>NW_026578112.1:0-600000 GCF_029603195.1 Condylostylus longicornis
TTTGCACGACCCCCTACCTTGTCAAAAAATTGCAAAATATTTTTAAAATTTTGCACGACCCCCTACCTTGTCAAAAAATTTGAAAATTTTTAAAATTTTGCACGACCCCCTACCTTGTCAAAAAATTGAAAATTTTTAAAATTTTGCACGACCCCCTACCTTGTCAAAAAATGAAAATTTTTAAAATTTTGCACGACCCCCTACCTTGTCAAAAAATTGAAAATTTTTAAAATTTTGCACGACCCCCTACCTTGTCAAAAAACTGAAAATTTTTTAAAATTTTGCACGACCCCCTACCTTGTCCAAAAATTTGAAAATTTTTAAAATTTTGCACGACCCCCTACCTTGTCAAAAAACTGAAAATTTTTTAAAATTTTGCACGACCCCCTACCTTGTCAAAAAATTGAAAATTTTTTAAAATTTTGCACGACCCCCCTACCTTGTCAAAAAATTGAAAATTTTTTCAAATTTTGCACGACCCCCTACCTTGTCAAAAAATTGAAAATTTTTTCAAAATTTTGCACGACCCACTACCTTGTCAAAAATTGAAATTTTTTAAAATTTTGCACGACCCCCTACCTTGTCAAAAAATTGAAAATTTTTTCAAATTTTGCACGACCCCCTACCTTGTCAAAAAATTGCAAATATTTTAAAATTTTGCACGACCCCCTACCTTGTCAAAAATTTGAAAATTTTTTAAAATTTTGCACGACCCCCTACCTGGTCAAAAAATTGAAAATTTTTTAAAATTTTGCACGACCCCCTACCTTGTCAAAAAATTGAAAATTTTTTAAAATTTTGCACGACCCCCTACCTTGTCAAAAAATTGCAAATTTTTTAAAATTTTGCACGACCCCCTATCTTGTCAAAAAATTGAAAATTTTTTAAAATTTTGCACGACCCCCTACCTTGTCAAAAATTGCAAATTTTTAAAATTTTGCACGACCCCCTACCTGTCAAAAAATTGAAAATTTTTTAAAATTTTGCACGACCCCCTACCTTGTCAAAAAATTGAAAATTTTTTAAAATTTTGCACGACCCCCTACCTTGTCAAATAATTGAAAATTTTTTAAAATTTTGCACGACCCCCTACCTTGTCAAAAAATTGAAAATTTTTTAAAATTTTGCACGACCCCCTACCTTGTCAAAAAATTGAAAATTTTTTCAAATTTTGCACGACCCCCTACCTTGTCCAAAAATTGAAAATTTTTTAAAATTTTGCACGACCCCCTACCTTGTCAAAAATTTGAAAATTTTTTTAAAATTTTGCACGACCCCCTACCTTGTCAAAAAATTCAAAATTTTTTAAAATTTTGCACGACCCCCTACCTTGTCAAAAAATTGAAAATTTTTTAAAATTTTGCACGACCCCCTACCTTGTCAAAAAATTGAAAATTTTTTAAAATTTTGCACGACCCCCTACCTTGTCAAAAAATTGAAAATTTTTTAAAATTTTTGCACGACCCCCTACCTTGTCAAAAATTTGAAAATTTTTAAAATTTTGCACGACCCCCTACCTGGTCAAAAAATTGAAAATTTTTTAAAATTTTGCACGACCCCCTACCTTGTCAAAAAATTTAAAATTTTTTAAAATTTTGCACGACCCCCTACCTTGTCAAAAAATTGCAAATTTTTTAAAATTTTGCACGACCCCCTACCTTGTCAAAAAATTGAAAATTTTTTAAAATTTTGCACGACCCCCTACCTTGTCAAAAAATTGCAAATTTTTTAAAATTTTGCACGACCCCCCTACCTTGTCAAAAATTTGAAAATTTTTTAAAATTTTGCACGACCCCCTACCTTGTCAAAAAATTGAAAATTTTTTAAAATTTTGCACGACCCCCTACCTTGTCAAAAAATTGAAAATTTTTTAAAATTTTGCACGACCCCCTACCTTGTCAAAAAATTGAAAATTTTTTCAAATTTTGCACGACCCCCTACCTTGTCAAAAAATTGCAAATATTTTAAAATTTTGCACGACCCCCTATCTTGTTAAAAAATTGAAAATTTTTTAAAATTTTGCACGACCCCCTACCTTGTCAAAAAATTGAAAATTTTTTAAAATTTTGCACGACCCCCCTACCTTGTCAAAAAATTGAAAATTTTTTAAAATTTTGCACGACCCCCTACCTTGTCAAAAAATTGAAAATTTTTTAAAATTTTGCACGACCCCCTACCTTGTCAAAAAATTGAAAATTTTTTTAAAATTTTGCACGACCCCCTACCTTGTCAAAAAATTGCAAATTTTTTAAAATTTTGCACGACCCCCTACCTTGTCAAAAAATTGAAAATTTTTTAAAATTTTGCACGACCCCCTACCTTGTCAAAAAATTGAAAATTTTTAAAATTTTGCACGACCCCCTACCTTGTCAAAAATTTGAAAATTTTTTAAAATTTTGCACGACCCCCTACCTTGTCAAAAAATTGAAAATTTTTAAAATTTTGCACGACCCCCTACCTTGTCAAAAAATTGAAAATTTTTTCAAATTTTGCACGACCCCCTACCTTGTCAAAAAATTGAAAATTTTTTAAAATTTTGCACGACCCCCTACCTTGTTAAAAAATTGAAAATTTTTTCAAATTTTGCACGACCCCCTACCTTGTCAAAAAATTGAAAATTTTTTAAAATTTTGCACGACCCCCTACCTTGTCAAAAAATTGAAAATTTTTTAAAATTTTGCACGACCCCCTACCTTGTCAAAAAATTGAAAATTTTTTAAAATTTTGCACGACCCCCTACCTTGTCAAAAAATTGAAAATTTTTTAAAATTTTGCACGACCCCCTACCTTGTCAAAAAATTGAAAATTTTTTAAAATTTTGCACGACCCCCTACCTTGTCAAAAAATTGAAAATTTTTTCAAATTTTGCACGACCCCCTACCTTGTCAAAAAATTGAAAATTTTTAAAATTTTGCACGACCCCCTACCTTGTCAAAAAATTGAAAATTTTTTCAAATTTTGCACGACCCCCTGCCTTGTCAAAAAATTGCAAATATTTTAAAATTTTGCACGACCCCCTACCTTGTCAAAAAACTGAAAATTTTTTAAAATTTTGCACGACCCCCTACCTTGTCAAAAAATTTGAAAATTTTTAAAATTTTGCACGACCCCCTACCTTGTCAAAAAATTGAAAATTTTTAAAATTTTGCACGACCCCCTACCTTGTCAAAAAATTGAAAATTTTTTCAAATTTTGCACGACCCCCTACCTTGTCAAAAAATTGAAAATTTTTAAAATTTTGCACGACCCCCTACCTTGTCAAAAATTTGAAAATTTTTTAAAATTTTGCACGACCCCCCTACCTTGTCAAAAAACTGAAAATTTTTAAAATTTTGCACGACCCCCTACCTTGTCAAAAAATTGAAAATTTTTTCAAATTTTGCACGACCCCCCTGCCTTGTCAAAAAATTGCAAATATTTTAAAATTTTGCACGACCCCCTACCTTGTCAAAAAACTGAAAATTTTTTAAAATTTTGCACGACCCCCTACCTTGTCAAAAAATTGAAAATTTTTTAAAATTTTGCACGACCCCCTACCTTGTCAAAAAATTGAAAATTTTTTAAAATTTTGCACGACCCCCTACCTTGTCAAATAATTGAAAATTTTTTAAAATTTTGCACGACCCCCTACCTTGTCAAAAAATTGAAAATTTTTTAAAATTTTGCACGACCCCCTACCTTGTCAAAAAATTGAAAATTTTTTAAAATTTTGCACGACCCCCTACCTTGTCAAATAATTGAAAATTTTTTAAAATTTTGCACGACCCCCTACCTTGTCAAAAATTTGAAAATTTTTTAAAATTTTGCACGACCCCCTACCTTGTCAAAAAATTGAAAATTTTTTAAAATTTTGCACGACCCCCTACCTTGTCAAAAAATTGAAAATTTTTTCAAATTTTGCACGACCCCCTACCTTGTCAAAAAAATTGAAAATTTTTTAGAATTTTGCACGACCCCCTACCTTGTCAAAAAATTGAAAATTTTTTAAAATTTTGCACGACCCCCTACCTTGTCAAAAAATTGCAAATTTTTTAAAATTTTGCACGACCCCCTACCTTGTCAAAAAATTGAAAATTTTTTAAAATTTTGCACGACCCCCTACCTTGTCAAAAAATTGAAAATTTTTTAAAATTTTGCACGACCCCCTACCTTGTCAAAAAATTGAAAATTTTTTCAAATTTTGCACGACCCCCTACCTTGTCAAAAAATTGAAAATTTTTAAAATTTTGCACGACCCCCTACCTTGTCAAAAATTTGAAAATTTTTTCAAATTTTGCACGACCCCCTACCTTGTCAAAAAATTGCAAATTTTTTAAAATTTTGCACGACCCCCTACCTTGTCAAAAAATTGAAAATTTTTTCAAAATTTTGCACGACCCCCTACCTTGTCAAAAAATTGAAAATTTTTTAAAATTTTGCACGACCCCCTACCTTGTCAAAAAATTGAAAATTTTTTCAAATTTTGCACGACCCCCTACCTTGTCAAAAAATTGAAAATTTTTAAAATTTTGCACGACCCCCTACCTTGTCAAAAATTGAAAATTTTTTAAAATTTTGCACGACCCCCTACCTTGTCCAAAAATTGAAAATTTTTTAAAATTTTGCACGACCCCCTACCTTGTCAAAAAACTGAAAATTTTTTCAAATTTTGCACGACCCCCTACCTTGTCCAAAAATTGAAAATTTTTTAAAATTTTGCACGACCCCCCTACCTGTCAAAAAATTGAAAATTTTTAAAATTTTGCACGACCCCCTACCTTGTCAAAAAATTGAAAATTTTTTAAAATTTTGCAACGACCCCCTACCTCCCTACCTTGTCCAAAAATTGAAAATTTTTTAAAATTTTGCACGACCCCCTACCTTGTCAAAAAACTGAAAATTTTTTAAAATTTTGCACGACCCCCAACCTTGTCCAAAAATTGAAAATTTTTTAAAATTTTGCACGACCCCCTACCTTGTCAAAAAACTGAAAATTTTTTAAAATTTTGCACGACCCCCTACCTTGTCCAAAAATTGAAAATTTTTTAAAATTTTGCACGACCCCCTACCTTGTCCAAAAATTGAAAATTTTTTAAAATTTTGCACGACCCCCTACCTGTCAAAAAATTGAAAATTTTTTAAAATTTTGCACGACCCCCTACCTGTCAAAAAATTGAAAATTTTTTCAAATTTTGCACGACCCCCTACCTTGTCCAAAAATTGAAAATTTTTTAAAATTTTGCACGACCCCCTACCTTGTCAAAAAATTGAAAATTTTTTAAAATTTTGCACGACCCCCTACCTTGTCAAAAAATTGAAAATTTTTTTCAAATTTTGCACGACCCCCTACCTTGTCCAAAAATTGAAAATTTTTTAAAATTTTGCACGACCCCCTACCTGTCAAAAAATTGAAAATTTTTTAAAATTTTGCACGACCCCCTACCTTGTCAAAAAATTGAAAATTTTTTAAAATTTTGCACGACCCCCTACCTTGTCCAAAAATTGAAAATTTTTTTAAAATTTTGCACGACCCCCTACCTTGTCAAAAAACTGAAAATTTTTTAAAATTTTGCACGACCCCCCTACCTTGTCCAAAAATTGAAAATTTTTTAAAATTTTGCACGACCCCCTACCTTGTCAAAAAACTGAAAATTTTTTAAAATTTTGCACGACCCCCTACCTTGTCCAAAAATTGAAAATTTTTTAAAATTTTGCACGACCCCCTACCTTGTCCAAAAATTGAAAATTTTTTAAAATTTTGCACGACCCCCTACCTGTCAAAAAATTGAAAATTTTTTAAAATTTTGCACGACCCCCTACCTTGTCAAAAAATTGAAAATTTTTTAAAATTTTGCACGACCCCCTACCTTGTCAAAAAATTGAAAATTTTTTCAAATTTTGCACGACCCCCTACCTTGTCCAAAAATTGAAAATTTTTTAAAATTTTGCACGACCCCCTACCTGTCAAAAAATTGAAAATTTTTTCAAATTTTGCACGACCCCCTACCTTGTCCAAAAATTGAAAATTTTTTAAAATTTTGCACGACCCCCTACCTGTCAAAAAATTGAAAATTTTTTCAAATTTTGCACGACCCCCTACCTTGTCCAAAAATTGAAAATTTTTTAAAATTTTGCACGACCCCCTACCTTGTCAAAAAATTGAAAATTTTTTAAAATTTTGCACGACCCCCTACCTTGTCAAAAAATTGAAAATTTTTTCAAATTTTGCACGACCCCCTACCTTGTCCAAAAATTGAAAATTTTTTAAAATTTTGCACGACCCCCTACCTGTCAAAAAATTGAAAATTTTTTAAAATTTTGCACGACCCCCTACCTTGTCAAAAAATTGAAAATTTTTTAAAATTTTGCACGACCCCCTACCTGTCAAAAAATTGAAAATTTTTTAAAATTTTGCACGACCCCCTACCTTGTCAAAAAATTGAAAATTTTTTAAAATTTTGCACGACCCCCTACCTTGTCAAAAAATTGAAAATTTTTTCAAATTTTGCACGACCCCCTACCTTGTCCAAAAATTGAAAATTTTTTAAAATTTTGCACGACCCCCTACCTGTCAAAAAATTGAAAATTTTTTAAAATTTTGCACGACCCCCTACCTTGTCAAAAAATTGAAAATTTTTTAAAATTTTGCACGACCCCCTACCTTGTCAA
Source organism: Condylostylus longicornis (assembly GCF_029603195.1). NCBI lineage: Eukaryota > Metazoa > Arthropoda > Insecta > Diptera > Dolichopodidae > Condylostylus > Condylostylus longicornis. The sequence goes on from NW_026578112.1 coordinate 6,649, forward strand.
AAAATTGAAAATTTTTTAAAATTTTGCACGACCCCCTACCTTGTCAAAAAATTGCAAATTTTTTAAAATTTTGCACGACCCCCTACCTTGTCAAAAAATTGAAAATTTTTTAAAATTTTGCACGACCCCCTACCTTGTCAAAAAATTGAAAATTTTTTAAAATTTTGCACGACCCCCTACCTTGTCAAAAAATTGAAAATTTTTTCAAATTTTGCACGACCCCCTACCTTGTCAAAAAATTGAAAATTTTTTAAAATTTTGCACGACCCCCTACCTTGTCAAAAAATTGAAAATTTTTTAAAATTTTGCACGACCCCCTACCTTGTCAAAAAATTGAAAATTTTTTCAAATTTTGCACGACCCCCTACCTTGTCCAAAAATTGAAAATTTTTTAAAATTTTGCACGACCCCCTACCTGTCAAAAAATTGAAAATTTTTTAAAATTTTGCACGACCCCCTACCTTGTCAAAAAATTGAAAATTTTTTAAAATTTTGCACGACCCCCTACCTTGTCCAAAAATTGAAAATTTTTTAAAATTTTGCACGACCCCCTACCTTGTCAAAAAACTGAAAATTTTTTAAAATTTTGCACGACCCCCTACCTTGTCCAAAAATTGAAAATTTTTTAAAATTTTGCACGACCCCCTACCTTGTCAAAAAATTGAAAATTTTTTCAAATTTTGCACGACCCCCTACCTTGTCAAAAAATTGAAAATTTTTAAAATTTTGCACGACCCCCTACCTTGTCAAAAATTTGAAAATTTTTTCAAATTTTGCACGACCCCCTACCTGTCAAAAAATTGAAAATTTTTTAAAATTTTGCACGACCCCCTACCTTGTCAAAAAATTGAAAATTTTTTAAAATTTTGCACGACCCCCTACCTTGTCAAAAAATTGAAAATTTTTTAAAATTTTGCACGACCCCCTACCTTGTCAAAAAATTGAAAATTTTTTCAAATTTTGCACGACCCCCTACCTTGTCCAAAAATTGAAAATTTTTTAAAATTTTGCACGACCCCCTACCTGTCAAAAAATTGAAAATTTTTTAAAATTTTGCACGACCCCCTACCTTGTCAAAAAATTGAAAATTTTTTAAAATTTTGCACGACCCCCTACCTTGTCCAAAAATTGAAAATTTTTTAAAATTTTGCACGACCCCCTACCTTGTCAAAAAACTGAAAATTTTTTAAAATTTTGCACGACCCCCTACCTTGTCCAAAAATTGAAAATTTTTTAAAATTTTGCACGACCCCCTACCTTGTCAAAAAACTGAAAATTTTTTAAAATTTTGCACGACCCCCTACCTTGTCCAAAAATTGAAAATTTTTTAAAATTTTGCACGACCCCCTACCTTGTCCAAAAATTGAAAATTTTTTAAAATTTTGCACGACCCCCTACCTGTCAAAAAATTGAAAATTTTTTAAAATTTTGCACGACCCCCTACCTTGTCAAAAAATTGAAAATTTTTTAAAATTTTGCACGACCCCCTACCTTGTCAAAAAATTGAAAATTTTTTCAAATTTTGCACGACCCCCTTGTCCTTGTCCAAAAATTGAAAATTTTTTAAAATTTTGCACGACCCCCTACCTGTCAAAAAATTGAAAATTTTTTAAAATTTTGCACGACCCCCTACCTTGTCAAAAAATTGAAAATTTTTTAAAATTTTGCACGACCCCCTACCTTGTCAAAAATTTGAAAATTTTTTCAAATTTTGCACGACCCCCTACCTTGTCAAAAAATTGAAAATTTTTTCAAATTTTGCACGACCCCCTACCTGTCAAAAAATTGAAAATTTTTTAAAATTTTGCACGACCCCCTACCTTGTCAAAAAATTGAAAATTTTTTAAAATTTTGCACGACCCCCTACCTTGTCAAAAAATTGAAAATTTTTTAAAATTTTGCACGACCCCCTACCTTGTCAAAAAATTGAAAATTTTTTAAAATTTTGCACGACCCCCTACCTTGTCAAAAAATTGAAAATTTTTTCAAATTTTGCACGACCCCCTACCTTGTCAAAAAATTGAAAATTTTTTAAAATTTTGCACGACCCCCTACCTTGTCAAAAAATTGAAAATTTTTTAAAATTTTGCACGACCCCCTACCTTGTCAAAAAATTGCAAATTTTTTAAAATTTTGCACGACCCCCTACCTTGTCAAAAAATTGAAAATTTTTTAAAATTTTGCACGACCCCCTACCTTGTCAAAAAATTGCAAATTTTTTAAAATTTTGCACGACCCCCTACCTTGTCAAAAAATTGAAAATTTTTTAAAATTTTGCACGACCCCCTACCTTGTCAAAAAATTGAAAATTTTTTAAAATTTTGCACGACCCCCTACCTTGTCAAAAAATTGAAAATTTTTTCAAATTTTGCACGACCCCCTACCTTGTCAAAAAATTGAAAATTTTTAAAATTTTGCACGACCCCCTACCTTGTCAAAAATTTGAAAATTTTTTAAAATTTTGCACGACCCCCTACCTTGTCAAAAAATTGAAAATTTTTAAAATTTTGCACGACCCCCTACCTTGTCAAAAAATTGAAAATTTTTTCAAATTTTGCACGACCCCCTACCTTGTCAAAAAATTGCAAATATTTTAAAATTTTGCACGACCCCCTACCTTGTCAAAAAACTGAAAATTTTTTAAAATTTTGCACGACCCCCTACCTTGTCAAAAATTTGAAAATTTTTAAAATTTTGCACGACCCCCTACCTGGTCAAAAAATTGAAAATTTTTTAAAATTTTGCACGACCCCCTACCTTGTCAAAAATTTGAAAATTTTTAAAATTTTGCACGACCCCCTACCTGGTCAAAAAATTGAAAATTTTTTAAAATTTTGCACGACCCCCTACCTTGTCAAAAAATTGAAAATTTTTTCAAATTTTGCACGACCCCCTACCTTGTCAAAAAATTGCAAATTTTTTAAAATTTTGCACGACCCCCTACCTTGTCAAAAAACTGAAAATTTTTTAAAATTTTGCACGACCCCCTACCTTGTCAAAAAATTGCAAATTTTTTAAAATTTTGCACGACCCCCTACCTTGTCAAAAAATTGCAAATTTTTTAAAATTTTGCACGACCCCCTACCTTGTCAAAAAATTGAAAATTTTTTAAAATTTTGCACGACCCCCGTACCTTGTCAAAAAATTGCAAATTTTTTAAAATTTTGCACGACCCCCTACCTTGTCAAAAAATTGAAAATTTTTTAAAATTTTGCACGACCCCCTACCTTGTCAAAAAATTGAAAATTTTTTCAAATTTTGCACGACCCCCTACCTTGTCCAAAAATTGAAAATTTTTTAAAATTTTGCACGACCACCTACCTTGTCAAAAATTTGAAAATTTTTTAAAATTTTGCACGACCCCCTACCTTGTCAAAAAATTGAAAATTTTTTAAAATTTTGCACGACCCCCTACCTTGTCAAAAAATTGAAAATTTTTTAAAATTTTGCACGACCCCCTACCTTGTCAAAAATTTGAAAATTTTTTAAAATTTTGCACGACCCCCTACCTTGTCAAAAAATTGAAAATTTTTTAAAATTTTGCACGACCCCCTACCTTGTCAAAAAATTGAAAATTTTTTCAAATTTTGCACGACCCCCTACCTTGTCAAAAAATTGAAAATTTTTTCAAATTTTGCACGACCCCCTACCTTGTCAAAAAATTGCAAATTTTTTAAAATTTTGCACGACCCCCTACCTTGTCAAAAAACTGAAAATTTTTTAAAATTTTGCACGACCCCCTACCTTGTCAAAAAATTGCAAATTTTTTAAAAATTTGAACGACCCCCTACCTTGTCAAAAAATTGCAAATTTTTTAAAATTTTGCACGACCCCCTACCTTGTCAAAAAATTGAAAATTTTTTAAAATTTTGCACGACCCCGTACCTTGTCAAAAAATTGCAAATTTTTTAAAATTTTGCACGACCCCCTACCTTGTCAAAAAATTGAAAATTTTTTAAAATTTTGCACGACCCCCTACCTTGTCAAAAAATTGAAAATTTTTTCAAATTTTGCACGACCCCCTACCTTGTCCAAAAATTGAAAATTTTTTAAAATTTTGCACGACCACCTACCTTGTCAAAAATTTGAAAATTTTTTAAAATTTTGCACGACCCCCTACCTTGTCAAAAAATTGAAAATTTTTTAAAATTTTGCACGACCCCCTACCTTGTCAAAAAATTGAAAATTTTTTAAAATTTTGCACGACCCCCTACCTTGTCAAAAATTTGAAAATTTTTTAAAATTTTGCACGACCCCCTACCTTGTCAAAAAATTGAAAATTTTTTAAAATTTTGCACGACCCCCTACCTTGTCAAAAAATTGAAAATTTTTTCAAATTTTGCACGACCCCCTACCTTGTCAAAAAATTGAAAATTTTTTAAAATTTTGCACGACCCCCTACCTTGTCAAAAAATTGAAAATTTTTTAAAATTTTGCACGACCCCCTACCTTGTCAAAAAATTGCAAATTTTTTAAAATTTTGCACGACCCCCTACCTTGTCAAAAAATTGAAAATTTTTTAAAATTTTGCACGACCCCCTACCTTGTCAAAAAATTGAAAATTTTTTAAAATTTTGCACGACCCCCTACCTTGTCAAAAAATTGAAAATTTTTTCAAATTTTGCACGACCCCCTACCTTGTCAAAAAATTGAAAATTTTTAAAATTTTGCACGACCCCCTACCTTGTCAAAAATTTGAAAATTTTTTAAAATTTTGCACGACCCCCTACCTTGTCAAAAAATTGAAAATTTTTAAAATTTTGCACGACCCCCTACCTTGTCAAAAAATTGAAAATTTTTTCAAATTTTGCACGACCCCCTACCTTGTCAAAAAATTGCAAATATTTTAAAATTTTGCACGACCCCCTACCTTGTCAAAAAACTGAAAATTTTTTAAAATTTTGCACGACCCCCTACCTTGTCAAAAATTTGAAAATTTTTAAAATTTTGCACGACCCCCTACCTGGTCAAAAAATTGAAAATTTTTTAAAATTTTGCACGACCCCCTACCTTGTCAAAAATTTGAAAATTTTTAAAATTTTGCACGACCCCCTACCTGGTCAAAAAATTGAAAATTTTTTAAAATTTTGCACGACCCCCTACCTTGTCAAAAAATTGAAAATTTTTTAAAATTTTGCACGACCCCCTACCTTGTCAAAAAATTGCAAATTTTTTAAAATTTTGCACGACCCCCTACCTTGTCAAAAAATTGCAAATTTTTTAAAATTTTGCACGACCCCCTACCTTGTCAAAAAATTGAAAATTTTTTAAAATTTTGCACGACCCCCTACCTTGTCAAAAAATTGCAAATTTTTTAAAATTTTGCACGACCCCCTACCTTGTCAAAAAACTGAAAATTTTTTAAAATTTTGCACGACCCCCTACCTTGTCAAAAACTTGAAAATTTTTAAAATTTTGCACGACCCCCTACCTTGTCAAAAAATTGAAAATTTTTTAAAATTTTGCACGACCCCCTACCTTGTCAAAAATTTGAAAATTTTTAAAATTTTGCACGACCCCCTACCTGGTCAAAAAATTGAAAATTTTTTAAAATTTTGCACGACCCCCTACCTTGTCAAAAAACTGAAAATTTTTTAAAATTTTGCACGACCCCCTACCTTGTCAAAAAATTGAAAATTTTTTAAAATTTTGCACGACCCCCTACCTTGTCAAAAAATTGCAAATTTTTTAAAATTTTGCACGACCCCCTACCTTGTCAAAAAATTGAAAATTTTTTAAAATTTTGCACGACCCCCTACCTTGTCAAAAAATTGAAAATTTTTTCAAATTTTGCACGACCCCCTACCTTGTCAAAAAATTGCAAATTTTTTAAAATTTTGCACGACCCCCTACCTTGTCAAAAAACTGCAAATTTTTTAAAATTTTGCACGACCCCCTACCTTGTCAAAAAATTGCAAATTTTTTAAAATTTTGCACGACCCCCTACCTTGTCAAAAAATTGAAAATTTTTTAAAATTTTGCACGACCCCCTACCTTGTCCAAAAATTGAAAATTTTTTAAAATTTTGCACGACCACCTACCTTGTCAAAAAATTGAAAATTTTTTAAAATTTTGCACGACCCCCTACCTTGTCAAAAAATTGAAAATTTTTTAAAATTTTGCACGACCCCCTACCTTGTCAAAAAATTGAAAATTTTTTAAAATTTTGCACGACCCCCTACCTGGTCAAAAAATTGAAAATTTTTTCAAATTTTGCACGACCCCCTACCTGTCAAAAAATTGAAAATTTTTTCAAATTTTGCACGACCCCCTACCTTGTCCAAAAATTGAAAATTTTTTAAAATTTTGCACGACCACCTACCTTGTCAAAAAATTGAAAATTTTTTAAAATTTTGCACGACCCCCTACCTTGTCAAAAAATTGAAAATTTTTTAAAATTTTGCACGACCCCCTACCTTGTCAAAAATTTGAAAATTTTTTCAAATTTTGCACGACCCCCTACCTTGTCCAAAAATTGCAAATTTTTTAAAATTTTGCACGACCCCCTACCTTGTCAAAAAACTGAAAATTTTTTAAAATTTTGCACGACCCCCTACCTTGTCAAAAAATTGCAAATTTTTTAAAATTTTGCACGACCCCCTACCTTGTCAAAAAATTGCAAATTTTTTAAAATTTTGCACGACCCCCTACCTTGTCAAAAAATTGAAAATTTTTTAAAATTTTGCACGACCCCCTACCTTGTCAAAAAATTGCAAATTTTTTAAAATTTTGCACGACCCCCTACCTTGTCAAAAAATTGAAAATTTTTTAAAATTTTGCACGACCCCCTACCTTGTCCAAAAATTGAAAATTTTTTAAAATTTTGCACGACCACCTACCTTGTCAAAAAATTGAAAATTTTTTAAAATTTTGCACGACCCCCTACCTTGTCAAAAAATTGAAAATTTTTTAAAATTTTGCACGACCCCCTACCTTGTCAAAAAATTGAAAATTTTTTAAAATTTTGCACGACCCCCTACCTGGTCAAAAAATTGAAAATTTTTTCAAATTTTGCACGACCCCCTACCTGTCAAAAAATTGAAAATTTTTTCAAATTTTGCACGACCCCCTACCTTGTCCAAAAATTGAAAATTTTTTAAAATTTTGCACGACCACCTACCTTGTCAAAAAATTGAAAATTTTTTAAAATTTTGCACGACCCCCTACCTTGTCAAAAAATTGAAAATTTTTTAAAATTTTGCACGACCCCCTACCTGGTCAAAAAATTGAAAATTTTTTCAAATTTTGCACGACCCCCTACCTGTCAAAAAATTGAAAATTTTTTCAAATTTTGCACGACCCCCTACCTTGTCCAAAAATTGAAAATTTTTTAAAATTTTGCACGACCACCTACCTTGTCAAAAAATTGAAAATTTTTTAAAATTTTGCACGACCCCCTACCTTGTCAAAAAATTGAAAATTTTTTAAAATTTTGCACGACCCCCTACCTTGTCAAAAATTTGAAAATTTTTTAAAATTTTGCACGACCCCCTACCTTGTCAAAAAATTGCAAATTTTTTAAAATTTTGCACGACCCCCTACCTTGTCAAAAAATTGAAAATTTTTTCAAATTTTGCACGACCCCCTACCTTGTCCAAAAATTGAAAATTTTTTAAAATTTTGCACGACCACCTACCTTGTCAAAAAATTGAAAATTTTTTAAAATTTTGCACGACCCCCTACCTTGTCAAAAAATTGAAAATTTTTTAAAATTTTGCACGACCCCCTACCTTGTCAAAAATTTGAAAATTTTTTAAAATTTTGCACGACCCCCTACCTTGTCAAAAAATTGAAAATTTTTTCAAATTTTGCACGACCCCCTACCTTGTCAAAAAATTGCAAATTTTTTAAAATTTTGCACGACCCCCTACCTTGTCAAAAAATTGAAAATTTTTTAAAATTTTGCACGACCCCCTACCTGGTCAAAAAATTGAAAATTTTTTCAAATTTTGCACGACCCCCTACCTGTCAAAAAATTGAAAATTTTTTAAAATTTTGCACGACCCCCTACCTTGTCAAAAAATTGAAAATTTTTTAAAATTTTGCACGACCCCCTACCTTGTCAAAAAATTGAAAATTTTTTAAAATTTTGCACGACCCCCTACCTTGTCAAAAAATTGAAAATTTTTTAAAATTTTGCACGACCCCCTACATTGTCAAAAAATTGAAAATTTTTTCAAATTTTGCACGACCCCCTACCTTGTCAAAAAATTGAAAATTTTTTAAAATTTTGCACGACCCCCTACCTTGTCAAAAAATTGAAAATTTTTTAAAATTTTGCACGACCCCCTACCTTGTCAAAAATTTGAAAATTTTTAAAATTTTGCACGACCCCCTACCTTGTCAAAAAATTGAAAATTTTTCAAAATTTTGCACGACCCCCTACCTTGTCAAAAATTTGAAAATTTTTAAAATTTTGCACGACCCCCTACCTTGTCAAAAAATTGAAAATTTTTTAAAATTTTGCACGACCCCCTACCTTGTCAAAAAATTGCAAATTTTTTAAAATTTTGCACGACCCCCTACCTTGTCAAAAAATTGAAAATTTTTTAAAATTTTGCACGACCCCCTACCTTGTCAAAAAATTGCAAATTTTTTAAAATTTTGCACGACCCCCTACCTTGTCAAAAAATTGAAAATTTTTTCAAATTTTGCACGACCCCCTACCTTGTCAAAAATTTGAAAATTTTTAAAATTTTGCACGACCCCCTACCTTGTCAAAAAATTGAAAATTTTTTAAAATTTTGCACGACCCCCTACCTTGTCAAAAAATTGAAAATTTTTTAAAATTTTGCACGACCCCCTACCTTGTCAAAAAATTGAAAATTTTTTAAAATTTTGCACGACCCCCTACCTTGTCAAAAAATTGAAAATTTTTTAAAATTTTGCACGACCCCCTACCTTGTCAAATAATTGAAAATTTTTTAAAATTTTGCACGACCCCCTACCTTGTCAAAAAATTGAAAATTTTTTAAAATTTTGCACGACCCCCTACCTTGTCAAAAAATTGAAAATTTTTTAAAATTTTGCACGACCCCCTACCTTGTCAAAAATTTGAAAATTTTTAAAATTTTGCACGACCCCCTACCTTGTCAAAAAATTGAAAATTTTTTAAAATTTTGCACGACCCCCTACCTTGTCAAAAAATTGCAAATTTTTTAAAATTTTGCACGACCCCCTACCTTGTCAAAAAATTGAAAATTTTTTAAAATTTTGCACGACCCCCTACCTTGTCAAAAAATTGAAAATTTTTTAAAATTTTGCACGACCCCCTACCTTGTCAAAAAATTGAAAATTTTTTAAAATTTTGCACGACCCCCTACCTTGTCAAAAATTTGAAAATTTTTAAAATTTTGCACGACTCCCTACCTTGTCAAAAAATTGAAAATTTTTTAAAATTTTGCACGACCCCCTACCTTGTCAAAAAATTGCAAATTTTTTAAAATTTTGCACGACCCCCTACCTTGTCAAAAAATTGAAAATTTTTTAAAATTTTGCACGACCCCCTACCTTGTCAAAAAATTGAAAATTTTTTAAAATTTTGCACGACCCCCTACCTTGTCAAAAAATTGAAAATTTTTTAAAATTTTGCACGACCCCCTACCTTGTCAAAAAATTGCAAATTTTTTAAAATTTTGCACGACCCCCTACCTTGTCAAAAAATTGAAAATTTTTTAAAATTTTGCACGACCCCCTACCTTGTCAAAAAATTGCAAATTTTTTAAAATTTTGCACGACCCCCTACCTTGTCAAAAAATTGAAAATTTTTCAAAATTTTGCACGACCCCCTACCTTGTCAAAAATTTGAAAATTTTTAAAATTTTGCACGACCCCCTACCTTGTCAAAAAATTGAAAATTTTTTAAAATTTTGCACGACCCCCTACCTTGTCAAAAAATTGCAAATTTTTTAAAATTTTGCACGACCCCCTACCTTGTCAAAAAATTGAAAATTTTTTAAAATTTTGCACGACCCCCTACCTTGTCAAAAAATTGCAAATTTTTTAAAATTTTGCACGACCCCCTACCTTGTCAAAAAATTGAAAATTTTTTCAAATTTTGCACGACCCCCTACCTTGTCAAAAATTTGAAAATTTTTAAAATTTTGCACGACCCCCTACCTTGTCAAAAAATTGAAAATTTTTTAAAATTTTGCACGACCCCCTACCTTGTCAAAAAATTGAAAATTTTTTAAAATTTTGCACGACCCCCTACCTTGTCAAAAAATTGAAAATTTTTTAAAATTTTGCACGACCCCCTCCCTACCTTGTCAAAAAATTGAAAATTTTTTAAAATTTTGCACGACCCCCTACCTTGTCAAATAATTGAAAATTTTTTAAAATTTTGCACGACCCCCTACCTTGTCAAAAAATTGAAAATTTTTTAAAATTTTGCACGACCCCCTACCTTGTCAAAAAATTGAAAATTTTTTAAAATTTTGCACGACCCCCTACCTTGTCAAAAATTTGAAAATTTTTAAAATTTTGCACGACCCCCTACCTTGTCAAAAAATTGAAAATTTTTTAAAATTTTGCACGACCCCCTACCTTGTCAAAAAATTGCAAATTTTTTAAAATTTTGCACGACCCCCTACCTTGTCAAAAAATTGAAAATTTTTTAAAATTTTGCACGACCCCCTACCTTGTCAAAAAATTGAAAATTTTTTAAAATTTTGCACGACCCCCTACCTTGTCAAAAAATTGAAAATTTTTTAAAATTTTGCACGACCCCCTACCTTGTCAATAAATTATACTATTTATTGTAGTAAAACCGTTAGCATTTTTTAAATTTTGCAAACGCAGAAAGGCAGCAGCTTGCTTCTCCTATTGCGGCATGCTATATTTTGACTTTAGAAAAATAAAATGGCCGGTCAAATTTACCGTTATCTAAAATCCGTTTTTTCCAAATTTTTGATGTAGTTTTTCTTCTAGACCACAAGTTGTGGGAGCCTGAAATTTTAGCAGCTTTTAGAAACTAACAAATAATTCATTTCGTTAGATGAAAATTTTTTTCCATCTCCATCCCCTAGAATCTAGAAATAGTTTCGTATATAAATTAAAACAATTTTAAGAGTTTTGTAGGTATACATCGACTGTATTTAAAAACAGTACTTTAATTTGTTGAAAGGAAAAGTGCTGCAATACAAACCATTTGAGCCAACTTTATTAATGTATCATGGCAGTAATCAAATGAATTTTTTGCAAAATTTTTAAAATTATTAATATATTTTTTTTTCTGCCATTAAATATACAAAATGCATATTTATACCCCGATCTTGCTTACTTCATTAGATAATGGCGCTTCATTAAATTTTGTGGTTTCAGAAATCTTACAATTTAAATTTTTATTATAATTTATTCATAAATCCCTAGCTTTTAAAACTCACACTTGTTTTCTCCAGATAAATTAATATAAATCGATATTTTTAAGTTTTTTATAGATTTTCTGTCTATTATTTTCTAGAATATTTAGCCTTGACAACAATTATTGAGATTTATCTATTTCAACTCAACTAAATTTGAACCGGATTACTTGAAATTCAAGGGGGAACTTACAATATACTAAGTTTCCTTAAAGGGGAACTTCTATATGTATTATAAATAAGAGTATAACTCTTAGAATACTAAAGTTCTGTAGAAATTTTCTTGATTTCAGAAAATGAAAATACGTACTTGACTATTAATAAGAATTGCAATAAAATAATATTATGTGCCGCCAATTCAAAACAAACTAAATTTAAAATATTAAAAGAAAAGTTATACACAAATGTTTGGAATATACAAAAAAAAAACAGAGAAAGTTTTATTTCCTTTAACAACTAAACTGCATAAAAATATGTACTTGGTTGTGAAATGTATGCATTTTAATAAAATTTCAATTATTTTACTTTAAGGTAAAAATAAAAAGGAATTTTTTTTTTTATTTTTTTCATATTACTCAATTCACCATTTTACAAATTTTCTTTAATGCATTTTAATTCAGTTCTTACTTTGTTTACTTCAACAATTATGTATTCACTTTTAATTTCCCAGAGCGAATCTCTTATATTATATTGCATAGTACTTGCATACATAATATAAAATTTCTTATATACACATATTGTGACATTAAATTATCCTTTAAAATTTCCATTTTTTTTGGTTATTTTTTTTTTATTTGTCGTTTTTTATAACCATTTTAGCAGAGTTGTGTATAGATGCGAATCACCATTTTGTTCACAATATTATGTTAACTGATGAAATTCGTTTCAACAATAATATTGCATATATGCAATTATTGTACTTATAAATACAGATATAGATCATTTTCATGGTTTATATAGTATTATTGTAATATTAAAAAAAAAATTTAAGTACACTATTTTAATACAGTGATAGAAATAATTAAAATGCTTTAGGTCCAATCAAATACATTGGCACACATAAAGTTTTTAATTTATACACAGTTTTTCTGGTACGGTACATAAGTATTATATATCATTTATGTACATATTGTACATATAGCTATTTATGTTGAATTTTCCCGATTTTCTTTAAAAAACCATTTAGTAAATCATCGGAAGATCCGGAACTTCGAAAAATTCAAAGTAAATTAAAATTCAATAAGAAAACAAGTACTAAAATAAAAATTTCGACCTTCGAGTCTTCATTCAACAAAAACGTTAACACTTGAAATATACAACAATACCTCAACTTGTAGTTTATTTAAAGATGAAGTTTTAACTATAAGTACCATTTAATTTTGATTTCCATTTTGGAATTTTTCTCAAAATTTGTTCCAATATTCAAATTACAAAAAGGTCGAGAAAATAATAGTTTGTTATTCCAATATGCAGCTTGCATATACATATTTAAACACATCGGCATATCCGTATGTAAGTAGTTTACAACTATATATTATATACGTAGGTACATACATTATTTTAGTTGTTCTTTTATTGCTGACATTAATGGTTTGTTTGACCTCGGGGCCTTATATAGAGGTATGTTATAATATATAGTTAGTTTCTATTTATTTTACTTTTTTTTTTTTGGTGAATACAAAAAAAAAAAATTAACAAACGCCTGATTTAAGGATTAATTTTTTTTTGTAATTTGTTTTTGTTTTTTTTTTTTTTGAAAACAGCATTCTAACAATATGAAAGCGCTACATTAGTAAAAAATTTAATAAATAATTATAGCATCTTATTAATGATATAGTCCAATATATTAATCAAAAGACTAACTTCCAAAGCATTGGAAATCAAAATTTTTAAATCAAATTTAAAAAATTTTCACCAAGATTGAAAAATCCCAACAATTTTTTGGAGAACAATCGTTCATTCTGCCACAAAAAGTCTGGTATTTGTTCTATTTCAATAAACGTAATTCTTTGCAATCAGCCTTAAAAACAAGTACCATTTTTGCATTTTTAAATTTTTAATTAAAATTATTTAATATTTTTATTATTTATTTGAAAATTGTTTAATCATTATTATCATTTATAGGCTGGGACATAATGGCACTGAATGTATTTTAAAAACATTATGTGAGACTGGTCAAAAAGAATATCCAGATCAAACATTCGACGTCTTTAATGAAATAGTTCATGCAATTTTTACATTACCACAACCTATAGACAATTTTGATGACAGTGCTATTTATAATGGTGGTTCAAAATTTAAATTATATGATGCAGCACATGATGAAGAAGGAAATTGTAATGAATTATATCCCGATTGCGCTGGAAGTGCTTGGGATGATAATTCTTAAAAATATTAATTTAATAACATACGCATATTACTTGCTATATAATGTACAAAGCATATACATGTAACCACATGTGTCCATAAATTCTCTTCAAATGACATAGAAGTAAAACGGCAGAAATGAAAACAGTTTATATTTGAAGCATAGTGACGATTATATAAACTTACATAAGCATGTAGTTGTTCTATGGTGTATTACTAGGAATTATAAATTTTTAAAATGAAAATATTTGAGTTTTTTTATAAATAGACATCATTATAATGATAGATTATATTGGCACGATATGAAATTTTTTATTATGTCTATACTATAAATTATTTAAAGTGACCATTTGCATTTCTTTAACGTCGCGGTTGTTAAATATTTCAGCAACAAATGTTTTAATTATTTGGAAAACATGAAATCATAATTTTTAAAAGTTATTTTAGGAGCTCTTCTTCAACGTAAAATTCAAAATTTTATAAATGTTAAAAAAATATTGAATTATAACAGATGGGTCGAATTGCGATTAATTACTCATTACTTTATGGTAAAATTTTCCGAACAATAAACCAAAATAATCGAATTAATATACTTAATACACTTTCGCAGGAATATAACTAATCCGAACTATTATATACAAATATGTCGGAAGAACTTTCATTAATGGACTTTATACACAGAAATCATGTTATTAACGAATAAAAAATAAATTTTAAAATTTAAATTCTGAAAAATTTACTTATAGACTGCTGTCTTATGTTCTGGAGTGGCATTCGTTTAGAGCATGTGAATGTGTCTATTAAATATTCAACCTGATATTGGAGACATTGTAAATATTCGGCAAAGTCAAATTTTAAACTAAATATAAAATTAATGATTTTGTGACATAATAATGTCTATAAAAGAATTAAATAGGTATAAGCCATATCGTAATTATCGTACGTATTAGCCATATGTAATATATTAATGTATGTATATTCAAATGGAACCAAGTATATATGACAACAAACTATTAAATATGATAAATTTGTCTAATTTTATTGGTAATAAAAAACCAAAATAAGTGAATTAATAAATATTTTATTAAAATGAGCCAGGAAGTTTTGAAAATTATTTTGTAGTTGAAGCAAAGTTTAAGACCCACTCGTTAAAAGTGTTATATTCCTGTTAAGGGGAAGGCAGGAATTATTTCAAAAAACTTTTAATAAAGGCAACAGCATAATTTCAAACGGTCACCATAAATAAAGTTTTATAAAAAAAAAGAAGAAATTTATTTTTATGTTCACACACGTATCGTACTCGTATAAGTAAAAATTTTACTGTTTAAAATAAATAAATATGAAATTTCTACACTGTAGTGTAGACTGTATCTAGAATTTCTATAACAAATAAATTACAGTTAAGAGCATCTAAGTACAAAAAAAAAATTTCTGTTATTCAGGTATTAATTGAGATGCAAACATTCTTATATTATTATTTAAAGTGTCAACTAAAACGACATGTCAGTGACATTTCAATTACATACACATTTATAAATACATGTATGTGCTTATGTATTTATTTAGAATTTTTAATAAAATGTTCCCAATGGGAGTTGAAAAATATTGTTTTTTTTTTTATCAGTAATGATTTTTAATGTGATTTCGAGAAATGCTGTGTCTACATTACCTACTAAAACCAAATAATTTATTAATTTTTTTTTTTTTGTAAAACTACAAAAAAGTGTTAAATTTTTGTTTTTGTTTTAACATAAATAAACATAAAAAAAAATCATAAAACAACAAATTATTTTTTATTAAAGAAAAACATGAATTTAGATAATTTTATCGCTGTAACATTTTTATTACTCCATTTTATAAATTCTATTTTTGCTATAATTAATAATAACAGCAATAATAATTATACTCCACAACAGTGTAACAATTCAGTTAAATCATTGAATAATAAATTTTCATTAGGAAAAAGTAAATATCATTCACCATATGAACGTGTATTCAAAAGAAAGAAACGATTTATAGTTTTTCCAAATTATTGTGCTATGAAAATAACAATGGTATTAGGTAAACATGTTATTGTACAATATCCGCGAGGTTTAAATATGGCATTAGAAGCTAGTTTATATTATCCATTACCAACAATATGGCAAGAATGGTTTCCAAAACATTTAAGACCATCGGTTAGACAACGAACAACAGTTGCTCGTGTTAAATTTCCACAATTTATACCAAGAGTAAAATCGGATAATAATACAGAAAATTTAAAATATATTGATACAAAAACTACTCAATCATCATCATCATTATCATCACCATCATTTTCAGCAACACAACTAAAGGATAGAAATAAAATATTAATAAATCATGATGCACTTAAAAATATAGATAATTTTAATATAAATCTTCCAGCAAATGCTTTATCATCATATAAATTAGAAAATTTACAAAATATTAATATTGATTTGGATGCAAAAATACAAGAATCTGGTCATAAATTAATAAATTATGATAAATTTTTATTAAAAGATTCTAATTGGAAATGGCATCAACCAAAATTAAAAGAAACATTTTCGACAATTGCTACTACAAATACAAATAATAGAGGAAATTATTTTAATAAATATGAACCAAATTATTGGAATAGAGATTATTCAGAAAAGTTTAAGAAACCTTATATGAATCATTATAATAATATTTCATATTTATATGAAAATAAATATGCAGACAAGGTGAGTATTTTATTATAAAACAAAAATACTTAAAGTCGAATCTTACTATTGTGTATTAAACAAAGATTTTGCAATTGTGTAGAAGGGCAGTTTGTTATAATTTTGAATGTGATTCTAATGGCTTTTAAAATATAACTAAGCGTTAAGTAAGCGTTTTCTCTGTAAGTGTTGAAATTATTATACGAAGATATAAAAACAAAGCTGTGTTGATTTTGTCACGCTTTGTTAGAAATTAGCGTATATTGGTTAACTTTCATAAAAAAAAAAATATTTGAAACTGTGCCTTTGAAACCGAAAATGGTTTGTTAACCTATACTGTTTTTTCCCTGTGAAACTCCAACTGTTTATAACTTAAGCGAAAAAGGTAGTCGCAGCAAATAATTCATTCCTTTCCCAAATTTTGGAAATTATGAAACATTTTTTCGTTATTATTAATTATTGACTGCAAAAGGAACGCCAATGTAAGTGGCTCTCTTTCGGGAAATCTACATTCGTGCACAAAATATTATGGAAACTGCATTACACACACTGGTGTCGCAGATAGAAACCTTGCTCCAATATAAAGAATATATGTGGACAGCCTTTGTAGATATAGAGGGCACTTTCAACAATGTCGTCATGAGGGGTCGCACGAGCGACCAGATGTATTTCGGACTGAGGTGCTCTACTGAGCTTTTCGAGGAACTTACGCGGATTTCAACTAAATTCAATCGTACTCACATCCTGAAATTTCCTTGTATACTTCAATTAACTCTTGTTTCTCATTAATATAAAATATTCGCCAGTTTTCATGGACTGCCAATAAATTTTCAATCCAAATTTAAGAGTAAAAATTTTTTAAAAGGATAAAATTATTGGTTGGTTACATGAAATATTTAAGGCAATTTAATTATGGTATATGAAATTGAAAATAAATTAGAAATACAACTTTCATCAATCATTAATGTAACGTATAGTTGTAATGTTCGTTTTCTTTATAAAATATTACTTACTGAATGGTAAGTAATAAATTATTGAAGTAATTAAAAAAAACAATTTTTAAAGCTTTTCATTAATTGAAAGGGTGTATAACATGTATAGTAAATAATTCTGAAATAGTTAAGTTAAAATGCCATACCAATAAAGTGAAACATTAAATTAAGTAAGAAAATTTTTGGTCTATAAATTAATTCGTTTACAAAAATCTATAAATTTAATTCAATATCAGATATAAACGTTGAAAATTACAATTTGTCTGGGAAAACAATTTCAAAAGTAATGTTTTCGTTTAGATAACACAATAAATCATATAAGAAAATAAAACTCAATTACATACACGTACATATAATAATTTTTTAGAAAAAAAAATCGCCATTTCTCATTTTGATTTTCAATTTTTTTACTATTTTTTTATCAAATTTATTTTCATATTTTTTTTTTGCAGCATTATTTGGATCGATATAAAAATTATAAAAACCAATGGAATATCAATTCGAATAAAAGAAAATATAACAGAAATTATAATCATTACAACAACGATAATAATAGGCGACAAAATTGGTCATTATATGAAGAATCATTTAAAAATAATGAGAATACAATGACCTCTACATTCTCACCTTTAACAATACAAAAACGAGAAGTAAAATCATCAAAATTCTATTCATTTTCATCTATATTACAAAAATCAACATTTTTTTCAACATTGCTATCAAAAAAATCATCATCATCACTATTATTATTGAATCCAGTGCCAACACTATCACCATCATCATTACTATTATCGACAGTAGAAGAAACATCAAATACCACAGCAGCAACTAAAGTATCATCATTATCAAGATTATCAATAACATCGTCTAAACCAATATATAAAATTTCTGATTCTTTCGATGATGATGTTCCTACTACTATTGCTTCTAATATTAAACCATATTCTGAAGTTGAAGCAAACTTATATAATAAAAACAAAACCGAAATAAAACAAAATCAATATCAAAAATATAAAAACTTAAATAAAAATTGGTGGCAATGGTTGCTGTTAGTGAATGAACAATATAATGAAAAAAATAAAAATAATATTGTACAACAAGAGCATTATCAAACAAAAAAACTACAGTTAAAACAGCAGCTAAAAAAACAAAAAAAAATTCAACAAGAGAAACAAGAATTTAATCAAAAAATTATACGAAAATCACAATATAAAAATAGTAGACCACCTTCAGTTTTGTGGTCAAAATTTGACAATTTAAATAGTAGTAAAAGGAATAGAATCAACAAGGGTGAAATATATTTCTTTCCTTCTATAATACCGAATACAGAATTTCAGATTATAAACAATGCCTCCAATTTAATACAATCATCTCATACTAACTATTCAATTGATAATGATGATGATGATGATGATGTTTACAAAAACAATATTAAATTTAAAAATGATGATGTTAATACCATTTGTAATAGTATTGGTATTAATAATTCTTGTAACAGTAATAGTAATAGTAGTAGTAGTAGTAGTAGTAGTAGTAGCAGTAGCAATAAGAATAATAACGATGGTATTAGTAATAATATTGGTCTATCGGCAAATTTATATAAAAAAAGTCATAGTAGAAAGGATTTCAATACAAATAAAAATAATTATTATAAAAATCAAAATTCAACTAATATTGATTATCATAATATTAATATTGATAGCGATTATGATTATAATATTGATATTGATAATAATATTAATGATAACAATATAAATATAAATAAATATAAAAATGAAAATGTGCACAGTAATAACAAAAATTATAATAATAACAATAATAATTGGAACAAAGATTTTTATGAAAAAGAAATGAATGAGTATTATGACAATAACAAATACAACAACGAGTACGATGACGATGATTATTTCAATGAAATTTATAGGCCCACACCAAAACACCATACTGATTTGGTACAACATGAAAATTGGAAACATTATCGTGGACACAAAGATCGACGAGATATTTATAGCCATTTGGAAGGACTAAGCTCATTGTACGTATGTTCTTCTATATATATATATACATATAATTATACACAAATGTAAATATTTTGTAAATATACACACAAACACAAATAAATAAATACCTTAACGCTATTTTATGTTACTGTTGCAAACATATCTATATATACAATAAGTTTTGTGTAAACTAAGCAATATAAGAAAAAAAAATTATATTGAAAATAACAATATATGAAATCAAGGATAAAAATTAAGCAAAAAACCAAAATGAACAAAAACGGCAACAAAAAAGAAATTATTGTTTAGGGTTTTGCGGATATCATGTTATTCTTGTATGTCGTTGTCATACTAAAGTGTTTTTGTTGGTGTTCTTTTATTTTTTGTTTTATTTGTAGTTTTTTTTTTGTTTTGGGTTTTTTGTTATGAGTTTAAATGGTTATTCGATTTCGAATTTTAAAGGTTTGACTGAACTTTCTTTTTCTTTTTTTAAGGTAATAGATTTAATTTTATTTTTATTGTTTATTTTCTTATTCACTATTGAACATTTTGAAAATATTTCGTTTGAAGGATTTTATATTATTATCCTTGAAATAAACAAAAAAAAATATAATTTTTTTCTTTTATTACACCAAGAAGCTAATTTAGTACATTAAAGAAGTTAATTTAACAAAAATTTAGAGAACAGAGATTTTAAAACAGAATAATAGCAGCTATAATATTATTAAACGAATTATTTTAAATGCCCCTAAAAGTATGCAATTTTTTCATATTAATTAAAATCATTGTATTATAAAACAAACATTGCAAAAGAATTTATTTTAGGATTTTTTAAACTAAAATTTAGAATTTTCATAACAGTAATTTATAAAAATGTTAAAAATTTCAACATAAGCATAGCTGTCTGATTAAGTAATATACTCGTATTGTACAAACTAGAGTATATGGAGTTTCGTTAACACTATGCAGCGATTCATAAATGACAATGACTTCGTTTATAAATTCAAAAATTTTTTCTACGCATTTTCATTATTATAAAACTTAAATTTTTGTTCAATTAAGATGCTTTCTAATTAATTTATTGAAACATTTCAAATTTGAACTATAAAAATCCAGATTGAATTTAAGTAGTTTTTATTACTCAAAAGAACACATATCAGGTATTTTGAAAAATTTCAAAAAATTACTTTTACTTTTATGAGAAATATATTAATTTTAAAAAATTTATTACAAATATAAAAAAATTCTCTATTCAAACTGTTGATTTTAAAATCACTTCAATTGATTTTCTTTAAAAATTTAATAAGTAATTTTGGTAAAAAAAAAGTTTCTTTTTCAAAAATTTTCAATATTTCTTGAAACCATTTTACTTATAATTTAAGAAAACTTTTAATAGCAATTTCGTAATATTGAATAAATATTTATATTTCGTATACAGTAACAATGAAAACCCAAAATTTTTGGTCCATATGTCCGATTTATATATGTATATATATAGAAATCTATTAATATCAAAGATTTACAATCTATTTTAATTTGATACTCGTATAAGTTGAATAGTCTACATTTATTCTATAGTTTTACAATAAAATTGATCTTACTTTGCTAAAAAATTTAAAAATTTCTATGTTTTAAGTGATACTTTAAAAATTTCTTTAAGAATACTTAAATAAAAATTATAAAACAAAGCAAGAAAAAAAACTTTTTCTATCAACTTAAATTAAATTATACTTTCTTTAAAAAAAAAATGAAAAAAAAAAAGAATTTAATTTTTTATGGAAATAATTTTTAAAATTTGTTTTCTTTAACTTCAAAATTGCAAAAAGAAAATTTCTAAATTTGTATTGTCAAATACAATGATTTTTATTATTATATTTGGAATTGTTCACCAAGATAATATTTTCAAATACAATATTGAAGTTCTTCAACAAATATAAGCAAAAAAAAATTGAAAAATATTATAGATTTTAAAACGAAAATTTAGATGTCGTAATGCATTTTTATATTTGATTTTGTTTTCCATTTAACATTCACATATATTTAAAATTATATGTTGTATATAAAGGGTATAAATTGGTTAAAACTAGTCTTTACAAATCTAACATTTTTCATTAATTTTGTTTAAAATAAGATGAAAATCTGATGAAATTTTGATGTCTTAATCCCTATCATTTATACGTCCAACTCTCATCAAATAAAAATTCATTAACAAAATGTTTGCTTTTTGAACCCTACCTATAAAATTTTTATAAAAATTGAAAGGAAAATAATTAATGAAAGTTGAAATCAAGACCACAATAATAAAAAATTGAAAATAAGCAAGGGCAATCTGAAGAGATCGAAATTTCTCTTCTCAATTTCTAATAGTTTAAATATATCGAAGTTCTTTTCTGTATCACATACTTTTTCACTTGCACAAAGAGAATTGAATGGCTTTCATGTATTCTTGTAATATAAATACAATTCAAACATTAACACAATGGAAATTTCTTTATACGAGTACAACTCCAGAACAAATGGATAACGTAAATTAAAAGCAGCAAAATTAAAAAAAAATTTTTCTTCGAACTGAGCGAATCAGTAACCTACCGCTTAAATTAAACAACTACACGTTGTATTATATTAGTAATTCAGTAATGACAATTCAAACACATTTCAAAATGTTCGACAAAATAAAATTAAAATTCTAATTGGAAAAGTCACAAATAAAATGCTTAAATTTAACAAGTGACTGACAGAAGTGATTTAAAGAATAAGATGAATGAGATAAATATCAAATTTTCTCGTAAAATAATAAAATTCAATAATTTCTCTGATTTTCGGCTTCAGTTTTCAATAGAAATGCAATCTTATTGAAATTAAGTTCTGTAATCGGAAATTCTGTCCAATGTAATAAAAAAAACTCTGTATAGTGGGTTAGAATTAAATTCTAGTTAATATTTATACATATACATAAATATTTATTTTAACATGTTACAATTTCACTTATAATATACTTAAGATCTTTCCAACAGTTGCCTATGTTTCAACACATTTTTATTAAATCTATCTCTTATTATTCATGGACCGACAAATTTTTCAATTGAAAATCAAATTGAAAATTTTAAAAATTTTTATTTTTTTAAGTAAAAGCTACTTGGGTTCTCTTGTATTCAATAATTTATTATATTATATAAACCTTTAATAAAACAAATCTCAAACATTAAATCTTTCAGTTCACTATAATATTTTTTTTTTTTGTTGTTTTTCTTTTCCCCAAAAAACACATCATACATGTTAGTATGGTAGGATTTACAAAAAAAAAAAGAAAATTTTATTATCTGTTCAAATTCACTATATATACAATTTCTTCTTACTTCTGTTATTATTATTATTTTTTCTTACACTTTCCCTATTTCTAATTTCTCTCTATACTCATATAGTTATATAAAATTATTTTTTTCAGTGACTATAACTTGTTTCTCATCTTATTATTTTTTATTGTGTTATATTTTAAAAGTGCCTATATGTACCTTAAAAGATTTCTTGTATAGATGTCGTGTATATAGTGTAACTAGCATTTTGCCACCATTGTAAAAATATATACATATATATATATATTGTACATAAAATTATTTGATTCGCTACTATAGTTATAAATTTTCCTGTTTAACTTTCATAAAAAATTTATTCACTTACCTTGTTATTTAAGTTAAGAGCAAAATGAAATAATAAAAAAAGAAAAATACAAAGAAAAAACAGAAATTTATTTTGTTTTTGATCTTATTGTACTCTCTATGTCCTTTTAGGATTCCAATGAAATTATTGTTGTTACTTTTAGCCAAAAAATGTCATAATATTTATTTCTTACTTTGTTATTGTATTCTCATTGTTTTTATTATGATATTTATTTTTTTTTGTTTTTTTGCTTTTTAAGGCTTTCAATCTCCATGAAGTCATGCATCTTAAGGTCAATTTGTGAAGCTAAAAGATATCTATTGCCACCAGGATATTCATTGATACAGGATATATTAAGGATTTTATTCTCGTAAGTTTTTATTTTATTTTTGTTTTGTTTGTTTTTTTTCTCTCTCTCGCTTCTCTTTTTATTATTTTCTTATATTTTTGTTTAATTTTTTTCCCCCTTGGTTTTTTTATGGTTTTACTATAGAGAATGTTTAGTATGAGACACCGTGTTGTTTTTTTTATTGTTTTTTATTATTGTTGTGTTTTTTTTTTTAATTTTAGTATATAGATATCTTAAAAATAATAGCAAGAAGCAATGGTAGTCATGTTTGAGGCCGTTAGTTTGGAGTGTTACTTGTTTTTATTTTTCTTTTGTTTTGTTTTCTTTGTGTATTTTATTGTAAAGAAAAATATTTTGTCAAAACTTGTAAAATTTTATGATTTCACGTTTTTGTTTTACATTTGTTTCTTTTATTATTATTGTTATTTTTTTTTAATGTAATTTTCCTTGTTTGTACTTTTGTAGTGGTCTACCATTTTCATAAAACAAAAGTTCTAAATCAAAAAACTTTATATTTGAAGAAAACAAAAATTTTTTTCTCAAATTTCAAAGTTGTTTAGAAGATCTGAACCAAAATTATTGAAATTATTGCAAAGATTTATTTAATGCAAATATGTAGGATAAAATAAATTATCAAATATAAATTATTTTAAAATTCCATTAACAATTCGGAATTGGAACAAATTTTTGTGTGTGTCTTATAAACAATAAAACTAGTAAATTTTATAAAAGACATAATTATATTTAGATAATTTAGATCAGCCCGTTGGCAAAGTGCGGCCCATGGGCAACATCTGGCCTATTAAATTTTAAAATGCTACCCATTATTTTGCATGTTATTTGTCGAAACAAAATAATCAATAAAGTCAACTTTAAATGTCATTTCTTCTTTTAAGTAGGTAATGTAAGAAACTCGAAGCTCATAGTACATATATATTATATATATTGCCCATGACCGACAAAAATTTGCCGACAGTTGATCTAGATCAGGCATGGGGAACCTGCGGCCTTAAGGCCGCATGCGGCCTTTTAACTGTTTTTTAGTGGCCTTTGTCCTTAAAAAAATTTATTTCTTATATTTCTTAAAAATTAAAATTTTGCTGCCAAATTTTCGAAAACAAATCAAACATTTAGAAAAATAAACCGTGCACATTAACTTTCAAATTTGAAAACTAAAAATTGGAAAATTCAAAGCCATGAAATTTCTAACAACGTTTGAATTCAAAATTTACATACATATTTGTTTGAAAACAAACCCATATTAATATTTGAATCCTATGTCCGGGCTTCTTTCAGAATAATTGTATGCCATGCTAGTAAACTTTTTCAATAATTTTAAAAAAAATGCTTTCACACATTTGTTTGAGTTCAAAATTTATTTATTGTTTGAAAACAAACACATATTGATATTTGAATCCTATCAAAATCAAAAATTTAAAAGAAGCTCAAACTTAAAATTATTATAAAAAACAAAAAAAAAAATTATTCTCATTTTTTAAATTGTTTTATGTTATTTTTTATATTCTGACATAATTTTGTTTTCATCAACCTACACAAAGCAAAAATTTATAACCTTTGGACTTTTTTTAAACTTTGCGGCCTGATTGACTTTGCATTGACTAAAATTTGGCCTTATATAGAGAAAAGGTTCCCCATCCCTGATCTAGATACATCTAAATAATCTAGAAACAATATTTTTTATAAACAAGTTTAGAAAGTATAACAATTGATACAGTCACTAAGCTATTTAATCTGTTATCTATATTAAAAAATTTCCAACAAAATGCAATCTTTTGAGATTTATTCAATTTTTCAAAATCCAATTTAATTGTAAATTTTAATTTAAATTTATAAAATCTAACATTAGAAAAATAAAAGACTGCAGAACCATTTTAAAAATTACAAAACAACAGAAGAGAAGGTGTTAAAAGTAAAATTCATTACAAAGTATACAAGTCTCAAATTTCATAACATTATTTAAGTGGTTTACAACTTTTTTAATACTAGGTCATGTTAAAGAATCAAACTTACAGTTTCATAAACTTTAAGCAAACATTTTTCAAAATTAAACCCACAACATTCTTCATTTTTAACTAACAAAATTTATGCACAAAAGCATACTACATATATAAATTTCAATATTATTGAATATTTAACAAGAAAATTGTTAACATAAAAACTTTTTCAATCAAAAATTTTAATTGTATATGACATTAAAATGAATTTCATTTTAAAATTAATTCATACAAAATGTATGAATGCATTTTGTTATACTTAAGATTTTTATAATTTTTATACAGAAATTAAATTTAACACGAGTAATTAAATTCAATAAGCTTGAAGAAGAAAAAATTATATAATTTTCTAAATTGAAATTTTTGTAAATTAAATTCTTTTAGTTCTAAACGTTTTTCCTCTCATATTTTATTAAATAATTTTTTTTTCTAAAGAAAATTCTGAATACTTCAGTTTTATGAGTATATTTTTATTTTTTGTTTTTTTTTTATTTAGAATACCTACTAAAGATGAATTGGAGGATGATTACAGTAAAGCAATGAAAGCTGATGTATATGATTGTGAGTTAAAATTTATAAAGGCATGTCCGATTAGTTTTTTAGATATATTGATGCATCCAGATTTGGGATAATAATTTTTTCACTTCTAGTAAATATAAAACGTATATAAATATAAAAATCTTATATAAGATTATTTTTTCTTAACTTCCCTAAGGTTTTATTTAATATGAACAAAAAAAAAAAAATAAAAAACAAATTGTAGTTAGATTTTTTTTTTTCGTTTTAATTTTTTATTCTGCACGAATATTTAAAATAAATTATTTATTTACTTTTATGTGTTAAACAATAAAAAAACAATGTACATATATATATATAAATATATACAGGGTGTCCGAAATTCAGTAGTTCTTCAGAAGCAGAATGATAGAATGGGTCCAGAATAACAAAAACTATGAAATGAAATATTGCTTTTTAGGCTCTCTCTCTCCTGAATTATGAGATAACGGAGTTAATCTTTCTGAAAATCGTCCAATTTTTCATTTACCCAATTTTCAAATCAAAATTTATTAAAGTGCAAATTTAAAATTTTAAAGAATTTTTTCCAATAACCTATTGACTTTACATTAGGAGAAGTGACTTTTGGTATTCTGGCCCTCAATATTATGTGCCAGAAATCTCAGGAATAATGTGTCTGTCAAGTGAAAATTTGAGTCAAAATTGAAAAAATTTACCAAAATAAAGTATTAAAAAAAAGCATTTCTTAAATAACTAAAAATAAAATAAAATTATTCAACCTAGGTTTGCAGCAGCATCAAATCTCTGGTACCCTGCATATATATATATATATATACATATAAACATTTACATTATGTTTACTTAACTGTGTAGTTTTATTTGCTCCTTTTCCTCCTATTTTGTTTTTGCTTTTTGTTTTTTTCTTTTGCTGTGATTCTTATTTTTTATGATTATAGTTTCCTTTAATTTAAAACATTTTAATGGTACATAAAAATTAAGTATACATGGATCCTTGTTATACTACTCAATATATACATATAAAAAAAAAATAAATATAACAATAGAAATAAATTAATAAACATGTCCGATGTTTATTGTTATTTAAAAATAAGTATATATAAAATATATTTGAGAATATAAAATAAATAACAATTAAGATGTAATGACAATTTTAAGAATTAATTAGAAATTTTTTATATGTACATAATTATATAATAATATTTAAACATATTTTAAAACAATATGTTTTAATTTTTTAATAGGTTGAACATTCATACGAGATATGTGTGAAAATAATAATAAAAGTAGTACTCGTTAAACTTGTTTTAGTAATCATTAAAAAATAAATGCATTAAAAGAATGTGCGTCTAAATATAATACGTTTTCAGTTTCTTCATATTGGACCCAATATTAAGTATAAACAATCTAGTGTAAGAAACACATTTTAATCACAGTTCAAGTTGATTTCTATATGGATGTATGAATTTTAAAAGTTAGTTTGTAATTTTTGCTATAGTACAATAATAGTAGGCAAATTTTTATAACTACTTGGTTGTTATAGCAAAACAGCATCAAGACCACTTAAGCTTCGAGATTTGTATGTTCTAATTTTAATAAGCTGATTAGCAGTTCTCTGATATTGTAATGTTGTACAGCAGAATTTGTAATTAATTCGACGTTACTCTTTATTTCATTCGTTTGAATCTCATAGATGTGCATAATTTGAATTTGTGTTTTAAGAATATTGCCGTAAGTATTACTCCAAATTCTTATACTATAACTAATTTTGCTATGTAGAAAACTATGTAGTAAATAGTATGCTTGAGGCTATCTGGTACTCTGATAATTTTTCTTAAAACACTAGCAGTTCTACTAATTGTCTGTAAGTAAATTATTTATATGTAAATTCTAATTCAAATAGTCGTGTATTAAAAAAATAATTATGATACTTAGGTGTTTGGAACTGGTCTCCAATTTCAATTTTTGGTTATTGTATTTTATTGTAATGTTATATTTACTTTCAATAAGATGTAATTCGTTTTATCTTAACAGCTTGGTCCGAATAATTTTTTTATTTATTTTTAAAAATGGAAAATTAATGTATACTGACTGTGTACTTTTAACGATTTAAAAGGAAACTATACTGTAAAGTATTTAGCAATTTTAATATATCAAGATAGTATTACAAGAAATTCCATTTTCAAAACCGTTTTTATCTTTGTGTTTTATTTAATATTATAACCTAATTACATTTGTTATATAATTTCAAATTAGTAACATTATATTTTTATTATACAATCGCAAGCTTTATAAATAAATGGAAAATTTTTCTAATAAATTAAAATTAATGCATTTATAAAAGCAACTTGAACAATTGGCCCATTGTAGTCCAGCTCTTTTCGCTTCCAGGTAATCATCATCAATTGAACCATTTAATGGACTAAAATTAAAATACAAAATTATTTTTTTTTATAAAATAATTTTAATAATTTTAACAATCACAAAAATGTTAAAATTCAAGTTGATTTTTAATTCTTGAACAAGTTGAACCCTTTTAAATGTATTACTTAGAAAAATATAGGAACAAAGAAAGAAATTTTTTTATCAATTTACAAATACAAGCATATTACAAGAATATTCAAATCAATTGGACCGACAATCTGAAAAGAATACGAATAATTTAATTTCTCTGAAAGTTTCTTGCTAAACAAAAAATCTCATATAAAAGCTAATAATTTTCCCATTGATTTGATATAAAAATCACATATACATAACATAGGGTTAGTATCCTTGGAGTTATCAATAATAAATGAAAACTCATATATAACAATGTACGAGTAACAATTCAAAATAGGTTTCAGTTTTTGCGTTAAAATATTTTTTTTCCCTAATCTAATCAAATTGTTTTTGCATTTATACATGCAATTACGTTTAACTTGAATTTGTTTCCAGGTTAAATTTCAAAAATCAAATTTAATCAAATTTTAAAATATTTTCATACATATGTACATACATATTATAAACAAAAAATTTATTTTTTAATTACCTCAGTATTGTATTTAAAATTTGATAAATCATTGAATTTCCATGAATAGGTTCTCTAGCAATTTCACATATCAATTTTAATAAACAATTTTTACCATCATACCCCATTCTAAAAATATAAAAATAATATAGTTCACAATTAATAATTGGAAAAAAAAAATATAAATCAATTATTATTCAAGCTATTCAAAGTTAAAATTTATTTTTGAAATCGTATAAACCTTAATGTAATTAAGAAAAAATATTTACGTATAGCTAGGAAAAATTAAATTAAATCAAAATCAAATCATATAGAAAGCATACGCTTTGTTCATGACAACAAAAAAAATTTGAAAAAATTTTTACTAAATTTAAATTTTTTCTAGCTAAACAACTTGGAAATTTTCTCATTTTTTGTAAATATTTCAATTAACAAATATTTATACAAATTGTTATTTAGTTTGAGACAAACAGAACAATATTCAATTTAATTTACAGGACAATTTTTAATTTGTTATTGTGAAAAATAGAAATTTATTCATTTTCTTGGCGTTTCTAACCACAAAATAATACTTTCAAAAAATATACAAATAAATTTGTTTCATATTATATAAGTATTTTTTACAGATAACCATTATTTTGTAATAAAAAAATTGCATATGTTTAGGATCACTATTTATTTTATTATATAAATTATACTATTCGTATAACAAATAATACACAAAAATATATTTGTAAATAATAAGGAACCTTAAGAATTTCTAAAACTTTTACAGTATATAATTAGCCAATTTTTTTATTAGGTCAGTTTTTTGCTGTCTGAACAATTAAAGATCTTATCTATACACCAAATGGGGATCTCTATACAAAAGCTCCTATAACATAATTAGTCAATTTTAAAATAAACCTTAGATTAGAAATCCGAACTAGAATGACTGTGGTTTCCAAAATATATTGAAATCATCAGTATATAACGAAACGACTAATTATAATCTATTTAAATTTAGAGACACAGCAAGGAAAATGTATAAATTTAATATGACTATTAAGTATGTAATTAATTACTTACTTGTCCAATATAACTTCAATAATTTTATAAATATATTTTCGGCTTATATCATATGTTAAAGATCTTTTCTTCTTCTCTTCATTAGAATACCAAAATATTAATTTATATAATTGTACAATGTCAAATGATTGTGTTGGTAAACGATATTGCATTTGAAAATTCCACAACGAATTTAATTGTTGGTAAGGATTTTTATAACCAAAATCAATTGGTTGTGAAAAACCAAAAACCAGCTGATGGAAAAAAAAATATTTAAAATATAGGTTAAAACGTTATTACATATAACATATGTAGATATATATACAATTATCCAATATGTACGAGTATATATATGCATGTATGTATCTATATATATATGTATGTATAATAAACACATATTTCTTTATTGTAGCAATTAAATTGAACTATAAAATATTTAAATAATAAATTTATGTAAATATATATTTAATTTTTTTCTTAAATAAATAATGTTATACTATTTACAAATAATAATGAGGTAGCACGCCTTACATAGGATAATAGCCATTATACGGTATATATACGGTATATATATATATATATATATATATATTGACAATTACACAAGAAAAAACTGTATGCAAACATTTTATTTAATGGAAAATATAGTATTTTTAATATATGTGAAAATTTTGTGCAAAAACTTAGTATCAGTAAATCACACTAAACTAGTAGTTACTTATTATACAATACTTATAAATATTTATTAGTAAAACTCTATATTATATTAGTAAAATATTGTGTAATAATGTTTTGTTTATATTGGCCCATCTTATTGGTCATTTCTTATAAATTAAGGTTATATATGTATAATAATTTTTACTACGTATAACATTATAATTTATGAGACCACCTATATTCAACAAGTCTTATTATTATTCCTTAAAATTAAATTTTAATAGTCATGATTATAAATGTAGAAAAGTTATATGAATATCAAAGATTATATATATATATATTGTGTATGTAGTACATATAATGCCGATTTGAGAGGAAATATTTTTATAAATACACAAATAATTTTCAAGGTTCTCTTTATTAATATTTAATTTATTATATAAACTATATAGGGTAACATCGTTTTTTAATTATATACGCGATTTCAAATAAAAAATTTTATCTTTTTTATCTTTATGAATAATGGATGTGTTCATTTATGTGTATTGTAATTGTCTATGTAACATATTTATATATACGATTCAGCAAAACATATTTACGTTTATTTTTAACACTTTAAAAAAAAAAATTTGAAAAAAGAACTAATTATTACTCTCAAAAACCTAAAAATGCAATTTTTCGACTATTTATTTTAAGGAAATTTTAAACATTTTTCAAATTTTACAAACACAGAAAAGTTACAACTCTCTTCCTCTACATCGGCACAGCATAATTAAATATATAAAAGATAAAATTACTGTTATCTAAAACCCGTTCTAAATTAGTTGTAGTAGTCTGAAATTTTAGCAAACCTTATAGATATTATTAAATAGTTTATTTTCGTTAGAAGAAAATGTTTTTCCATCTTCACCTCCTCTTGAGGTATCACCGAAATTTTTAAAATTCTAATTTTCGGCTCCCTATATTTCTGAAACTAACGCAATTAACACTTGAATTCGGGCATTATATTACCATTTCTTTCATTGCCCCATCCTACATGTATGCAATTTTTTAAATATTTTGTTATATGAATGAAAATAATTTAAATACTTAATTTAATGTTAATTTCAGTATAGATTGTTTTTAAAGAAACGTTTTAACTTGTTGAAGAGAAAAGTGCTTCTTTATAAACCATTAGTTTGATCCAACATTATTACATATTTCAAATGATCAAATTGTGGCGAAATAATTGATTAAATAAAAAAATTTAGTTTAAATTCAACAAAGCTATCACATAAAATTATTTTTTATAGTTTAATTCGTTTATAAAAAAATATTTTTATTAAACCAAATAGGCTTCTCTTTATATACTAGTCGCTTATATAAAATAATACTTTGGTAATTGTTGAAAATTATTTCAAAGAAATGAGCAAAATTAAAACAATATTTGTATTTTCCTCATATCCATTCACTTGAATTTACTTGATAGCTGATAACATTGATGGCAGTCACAGTAGTTTTATGCTATTAAACTTGACTTCTTCTTGATAATAAAGCTACCCACAAGAATTTGAAATAAACAAAATATTTCATTACATTTCATTACATATGATTTAAAACCATATTAATATTTAAGATATTTAATTATATAGAAAAATTAGATTTAAAATCACAACTTAAGCTACAACTATTTAGCATGTATATAAAATATTTGCATATAATTTTTTATATATATATACACGTTATAATTCTTCAAATTTAAAAGTATATACATACATGTATGTATGTCTATTAATCAAAATGTAACACCACTGTTAGTTTATTCAATATTTTACCTTAAAACTATAGGATTGCCAGTTGAACTTAAAAAATCGCATTCAAAATCTATGGAATAATTGGAACTGATAAAGTTGGAGTCGAGGAGTGGAACTTATCAGGCTTGTCAACGGTTAGAATTCAAAGTTAAAAAATAAAACGAAATTACCGAAGAAGACTTCGAAACTAAAGTCATGTCGGAAATGAATTTATTATTTTAAATATATTGTTATACAGAATAGAGACTCGATTGACCGTTCAAAAAAAAAAAAACAAATTGCGTTATTTAAATATTTTCATCTGTGATAATTATTACAAATTCATACATACATACATACATATTTGTAACAATAATAATATTATGTATTATATTTCTTAAAAATTTATAAAAAAGCTATTTTACAATTATTTTTTTATTATTTACCATAATCTTATAATTAAAATAATTGTAAAATATTTTCTAATTGTGTCTTTCATTAGCCACAAAACATTATATGTATGTATACACATATTATATAATTATATGTTATTGATTCATAATAGTATTGTGGCATAACCAATAACAGTAAAATAATAGTACATATGTGCCTCATAGATTCAATAATATTTAAAATTCCAAATTTCTAAATTTAAAATATTTTTTGTTTTGTTTCATAGAATGTCAATTATATATGTACTTTACATTTTATATTATATACATACGTATACTTCTATATAGAACAATAATTTTGCAAAATTTTATTTTTTTTTTTTTAAATAAAATTTTCATATACATACCTTAATAGTACCGGCTGTATTAAAAATTAAAAATCTTTTTTTACGTAATTTTCTTTTCTTTTTAATTTTTTCCTTTTGATATTTTTGTAATATAAATTGATGTTCTTTATTTATTTCATTGTTAAATTTATTATTATTTATTGTCAACAATTGGAAAATCTCGAGGGTTTTTTTTAAAATATTATTATTATTATATAAAGGATAATATAATACAATAAAATTTCTATTTGAATATTTATAATAATTTTTCAGATTATTAAGTTGATATACTATTACTACTGGTACTACTACTGCTATTGAATTATTAAATTCATTTTTTATTGGTATACCACTATTATTGTTATTATTGTAATAATAATAACAGTAATAATTGTTAAAAATAACGTGACAAACATTCAAATTGTAACATAATGGTAATAATGTTGAATATATTAATTTTGATGAGAATGTTGTTGGTAATGATATTGATGATAATAATGGTTGCAACGATGGTTGCAATAATAATGATGATGATGATGTTGATAATGTTAATGTTGAAAATTTTAATGGCAAGGCCACTTTTGACGTCAATATAATAATTGCACATTTAATTGTGATTATTATAAGAACACAAACTTTTATGGTGTAACGCATAATTTCTTGTTTCAGTTTTTATTTTAAATATATTTTATTTTTATTTTTAATGTTTTTAATATTATTTATTAATATTATTTTATTTATATACATTTATTTATATGTTAAATTCAACTTGTATTTTTTTGGATATTGTGTTTTAATTTTTTTTATAAAAAGGCAAATATAAAAAAAATTGTTTACTTTTTTTTATATTTCTTTTTAATAATTAATATTATTTCTGTGCTCTTTTATTTGTTTTTAATTTTTAATGCTTTTATTTAAATTAAATAAACCGTTTATCATATTTAAAAAAGATTTGAACACTTTTGTGTTTCATAAAATTGCAATGGCACTTGTAATGCTTCGGTACAGTGTGCGAATTAAATTTCGAGTTAAAAATAAGCAATAGAACTTTTTTGTTTTATTTGTATAACAGTGTAAATTTTGCATTTTAATGCAATTATTTTCTGCATGTTTCGTACACACTTCATGCCTCAATAGGTAAAGTAAACATTGCATTGTATGTTTTCTACGAGAGCAAGCTATTAAGATGCAAATAATATTGTATAAATTATTCAGTGATAATAAATTAATAAAATAAAATGTCGCTTGACCTTTATTCATAGGTACTTATTTAATGTTTAAGTTGCACACATGATTTTATTTTTGAGGTTGGTTCTCTTGTAAATTTAATTTTAATTGATTTTTATTTTAAAAGGCTAAGGTAATCATTGTATACTTATAATTTTCGCATATTTCTTATATTTTCCATAATATCTGAGTGAAATATATTATTTTTGTACATTTTAGAATTAAAATAATTACTTACGAATGATTTCAGAACAGGCAGACATGAAATTCTTATTATAATTTTTAATTTTTAAAATAAATAAAAAACAATTCGATTTATTATATGCTAAAAACAAAAAAAAAAATAAAAACAAAAATATAAAAGATTAAATATAATTTATTTAAATTATTAATTTTTTTACTTTGACATTTTATTTAATATAAAATCAAAATAAAAATGAAATGTATCTGAATTTTCTTCCTCATTTATTCAACTTTAGGATATCAGAATACAAACGCGATGCTTCGCGGTATAATAAATTTCTAGATGATTTTGTAGACATTATTTTTTTAATCATAGTACGTAAATTTAAATGGTTTTTACCACGTTCCCGAAATGAATAAACTTAAAAATTTTAGAACGAAACGCTTCACCACATTTTGTATACGGTTACTTGTTAAAAATTTGTGTTCGAAATTAGCAAACCATTTCGAAGTATGAACTGATTACACTATTTTAAGCTGACATTGAATTGTGTTTCTGTTATATTCTCTGTAGAGGTAAGTAAAGTTCGTCCTTTGTTCTAAATTGTATAAATTTTTTATTGCCTTCTTTTGCAAAGTTTGAAGATTTCTCATGTCTTGTAGTAAACTTACTCCCCAGATCCGAAATAATATATTCAACTGAATCAACCTAAAATAAATAAATCTTTTTATCTTATTCTAGATTTCATATAACCTTCTGAATATCCCTATTATACTCTACACTTTTACATGATAATTCAACTGATGCAACTCCATTTACATGATGATTCCAATTTAAATCTTTGTCAATTAAAAGTCCCAAATAATTGTAATGGTGCTAATGAATTACACGGCTAATTCTAATATTATTGAATTTTATATGTAGTTTTTCTTTATCTTGTGTTCTTAATTAAATATCTATTAATTTTCGAAACATTAATAGTCAATTAGTCAATCTTCTTCAATATTTTCACATATTCTACATTAATCTTATTTTCTATATTAATATAATTTATGTCGCTATAAATTATCTCTAACTCATCCGCATACATATATGTTTGTTCATTTATATTCAATTATTCAAATTGACTATTTAGTTAACGATTTAAATAAAGAATAATGGTCATAGGGAGCTGCCTTATATCTCGCCGTATTTAACCAATTTTGTATTGCTCCTAGTTTTTTCTAGTTCAAAATGCAAATTACCGTAAAATTTCTCAATAGATCTAGTAAATCATTTAGAATATACATAAAAATAGTGCATATTCGAATATATCCGAAAATCACTATGGTCATAATTATAAATTTTTAATAAAATTTCTTCTACTTCTCACAATCGCTTCACGTAAAAGGGGAACAAACGAAATTATAAATTTATAATACACCGGGGTATTTGAACATCTCTTGTACTGCAGATATTATATATACGTATTTAATTGGAAATATGTAACCAAAAAATGTATAGTAATATTATTCACAAATATTGAAAATAAATAAAAATATATTCTTGTAGGATATTATATAGTATGTGAAATTGTGATGCATATATGTAAAAAATTTATGTACACAATTCTTTAAAACAATTAATTTTATAATAATATTTAACAGTTTAATATTTCATGTCACCTTTTCATAAAAATCGTTTTAACATTGTTTCCTCTTCTATAAGTTGATGAGTAAATTATATAGTAATAATTATATTAAAATCAGCTGAATATAATTATTTTAATTAATTTAATTTCCATTCTCCTATATTTTGTAATTTTTAATAATCTTAGTTTTTTAAAGAATTTAATTTAAACATAAAAAGCTTATATATAATTAAAACCAGAATATCCCAACCGAAATTAATAATATTCAGATTCTTGTATAGTATGTCTTTTAGCCTAGACTTAGAAATTTATTAAAAATCCAGTTAATTTGTAAATGTTAAAAGTCTCCAATGTGCTTTTGTTTGACTTGATTCAAAAATAAATTCATTTGCACCTATAAATTAAATAAAATCGAAAAACTTATGTAAATTGGATTATAAAAAGAAAAAATAAATTTTTATTTTCAAAACGAATTTTTTTTTTTATTTTCATTACTTTTATTCCATAAATTTAACCGTTGATATTAAATCTAAAATAGTTTTTTCACAATCCGGATATAATTTATCACAATTATTTCCGTTCAGACCATTTTTTTCAGCTTCCTCATAAATATATTTATAATCGCTTTCATCTTCCGCAAAACCATTATGAACTGAAGGACTGAAAACAAAATAAATTTAAAAATATAAATTTATTTTAAATAAAATACGATTTATTATTTAATTAAAGTCGAATAGATAGTCATTATAATACATTACAATAAAAATTTTCAAAAATATTTACAAAATCAGTATTAGATTTTAGCATAGTAATAAATATGATTACACATCTAGATACAAATAAATTATATAATTAAAAAAAAAAACAACAATTTGAAATCCACAATGTTAATTTTAATTTTTTAAATAGTTCTATTCTGTTTAAATTAAACATTGTATATGGAACCAATATTTAATTCGATATTAGATAAAATTTTATAATAAAATTTTTAAAATTAAATAGGAAAGTTTTAAGACATTTTGCTATAGAAGTATTTGGTAAAAGCACTGCCAACATAATGTATTTTTTTAGCAACCCATGTGTAGCACTCTTTTATGAAACATTAATTACATGCGAATACATTTGAACTGCAACACTTAGCTATATTTTCTTTAAATGCTTAAAAATAAATTGAATGAGATCAGCACAAAACCGACCACTAATTTAGCAGTGTGTATTTTGAAATACCTTTAAACACTTCTTTCCAATTATACGAAACTTGGTAAGCTTTTAATCAACATATCTAGGAAAATGTAAATTTCGCTCTGAGTTAAGCTTTAATCTGGGCCATCCGAATTCTCTGAATTGTTCACCAGTTGGCTTCAGCAACAACCAGAACTCAAATACCAACAATAGTTTATTTACGATTTTGTACTATGGTGTACTCCTACCGATAACTCGACATCTGAAATTTTATGCCATCACATAACCTCCCTTATTATATGCAATACGGTTTAGTAAAAATAGTGATCATAATAAAATTATTGTCTGAGAACTTTTCTAGCTTTATAGGTAAATTATTCAATAACATTAGTTTACATAATTATTATTTTCTCTTACAATTCTCTTAAAACTAATAAGAATTAATTAAATAATAATGATTTTAATATTACTTCCAATAAAATATACGCAACAATAAACAAGATTATGCTGGAAGCCAATATTATTACGAGTACACATTATAAAATTACCCTGTACCCTTAAATATGTGAAATCCCTGCCTGTCTATTTATGTCTATTTATTTTTCATATTATACTATAAATAATATTATTTTAAAATTTAATATAATTGTTGGAGAAGGTTAATAAATTCAAAAAATAAGTACCTAAATTATAATTTATGTTAAATTATAATTATTAAGAAAATATTACTAAAAAAATGAGAAATCTTCCTATAATTTTACTATAAAAGTACAAAAATATAATGGACTATTTAATAATTATGTTAAAATTATTAAAATATAATATATTCTCGTAAAATAACAACATAGAGCACAACATTTATGTAATTTTCTTTGTTTCTTCTACTATATTGCTAATACTCACAAAAATACAGACATAATAATTATGTATTTTGAATTGAGAACTAAACGTGAAATTTGAAAATATTGGTTCGTGTCCAAAATAAGAAATTAAAATTGCATTCAAATTTCATTCGACTAATTCATATTTATTGAAACTAAATTTTAAATTGATATTAAATCATTATTTGAAGGTTAACATACATCTAAGCTATATACTATTAAAAATTCGGATTAATAAATTTCATTGGCAAATGTTTTTTCTTTAAATTTATAATTTAGTCATACACACAGTTTGTAGGAAAATATAATTTACACCTTTTATAACCAGCATATAGTAAATAATTTTACACATACACAAAAATATTGTTACACACACACTATTTTCTAATAATAATAATAAAAAAATAAATAATAATGTTAATAAAAAAGCTTTTATATTCAAATATTAAATAAATAATTGTGATAATTTTAAAATATTTAATAATATAGCAAAAAAAAAATAATTTAAAATTAAAAATGACTAAGCATTTATACACCAATTTCTGTTATTTTTCTAATTTTGGAAAAAAATTTTATTATACACTTATTATCGGATTTTTGACTTAAAATTCAATAACGAAAAAAACTAAATTATTTTTCTATCTTTTTTTACATTTGATTTTAATTTATGATGTTAAAGAATCTATAAATCTGTACAAATCACCGAATTTAAATTATTAAAATAAAAATTTTAAGTTCGGCAATTTAATACAAACTTAAAAGATTCATACTATTTTTAAATTCTTAAAACAGTTATAATTTTAAAATTAAATATTTTCTTAATTAATTATTAATTACCTTAATATTAAACTTATAATTTCTTCAATAATATTTTCATTTTCAATATCATTATTATTAATATTATTTTTAAATGGATGTTTAGAATGTTCACAAATTGTTTTTAATAAACATGTTTCATCGAAACCAAAATCTTTTAAATATTCTTCTATAATACCATAAAATTCACCAGCTGTAAAATCACTTGGATGTATTTTATTAAAATTCGAAATTGAATCATCATCATTTTCTATTTTTGATTTCTTCAATTTAATCTCTTCTTTAATTAAATTACTTTGATTATTATTATTATAATTATTATTATATTGATTATAATTTAATAAATTATTTAATATTGTATCAGTATCATTATTATATGATGAATTATTATAATATGATTCGATAATATCTGATAATGAAGGCGATAATGTTTCAAATAATTTAATATTATTAAAATTTAAATGATTATTATTATTATCATTATATTCATAGCCATTATTAAGTAAAATAGAATTATTCTTAATATTATCATTATATAAAATTGTTCTCCTTTTACGTCGTACTCTTGGCCATATTGGTACATTATAGAATTCTTTTAAACTATATGGCATATTGTAATTCATTTGAACACCATAATCAAAAAATGATTTTCTTTTATGTGTTAATACTAATGGTATTGAACCAGCTGCTGTTACCTATATATCATATTTTAATTATTATTATAATATATTTATAATAATTAAATTAAAATATTTTTATAATTAATTATATAAAATATCAACCGAATATATAATATTGAAATTATTTTGATTTTTTAATAATTATAATATTATTTTCTACTTTCTCACCTGCAATACTGAGTGTCTCGGCCATAAAAGGCAATCAATTATGTTGGGTAAAATAAAAAATATTGTAATAAAAAATAATTTTTTTCTAGATATGCCCACCATGACGAAATAAATTTCTTTAAAATCATTTCAATAATTTTAATTTAATTTTTGTTTTTTTTTTGAAACTTTAAAATACTGAAAAACATTCAGTAATTTTACGCAATACTTAAAAAATAATTCAATTATACTAGTATATACCTGTATATAATTTATTATAGAAATTATTTAAATTTATAATTATTATTGTAATTTAAATAATATATATTAGTAAAATATATGTATGTTTGTATATGTATAAATTTGTTTAAAGTTATTTATGCACAAGAATAAATTATAAAGAAACTAAAATCTTAAAACTGTTAACTACTTATTAAGAGTATTACGATGACTGTTAGTTATGAATTTTAATTTTAAATCGATGACATAGATTCCTAATAGATTTTCTCTTTTTCTTTTTAATTTTATTTTTAGATTCTCTTAATAACTAGAGACGAAATATTATTAAGAAAATTTGAAAATTTTAAGAGTATGTGAACAAAGTTCAAAATAGCAATTCATATATAGAAAAATGGAATCAAGTTTTTATTCGTCAAGAAAATTATTATTGAAAAGTAACGAAAGCTATAATGTAGTAGTTTAATTAAATCTTTTATTTGCCATTTTAAATGGCAACTAATATTCTCAGCTGAAATAAATAGATCCGAAACTTAAAATCGCCATCATGCTTATATTAAATATTATGGTTATGTAACGAAGGAGTGGTCTTGAAAAACTATCCATTATTACCGATTCTTTAACAAAAATTATGAAAACGATAAGTCTCGGTAAGTCTGAATGATTTATTAAATCACATTTTCTAATATTCTGATTTATTTCAAACCCATTCAGATTCAGATGTCTAGTAAATTATAATTATATTACAATGTGAAATAATTTCATTTGTAATATTATAATTTCATTGATTCTGCTCTATTTAAGCCAATGATCAATTTAATTGCAATAAAATTTATTTAATTGTATAATAATGTCAGAAACTAGTACACTAACAATATAGTTCATTTGTTTACAATTATAGTATTTTAAGAAAATCTATCAAATTAATTTACACCAACTCTCAAAAGTGTTATACACTTTTTTTTTCACAAAAAAAAATAAAAAATAAGCATTCATTTTTGTTTGTACATTTATTCATAAGGTTTTTTTTTAAGGTGTTAATTAACAAAAATCAGTTCAGTAAGTTAGAAAATATTTACATCCAGAAATTTCTTATACACACACTACATCTTTTACGTATAAGTTTTAACACACATATACAAATAAAATTGAAAATCCATGAAAAAAAAAAATTTTTCAATGCAGAATGGAATTTAATACATTATTGTTAAAAAATATTTGTAAGTACATATTTAGGTACCTAATTGTATATATGTATGTGTGTATATTATAATTTAAAAATCATGTTTAAATAGCTTTTATCATAATTTTTCCATTTAATTTGAATCGTATGTATATTTTCTT
This sequence comes from Condylostylus longicornis, assembly GCF_029603195.1. NCBI lineage: Eukaryota > Metazoa > Arthropoda > Insecta > Diptera > Dolichopodidae > Condylostylus > Condylostylus longicornis. The sequence goes on from NW_026578112.1 coordinate 48,217, forward strand.
GTTAAAATATTTATTTAATCATAGTTTAATTTTAAATTTATACTTGTTTTTATTAACTATGAAAATATTTCGAAAAAAAAAATTATTTTATTATTGATCTAATTTCAAATTATTATTAAATTATTTTATAAATAAAAAATTTATATAGGAAGTATAAGATTTTATTTAATTTAATATTTTGTATTTTGAAATTGAATGAGAATTTGTATATGGGCAAAAAAGCTTAACCCTTTCCACTCCGAGGCTGTTTTTGTTTTTATTCCACCAGCTCCACGCTAACAGATGAAACACAGAGATAAGTTGTTTACGACGCGAACATATAACGGTGCGACAACAACTAATTTTATTATGTAGTATCGATTAAATTTTTACATTTGACAGGTATTATACCATGTCGATTATCACTCCACAGTGGATAGTGGAATAAAATCAGTGTCGATTGACACTCGACATTGGAATGGAAAGGGTTAAAGGCATAATTTAACGCCAAAAATTTTTCATAGAAACACTGCTTTTCTTTGAAGATCGATTTAGAATCTGAATCCAATTTTCACACATATTTTCACTTACATTTAAATTGAAATCGGATACATTTTTTTTTTCTTAAATATAGGGAAAAATCACCATATACCGATATACACCACCAATATGGTTCAACAATAACCAAAAAAAATTTTTGTTATTTACACTTTAAGAATTTTTAATATTCCACTTAATCCTTATTACGTTCCAATGAAATTCAATAATTCCAATGAAATACGATATTATAAAGAAACTATATGTCTTACCTTAATACAAAATGCACAATTTCACTTAAAATATTCTCATTTAAATTATTTTTATGATAATCATCATTTTTCTTAAAATCATCTGCAGTATTACTAACATTAATATCATGTAAACTATTGACCAATGGATAACGAGATATTTCACAAATACTTTTTAATAAACAACTATCATGATAACCATATTGTAATAATAAATCCTCAAAATATGAATAAAATTTTCCAGCTGTAAAATCACCTGAATAAATCATATTATTCCTTTTTTTTCTATTTTTATTACTTTCAGTAATATTTTCATTATTATTTTCATCAGAATAACTACTATCATCATAATATTTAAGTTTATTATGAATATTTTTATTTATATCGATTAGGTTATTATTATTATTGCAACTAATATTTTTACTATTAAATGACGATGACAATAAAGTTGGAATTGTTGAATTTATTGTAGATTCTTCTGTTGAATTTGATCGTTCTATTAATTTTTCTTCATTATTAAAATGATTATCTATATTATGTTCGGGAATCTCATTAAAATTTTTAATTTCAGAATTATTAAATGCTTTTGGTAACAAATAACTATTATCAATTAATAAAGAACGTCTTTCAAATGGAAAACTTGGTATATTTGTTAATGACATAACATTAAATGGAAGATTATAACTCATTTGAAATCCCCAATTAATGAATATTTTCTGTTTAACTTCTATTGGAGCTGAAACGAAAAAAGCTACCTAATATTATATTTTATTTTATTCGTATATATTATAAAATTTTTAAAAGAGAAATATAGTAATTATTTTTATATACATATATAAGAAGTTGAAAGGAAAACTATCTTGAATTAAAATTTGAGCTCTTTATTTTATTACAAATTGAAAATAATTTATATATTCTGTCAAAATTGAATTATTATGGGTCACTTGGTGTCGAGGTAATGAACAAGAATTTTAAGATAATTTTTTTTAATTAAATTATTTTTTGAATCGTTTATTAACTTTGAGCTCAATTTATTTTTAAAACAAATTTTTTTGACTCAATCAAATTTAATCTTAAAAACCATAGATATAATCTTACAGTTACTTATATTTATATACTATTATACATGTATATGTATATAAATATTATAAAATTATAAAATATAATTTTTTATTATACTTACTTGAAATACAGAAAATTGTGGAAATATTAATAAACATTGAATATGATGCTTTAATAAAATAATATTGAAGGAAACAAAAGCTAATAACAAATTTATTTTTTTTATAAATTTATTCATCCTTTTTAATTCAGATTTCAATTTTTAAATAAATATATACGATGATGATGAGAAAATAATAATAATAATAAAATTTTTAAAAAATGTTAAAAATATTTTTATAAGAATAATAATATAGACTTATTTATGAAATGAACTAATTTGAATGAATCGTTTCTATATTAAATTAAAATTTGAAAAAATTTGTGAAAGTTGTTAATCCGTGTAAGGTACACAGCTAGAAATTAAATAAACGATATTTAATTATAATGTTATACATTTTAAAATTAATTAATTAAAACTACACGCGCTTTCTCTTAGAAAAGAAATTTTGTGATATTATAATTAGAACTATATATATGTGTATAACATTTATATATTATTATTGAAGAATAGAAATGGGTAATATACGATAAAATATGCATGCATTTGTATTCGTGCGGTGCTGCACGTAAAACTTTCATACAAGAATGGATTTATTGTCCATATCAAAAAATTCTATTCAATTAAGTCAACAAAACAAGGTTTTCAAAATCAAGAATGTTTTAAAATGGCACATTTTCTTTAAAAATTTAAAGTCTAGATTTTTATTTATACCCACAAATCGACGACATATTTGGAAAAAAACACACTTTTGAAAATTTGGAATAATTTCGAAAAGTTCCAAAATAAAACTTCACAACAATTTATTACAAATATATAGATTATAAATTTAAAAGCAGACACTTAATTTTCTAAAATATTCCAATATTTTCAATAATAAAAATAATCAATAATAAAAATTTTGCATAAATTTAGGATAAATCTTAAACTATACTGATTTTTCAAAAAATTCAACATTAGAATTAAGATTGAATATTAATAATTTAAATAGTTCATAAGAGAAGGTACATATCTCTTTTATTGAAGGGACTATTACTGTAACATATTTCCTACTATAGACAAATTTAATTGAGCTTTAAATTTGTGGGAAAAAGAGATCAATGTAGAAAAGAATATTTTCGTCTCGAGAGAGATCTTTAAAAACTCGGTTAAGAGAGACAAAAAATTTTGTGACAGTAAAATAAAATTTACAAGCAAACATTTGGAACTGATTCAAGTTGCCATTTAAAAAAATATTAACGAGACCTGATTCGAAATCATAATTAAATTATCTTTGAATTGGGCGCAGTACCTTACCTTTGGATTGTACAGAATATAAAGAAATATTGTTTCCGATAACATATACTTACTTAAAAAGATTTATTTCTGTAGAATTTTAAAGAATTACTGAAAAAATGCTAGTTAATTTCTTTATATAGACATAGAATATTTTTTAATACAAAACAAATAAATTCGAACGAGTTAAAGTAAAAATTTTTTTCCAAATACGATCATAAATTTTAATTACATTTACACAAATTTTTTTTTTTGAACTTATACTATTACAAAATATCTACATATTTATAAGATCCTATATAAATTCTATGTACATTCTTTTATATACAAAATAAGTTTTTACTGTAAATTTATAAATTTTGAAAAAAAAATTTTATAACAATATAGGCTCATAAACACTATTCCGACAATTAAAAAATATGTTTAAAAAATAAATTGTAGAATACAAAAACAAAAAAAGGAAAAACAAGCAAAAAAAAATTCCCAAATTTAAACTTGTACGGTAAATTATTACGGTTCTTAACGTCAAATTATTTTATCGTCAAACCTTTATGTTAAAAAATTGTCTGTATAAAAAAAAACAACAAAAACAAGACGAACAAAAACTCTAAGAGAAGATTTTTTCTTTTTTTTCTCTCTCTTCCTTTTTCTCCTTTATAAATTTAAATTTTCATTTCCGGGATTTCATTGTGTTTTTCTAAAAAATTTCAAAAAGCTTTTTGACTTTTTTTTTTCTGTTTATTTTAGTTTTTGTTTTAGAATTTTTTTTGTTTTGTTGGCCCCAAAGACCCAAAGTATGTTTAAAATTAACACATAATTTTTTTTTTCTCTTTTGTTTTTGGTTGATTTTGGATGCGAGAAGAGAGTCAACTTTCTTTTCTTATTCCTCTTATTTTATTTTTTTAGTCGTTAATTAAATTCATATAGAAAATCGTGTGAATGATAATATTTTTTATGTATGTATGCATGTGCGCAAGTTTATTTAATTCTAATACCGTTATTATTAAATTTTTAACACTTTTTAAATAATGTGGTTCAGTCATCAAACCCCAATACTGTTACAACACTATCATACTAAGAAGTAAAAATAATGATATTAGAACGTGGAGGTAAGTTGCTACATTTTGTACAAAAAGAATATTGTAAAATATGACGTGTAATTTAGCTTGTCTGTTTATCATGAATGTTATTTATGAAAAATTTTTTTTATTCTATATTTTAAATTGGATTGAAAAAAGGCACCAGGAACAAAGTTTATTCATAAACCTTGAGTTTTAATATTTGAATTCTGATTGTTACCGAAACTAACTACTTTTCAGAGAATTCGGATGGCACAAAGCGAAATTCTAATAAGAGCCAAATTTTTCTACATTTATTAGCTGTAAGCTTACTAGAGTCCTTCAAATTTGAATGGCATTTTAATAACCTGCTACATATCAGATTAAATCTAAGATTAAATGAAAATCTGATTAGAATCTGATGTGTAATCGAAATTTGGAATGAAATAAAATTTTGACGAAAAAAATAGAAAAATATTCCATTTCTGTCAGATTTTTAAAAATAACATTGCTGAAAATAAATTTTAAAGAAAGTTTTGCCACGGTCAGCTGATTTTGGTTTTTTTTTGGCATTTTTGTAAAAAATCTCACATTAAAATGAATCACATTAAAATGAATTTAAATAAATCGTATATTTAGCCTCATAAGTAACTGGCACCTAACAATTTTTACTAAACTAGGCAATAAACATTGCAGTCGTATATGTACTGACAACATCAGATTTGTTGCAGTGAGAGGAGTCCCATATACTACGTCATGAATATAACACTTGCTATGTTCCTTTAATCAGGTTCATAATGATATATCCAATTAAGATATCGCTTGAAAACCAAGAATTTTTTTACATTTCCAAATGTTTTGATTCTACAATAAATTATAGGTGAATATTTTAATTTCGGAAATCAATTTAAAAAATACTAATACATGTTTCCATTTTGCAAACTAATTTTTAAAATAATTCTGACAAATTTTTTTTTTCCTTTTCTAATTTCTTACTGAATTCTTATTGAATATTTTTCGTTTTTAGTTTTTGATACATACAAAATGACTGCTATAATAAAATATTTAATGGTGTTTATTGTGACCTAAATATTTTAGAATAAACTGGACAATTTTCAATTTTAATTTTTTTTTATTTCTTTTCTACTCTCCTCTTCTCTTTTATTCCCATATAAGATATAATCAATTTATCACTGCGTTTATAACTCTAAGAAATAGATGTGTGACGTGTATTATTTATGAATATATGTGCTGTTACGCCGCCATCTTGTTTTGCCGTTCAAAAAACATTTACTATTGCATTTGCATAATATACTTATATGCACAAAGTCGATTAACTCACGTATTCTTATCTACCACCCGTTTCAGTGGTGCTCGAAAACTTTTCCCGATTGCTTATTCATACGGGACCCAAATTTTTTCAAATTACTTAGAGCTTATTTTAGTTTGGTTCAATAGAATTATAACATGCAGACTACCATGGAATTCTGAAAATAATTCTCATATAAAATTAAGAAGTTAGTATGCAAATATTGGCGCCAATAAGTTTAAGTAAAATTAAGTAAAATTTAAAATAATTTAATCATAAATCCTAAAACCCATTCAAAATGTCCATATTCACACAAGCACTGTTTATGAATAATTACTTTTGTCTTCTTTTGATTGGAAACATACGAAGAGTTATACACAGTGTTGACATGGTCAACTCTATTTTTCTCGTTTAATATAGAACTGAAATATTTGTATATGTTTGTATGTATTTATATTAACAAAACGACGATAAACTTTAAATTCTTTTTTAATTGAATTTTCACGTTGCTTTTCCTTTTCTTTACAGTTATTATAAAAATTCACACATACATTTATACGTACACGTATTTTAAATATTGTGAATTCGTTTATAGTTATTTTCTGCTCTTTAACTGACTTTTTTGTTTTTAGTACTAAAAAAAACTACACAAAGGAAACATAAATTAATACAAAAAAAAAACTAAAAAAAAAAATAAATAGAGAAAAATTTTCTTAAACTGACAAAATATTCCCTGTATAGCTACATAAAAATAAAAAAGAAAAAAAAAAAATAAATTAAATTTCAAGGAAAAATGAAATTGCATTTTCAACTAAAATTTTACTGCATTACTATTTTTTTACAAATATTTCTTATAAAACCCAGTTTAGAATTAATCGATAATTTAAATTTTAATTCAACCGATACAATAAATTTAAATAATAATTTAAAATTTTTAAATAATAATTGTACAAAATTAAATTTAAAAAGAAATTTTCATAATGTCATTTTAAAAAGACGTAAACGTTTTTTAATTTTTCCACAAGATACCGCTTTTAAAGTAACTGTAGTATTATCAAATAATTTAATTAATAGAACACCAAGAGGTATGGCACTTTTTGTAGAATTTGATGCTTATTATCCAATGCCAGATACATTAGAAAAATTTTATCCAACAAAAGCATCAAAACATAATAATGTTGGTACAATTCATAATATGATTGATAAAGATCCAATTCCACCTGATATATCAAAAATACCAGATGATGATAATAAAACTGATAATGATAAATTAAAATCATCTGAATTACCATCTAATGAACTATTTAATTCAACAAATCATAATTATTATGATACACATCATGATGTTCATCATTATCACAATGAAATGGATATGAATTCAATGAATAATATGAATGGATTTAACAATATGAATTCAATGGACATGAGTTCTATGGACATGAACTCGAATTCTATGGATATGAATTCTATGGACATGAATTCGAATCCTATGGATATGAATTCTATGAATATGAATTCAATGATGGATATGAATTCTATGGATACAAATGGAAAAGATGTGAATGGTAATGGTATGATAAACCCCAATAATGATCACAAAATTCTCGATCATCATAATTTTTATAGTAACCCATGGAATGGTATGTTGAAAAGTCAATATTTTTTATATTATTTATATAATATTTTTAATAATTTTATATTATTATAATTATTGAAAATTATGTGTAAAATACTTAGGAAAAAAAATATTTAATTGTTTAATAATCTCTAGGGCATAATCGAGGTAAAATTAATTAAAATATAATGTTAATTATTGATATTGCGCATATAATAACTGAATTTTCCGTTAGGAAAGAAAAAAAAAATAATATTATGTCGAAAACACAAGTTTAAAAATAAAAGTTTAAAATTTTGGAAGAACAAGTACAAGAGAATAAACTAAATTCTATGAAACTACTTATGTACCTTATTTGGTTAATAAATAATGCATCTTCTTGTACACATGTTTATTGTATCTTTGAATGCTAAATAAAATTTAAAATCTAAAATTTAAACTAATAATCAGAAATTTAATATTTGAATTTCTAATATTCAATTTTCAATCAATTCAATAATTCACAAGAGCTGTAAAAGTAAAAGTAAAAATAGAAAAAATGCAAGGAGCTAAACCAGAAAATTTCGTTAAACTTGTTAAAAATGTAAAATATTAAAAAAAATTTTAATTTGAATCAATTCATAAAATAATATGAGGAATAAATATAGTAAATTTCTGATCATTCAGTTCTTACTTAGATCTAGAATATAAAGCGCGATCAATAAATAAATCTGCCATATCTGCAAAATTAGTATGTTCGATTATTCTTTACTTCAAAAAAGAGCATATTCGAAAATTGTAGCATTACTTAAGGTTTTCTGAATCAAATTTTAATTTTCTTTTTATAAATTCTGTAAAATTATTTTAAAACTAGAAAAAAGTAATTTAAAAAAAACGTAGAATGTTAAGAACTTCAAAAATCTGCAACAAGTAAACCGAGTATTAAATTGTTGCAGATTCGTAATTATACACAAAATTTATCTTTATTATTCAAGTTAGAATTTGAGTTCAAGTGCAAATCTTTTTAATTAATAATTTTCAAAGTTCCAATAAAAGAAATACAATTGAATGTTTTGGAACATTTAAACAAATTTAAGGGGCTCTTATCTTTAAAATCATAAATTAAAATTTATATAAAATTTACAATAATTTAATTCAGCTTTAAAAATAAAGTCGAAAAATTCTAATTCTAAAAATTTTGTATTTCTAATGTAATTAATTTAAATTTAAATATAAATTTAATTTTTTTATCTTATATATAAACAGAGTGTATACCCAAATATATAAATATCGAATTTATATTAAATTTCATATATATAGTTATAGACAATATGCTCATTTAAATAATAAATAATAATTAAGTATTTAAAAGAATTTATTTATAATCTCTCTGTATTTTAATTAGTTAATAACAAATTATAATATATAAGTATGTATATGTGCATATAACATTAACCTTAAACTGAATTCATTAAAAAATTATTAAAATAACAAAGCAATTCTATTAAATATGTATATATACACGTATATTTATACATATACTTTTATATAATTTTATTATTTACATATATTAAAATTATTTTATTTGACAAAAGAAAATACTTATTAAAGTATACAACTTTCTAACCATATGGTTTTTTTCTATTCACTTTTTGCATTAAAATAAAAATAAATTCTTAATTTCAAATGCATATATACATACATACATACTTAAATGCATATCCACAAACGTCCAAACATATATTCTTTAAAGCTTTTATTTTAAACTCACAATTACAAAAAAAATTGTAATAAATATATAAAAGAAACAAAAAAAAAATATTTTGTTCCCTTTGTATATAAAATATATTTTATTCCTTTTTTTTTTGTTTCTAGATCCATTTTCATTAACCAACTATAACAATTACTGGAATCCTTCAAATATACTAGAATCAGAAAAATTATATAAAACTCCACCACCAAATTGGATGGGTAATGATGATTATGAAAATAATAAAACATCAAATACTCCATCAGATTCACTAGAATCATTACAACCTCCACCATTATCAGATACATCATCATCATTATCAGCAGCTGATATGGATGATAGTTCATCTGATGATAGTAAAAATTTCAATAAAAATAATAGAAATTTTAAAAATTACAATAGAATTGCATTTATCAAGAAGAAAACTGATACATGGAAGAATTGGGTTAGAAAAATTAATATGTTATATTTTTTATTGTTATACATTTTGTTTTTTTGTATATTACATGTATAATATATGGGTAAAAAGGGATATGATATTTATAAAAATCAATTTTACAAAAATATTTTTTAGACTGATTATCGTAAATTTAGAAATTTTTAAATAACTTTAAAAACTACATACGGTAAAAAAAAAATTATTTGAACAATACAAATTTTTTTAAAAAATTTTTAATATTTGAAGCATCATTGGAATTTTTTTACTATACATACATGCATACATATATGTATTCAAATTATATAATGGTATACTCAACAATATTGTAAAAGAAATTAAAAAAAATAATAATAATGACCATAATCAACTAAAGTATTATGCTTTAAATTAGAATAATTCACTATTAAAGTAGTCATTATTTCTTTAAAAATTAAAGTAATTCAAAAATCAGAATCAGAAATATAGAGCATCCTTTTGAGTTACATAATTTCAAATTTATTATATGAAAAACTCATTATTAAGATATTTTCTTTCGTTAATGAACTATAAACTCAGGAAAGTACATATTGTATGTAATTCTCTATATAAATACATTATTGCTTATATCAAATCTTCCAGCATTATTCAAGTTACCATAAACACTTAAAATATTTACAAAAACCACATTTGACCACAAAAATTAACTTTGAATTAATTAAAATCAACGAAATAATCTCAAATATTATAAAATTTAATGAATAATATTATTTACATTTAATAAAAAATTTAAATAATTTTTGAAACGCTAGTCTAATCTGCTTCTTAATTGTAGTAAATATCGCAAAAATATAATTGAAATTTTATAGCTTCCTCAATAATTAATTTTTTTTTTCTTAAAGGACAAATACAACAACAACAATTATATACCAATGAAAACTTATAATCGGCAACAAAATTATTATTCAAATTTTAAAATTCGACAACCAATAAATCAATACAATAATAATTATGATTATAATAAATTTAAATATAAATTCCCATCGAATTGGAATTCATTAATTTCATCTAAATTCAAAAATTTTCGTATGAAGAGAAATGAAAATTTTAATAATGAAAAAGAGAGGCAATCAAAAAAAAATAATATGGAAAATATGCAATCATCAAAAAATAATAAAAATAAAAATTATCATACAAAAGAATGGTATTATCATCGTGGTCATAGAGAACGTCGTGCTATTTATGATGAAATTGAAAACTATGCATCAAAGTAAGTAACTCGTTTTTTTTTTGTTCTAATTTAAATTGAAATGCAATTTTATAAAAAAAAAAAATTAATTTTTTTTCAGTTTTGGTTTTGATAATATGAAATATTGCATTTTTAGAACAATATGCGAAGTTAGAAATTTTTTATTACCAAGAGGAATGTCCTTACTTCACGATATATTACGAATTGTATTCACGTAAGTATATTCGTTATATTATTGTGTTTTAAGTATGTAGGTGGAGTATAACAATTTCAATACAATATAAAAATTGTAAGGAATTGAAATATGGAGAAAATGAGAAAAATATTTGTTTAAAATTTGATGCCGACAATTATCGAAATATACGGTTTGAAAGAATTTACAAAATTGCTGCTTGTTAGAGCTTTATGGTGTTGAATCCCTCTAGCATTAGAGTTAAAGGTTGAACTCGCCTTTAATTTAAAAAAAAAATTTATTTCCGATTAGTTTTTTTCTGGGGTTGTAGCGTTTACAATTTTAAAATATCAGTATGAAACAATGCATTCTCCCTATAAATTTTTTGAAACTAATTAAAAATTAGATTAACTAAGAATTAGACTAACTAAGAATTTAGTTTAATAATATTTGAAGAAATAATACTAGTTTTATTTTCTTTTTCAGCTTACCACACAAAGAACATTGGTCTGATGATTATATTGATGAAGCTCGCTCAAATAAAACTGATTGTAAATCTACTTTTGAAACAAAATGTCCAATTAGTATTTTAGAAGTTTTATTATATTCTGATAGAAATAATTTAAAATATAATTTTGGTGTTGCATAAAACAAAAAGTTGGTTTTTTTACCTCTTTGCGAAAATATTTGTTTATATTTAGATGTATGTATGTATAATAGAGGTTTTTCATATGAAAGTGTTCGAGATTTGGATTGCATTTCCAAATCAATTGTATCGTAACCCAAATCCAAAGCGAGAAGACACATATTAACATAATATGATTGTATTTTATATTCAACATCAGAAACTCCAGAATTGATTCAAATAGCAATCTCTTCAACATTCACTCCAAAATCTAATTTAAATACAAAAATATTATGTAGAAAAACAAGCTTCATCACAATGTATTAATTTTACAAATGCAATTTTTTCTTAAATCTACAAATTTTTTGAATAACAAATAAAAAAAAATTTTGAACTATCTTATAATAAATTTTATTCTGGTAACAAAAGTTTTTAATCAAGTTATTGTCGTGAAAAACCTGTTTTTGTTTTTCTATTTAAAAATTTATACAAATATGTTATACGTTTTTTCAAATCATTCCATTTGGTTGGTCTAGCATATTTATACAAAGTATGTTGCATCATACGTCGTTTTCTCAATAAAACTTGATATTCATTTCCAGATACACCTCTTAGCCAAGATGGTACAGAATATAAAACTTTGGTTGGATGAAGCTTATCATTTCCTAAAATGTCTATGTAATCATTTTGCCCAAAATGTGCTCGCTTTTCTGTATACGGATTTTTTGGCTTGTATTCTGGCATTGGTAATTTTCGTCCATTATCTTTATGTGGTAGAAGACCTTCTTGAAGAATTTTGTCTTCATAACCATACCTTCTTATCAATGGACCTACAAAAACATTATATTTTTATTTAAAGTGCATAAAAAAGCCGTTAAAATACACACCTCTTGCAATTTTCTCTGCATGATATCTATATCGAACTGCTGTTACCAGAGGATTAAATGACGGTTTCAAAGAATTTAATAAAAATTTTGAACCTTTTAATAGTGACATTTTCTTATCCTATATGTTGATCCTTTTAATTGTGACACAAGTTATATAGAGAAATATTTTCCTGTAGCTCACAAAGTTTTCTACACAAGTTATATAGAGAAATATTTCCCTGTAGCTTTAGCAAAGTTTTCTATTTTCTTTTCTAAATCTTACATCTATCCTAAACCAACCCACAAACTAACGAGTAACAACTGTCAACAATCCTGTCAATTTGCTTTCTTTTTCTTTACAGCATAACTCACCATAGCATGCCAAGATGTGTAAGAGTTACCATTAATAAGTGCATAAAGTAAACCAGCTACTTTATTTCAAAAAAGTGAAAAATATACATTGATACTGATTTAGTATACTATTTTTTTATAAATTTTAATTACAGAAAATATGAGCACAGTTTTTCTTTAAAACCACAGCATTTTAAAGAACGGAATTGGAATTGACAAAAACAAAGTACAAAAAAACACTACAACCATTGTGACAGTGTATTGATGGTAAGCCTAACAGTAAATGACAACTGAAACACAACACATTTCCCCAATTTGTTCTTTTATTTATTTCTAATAAAAAGCTGTCATTACCTTAAATCAGCTGCTTTGTAAAAACATTAGTTGACTAGGCTCAAATCAAATGAAGTTATCTTTTAGGTTACATACTTGAATTCTGATGTTATTCTAAAAGAAAACATGTTTTTCCATTTAAGCTACATCAAAATTACTTTTTCATAACAAAAGTATTATTTTTTTTCACATTTGGAATAAAAAAGGCTAGCTTGCCTATTGCAATGGAAAATTTTGAAGTGTGGGAAGATCTAACAGGAATTGAAGCAGATCCACCGGAAAAGCGAGAAAAATGTGAGCATTGCAAGTATGATTCGTATATTAAAAAGCTTTTTTTTTTCAATATTCATTGCTGAATTTATTGTAGACGCCCAAAAATTGTTTGTTGGTGTTGTTCTTTACCATCACCGCCTTTGTCTCCAAAATCTCAAATAATAATTTTACAACATCCAGCAGAAGAAAAACGTTGCTTGAGAACATCTACAATGCTACAATTGGGTCTCATCGAAGGGAAATGCTTAATTTTCAAAGGGAAAAAGTTTCCCCAACCACCTTTATCACAGCATTTTGACGGCGACATTGAAAAATATCTTATTTCGCCTAAATCTTTGTTACTCTACCCTAGTAAATATTCAGTACCCTTAGAAGAAATAAATCCTGATGATGGACCATTTAATTTAATATTAATTGACGGAACATGGCCACAAGCGAAAGCAATTTATTCAAGTAGTCCACATTTGCACAAGATGAAGCAAGTAAAACTAATTTCTTGCGATATAAGTAGATACATAATAAGAACTCAACCTACCGAAGGTTGCCTCAGTACTCTTGAAACTGCTGCTGGTAGTTGAATTTGTTAAATTAACTTTTATTAAAATAATTTATGATTATGCGATATTTCAGAATCACTCTCAATCTTAGAAAGGGATAATATATATAAGGATAAATTGGTCGAACCTTTAAACAAATTATGCCAATATCAAATACAAAATGGAGCTGTGGAACATCAATCTAAAGAATTTCTTTTGAAAAATAATAAATATCCGAAACTAATTGGTAAACGATTAAATAAATTACTAAAAACGGCAGAGATTATTAGAAATGGAGACATGAATTCGAATGAGAATCCAAATTTTTATACAAATAAAAGTGATAACAAAATTTAAAAACGTGTGTTGATAATTCAATTAGCTATAAATGGTAAACGATCACTCACTCCAATTAAATTGCCAATATTCCAAAATTAACAAGAGAAAGTAAGATTTATTTCAGTTTTTTCATTTTAAATGAAATAAGAAAAACAAATAAAAAATTTTGTCATTTACTTTCAATTGATAAGTTTAAAATAAAGAATGTCAATTTTTTCTTAGATAATGGAAATTTCCCTGAAATTAAAAGATTTACATAAATAATATAGCTTAATCATACTTATATCTTTAACTCATATTTTTACATCAGAGCAATTTACAAAATTGTTACAGATATGAAAGCGTTACAAAGTTTATGAAGAAAGAAAATTGTATATTTTGTTATTTTGACATAAATAAAAATTTTACAAGAATCCAATAGTTTATAAACGAAGGTTGAATCACAAAATTTTACTTAAATAGAAAAATATCTAAAATAAAGCTAAGTCAAAGTAGTTCACATACAAAACACGACTTCGTATGCATTACTACATTTTTTGTAATACATGTGCTTTCTTAATAAGGCGATATTTATATATTATGCGGTAAGCATATCTATAGACGGTAGGCATATCTATGCGGTAGACTGGAATAGCCAGTTTCGCTGCACAAACTACCAAACTTTGTAGCTAAAATTTTAGATAAATATGTAAAGAAAAATTTTTAGATACAACCAAAGAATAACAATATGTAATTCAAAGATTTGGTCGTTTTCTTAAGTATATAACAAAAAACTATAAATCAACATATATCATATAACATGGCTAGAATAAAAAAATATATATATTATATGTATGTATATATATCTTAAGTGATAACTTTAAAAACAAATAGAATATTAATAGGAAGTATATAAAAAGAAAATCATCGTCCAAGGGACGATTTCCTTAAATATCAGTGATACTGATTGTGAACATTATTACTATTTGGATTTTCTAATTCTTCAAAATGTTTTCTTGCATTTCTAATGTTTACCAGTGTTGCTTCAGATGGCATATTTGCATCTGACATAACAACCATCACATAAGTGTTACTAGTAAATGTATCAATGAATGCCGCGAAAGCACTATTACGAACCTCCATTGATTGAAATTTTGCTCCTAATTTTGAACATGATAATTTAAACTGTTTTATAATGTTTGACACTTTTTCAAAACGATGGCTGTCACGATATTGTTTCGTTTGACAATGTGATATAACTAAAAACGTAGCTTTTTCAAATAATAAAACCTCATCAGCATCAATTATATTCGAAAAATAAGACAAAGAATGTTCTAGTACGCTAACATTTGGTATCAGCATAGTAACAATACATGACCAAGCCCTTCAAAAAAACTTTCTTTATCTTTTAACACACATTTTTAAAAATTATATCATTACCTGTATAATGTTTCATCCCATATACTTGTTCTAAAACAAGTACATTCCAAAGGTTTCGATAATCTAATTAAATCTTCTTCGCGCTCTTTAAAAATTACATCCCGTTGTTCTTCAGCAACCAAATCCATTTTATGAATTAAGCAAAATATTTTCGCTTTAGGAGAATTCTTAAATTGAAATCATATCGTTAGTAAAGCTTTTAACAAAATATTGTTTTAGAAATCTACGTAATTTAAAATAAACATTACATTTAAAATAGCTTCCAAACAAGACTGATAATAATGAACATCTTTATCCAATTCTCGACTTTCTACATCAAAAACATATATTAGTACCTCAACATTTCGAAAAATATTATCTCTCTGGGACGCAAAATATTGTTGCATGAAAGATTCCTGACCACCACAATCCCATAAATTTAAAACCAAATTTCCTAAAAATCTGACATGAGAATGTTCAACATCAACTGCAAGAAAATAAAATTTAGTATTTGGAAAAGTTCATAGCACAACTTGTGTTTTACTCGTAGCTCCTAATCGGGTAGTATCCCTAGCTATATAATTTGCAAAAATAATTGATCTCATACTGAAAATATAAAAATATTTTGTTATTTTGTTTTGAGCAATGTTAAACTATATTATAAATATGTATTAAACAATTATTTATCCTAAAATAAAATTAAAACGTTTTTACAAAATTTAATAAGGCGTAAAATTATCTCACCTAGTCTTTCCAGAACCACTTTTGCCCATTAGTAGTACCTAAAAATATTTATTATAAGAAAATTATTCAGCCATTTTAAAATACTAACTTACTTTTTTCTTCATTTTTCCAACTGATTTAGCAAATTCTTCTTATTTAACTTGTATTCAAAAAAACAGACAGACTTTATCTTCAAGATTATTTCTATAAAAATTATCAAAAGTTACATCTCAAATAATAAAAATAAATGATTTAATTCGCTGCGAATACAATGAATTCGCCCTTAAAAGTCAAATGCCAATAAGAAACGTCAACAATTATTGTAAAAAAAAAAGAAAAAAGGCTGAAATCACAATGTGAAGCAACAACGACGTTAACCTAGTGAAGGCGATAGAATTAACTAAATTATCAGAGAAGAAAAATTTTTCCATTTTGACAGAAAAGAAATAAAATGTTCTCTCTGTTTATACTTAAATATAAAATTATATTTAAAAAATAGCACAATGGAATAAAATCATAGCAAATACCTACTCCCATTTTAATGAATAGTTATTATTAAAACAAATACAGGTAACAAAAAATATAAGTTCGAGAGTAAGTAATCCGCTAATTATAATTTTGACCTCCCTCATTTTATTGATACTCTTATATTTTTGCTTCAATAAATCAGATATATGTATATCCACTATAAATTAAATTACATAGAACAAAAGGTTGTTTGTGGACCCTGAAACATAAAGTGTTCATTTATATTAAAATTGCAATTTTATAATGGAGTCAAGAGTAAAACCTAAAATAAATTTAATACTCATAAATTTGATATTTATACTAATTTCACAAACATACAAAAAAATATTAAATTTTACCGTTACAAATTTTCGTAACTCTTAGCACAGTTAGAATTGGTAGTAATAGTTTTAATATCCTTTAATAAATATTATTCTATAGCTAGTAATAGCTTTATTAGCTATAAAATACTTTGCAATAAGTTAGACGAAGTATAATATTAAGTAAATTGTAAAGTTAAGTATACTATCTGTTTGTCTGATTATAAATTACATATCTATAATACAATTAAAATACACAAAACTCACAGATTAATTTGTAAAGAAACTAATGAACTCTTCTATACGTCATTAGAACATTTACTTCATATACAAAACAATTATGTTTTAAATTTACTATGTATGTACATATGTATAAGTTTACACACTAGGTGTGTTCATAAATATATAATATAAGTATGTGTGTCTGTTTGCACCGGCTAAAAAAAAATAAAAACAAAAGAAGTTTGAAGAAAGCGATTGTTCCTAAAAGCGAAAAGAAATTTAAAAGAAAAAACCGAAATTTTTATTTACAAATCATTAGTTTTTTAGCAGACTTCGAAAAATTAAAAAAAACCTTTTAGTTTAATTTTATTCACACGTCTGTTCATATATAAGTTTCTTTATAAATTTTATGCTCTTTGAAATTGTAACATTAATAGGCTTTGATTAAATTAAATAAAATTATTATTTAATTTCCGCGAAAGTAGCTCAAGCCGTAGTCTATTTCCGCTAGACTGTAAAAGTTTTGCAAATTCTGGAACCTTTTTTTCATATACATACATTTTTTTACGGACTATAAAATATCATAAAGAATTGTATAAATTCCGTTATCTTGCCGAAAATCAAAAAATATAATTTCCTCCATTATTCTAGAGACGATATTGTTAGAGAGCTTAAACTCTCAATTTATAGCGATCAAAAAAATTCATATCAAAGTGAAATGTGTTGTTTTTAAAACCATTGATTTTGCGACAGAATGTTTATTAACTTTAGAAAGTAAATTATAAACATATTTACATATTATACCTCACCACAATATTGGCATAATAAATGTTTGTATCCACAAGAGTATATCGTACAAATTTATAACTTTTGCAATTATAAATACTCGCGCTGAACAAATAGTTGCATATGTTGTATGTGTATGTACTTTACATATATCGTTTATTTATTTGTTTTTATTTCTAAAAAATAAATTATGTTGTGAAATTCATAAGCTTCATTAAAAAAAAAAATATCGGAAAGCAAAATGCAAATCTCTTACAAATCACAAATCATAAATTTTTATCGTAAATATGTATACATAACTATAGCAACATAAAATACTTGCTATATGCAAATGCAATTTATATGTTAGTAAGTATATGGTATGTTAGTAAGTGCGTAGCTATGTTACATTATACAAAATAATTTTAATGTGTTTTTGCCAGCATATTATAACCTCTCTGATATCTGCACTAATTTCAATATTTTTTTTTATCGTATTAACGATCATGTGAAGAGAGGAAATCATTAAGAATTTCCCTCATTGTAATTGTTTTAATCAATTGTACGTTTAATAGCTAAAGAATGGTTTTTAATAATAAACGGTCAAAAAAAGCTTCTAAAAAAAACAAAAGTCTTTTATCTTCAAATTGCAGTTATCGTTCTTTTTTTAATAGTCGCGTTTATATTCTTTTTTTTTGCCTTCAAATTATAAAAGAAATCTCTCTTATCTCAAGAGTACAAAAAGCTAACCGGTTTATTAAATGTCGGTATATAGACTGCAAACAAAGTTATTAAAACGAAATAAAAACATATTTAATGTTTAATTTTTTTCTTTTAATCTTCAGTTCAGTTTTGAACGTAAGTAGAGAAACTTGGTTTTAAAAATTTATTAAACTGAGAAATATTTTACATACATATGTGATCTTAGTCAATTAGTATTATCGAATATAAATTTGTTACAAATCCAGTTGAATTAAATTTTTTCATAATAATGATTTTATTTTTTCTTGTACTTTTAACATTTTCGGCTATCAATGGACAAACACCATATGGCGAAAAACCGGTAAGTGTAAATTAAAAAAAAAAAAAGAAACAACGATTTAAAATGTTACAAAATTATATAACATTATTAAGGAAAAATAAAAAATAAAAAAGAGTTCAAAAAGGAATTTTGCTAGTTTGTAAATTATAGTGAACGTTGACAAAAGTAGTTATAATTATAGTGGCTTATAATTTACCTCACATGCATAGTATCGTATAATGTATATGTACACAATGCAGTGTTTACTGTCTAAGTATCAGACATAGGTATATAATAAATATTTAATAGACAAAAGACACAATGTCATTTAAAATTACAGGTATATGTAAAAATATTTTGCAAAAAATGCCAAGGTTTATTTTAAAAAATAAAACAACACTTTTTTTTCGCTTACATTTTCGTAACTGAAACAATGATATACGAGTATTATTAGTTTTTTATTATATATTCACATCAACTCTAATTTAAATGGTACTTTATATTAGTTTAAAAATTTAATATGGTGATACTGTGATTATAATTTTGTATAATGACTATTATAGAATTAAAATATTATTGCTAAAATAGAGTCATAAACACAATGCTGCAAAACAATAACTACGAAGACATTACTGCAAAAACCAAATGCGATGAATATGCAATAAAAGTGGATTTTCAATAATTTAATTCTTATAACTTTGGTCTTAATATAAATCTCGTTCGATATATCCAACTGCAAAATCTGCAAAAATGGCATATTCGAAATTGACAGTTGTAGTTAAAGTTCAATTTTTAAGTTTTTTCTTATTACTGCAAAAATATTGTAAATTATAAGAGAATATTTTAAAATTATTCTATAAAATCAAACCAGTTCGTATTATGATTTAAATGCGCTACTGTTTATTTTATATCGCTTTATATTGCGATATACTGCATTTACGAAAAGGCTTAATGTTTCTTCTCATCAATTGTCCTACATAATTATATAAAATATTTACAATATCAATTACAATTATATATAAAATTGTACTAAATGAAAACTTTATATCAAAATCAATATTTTACAATATATTTTGATTTAAATTTAATATAATAATTTGAGCAATTTATAAGAGATAAATTAATAAACACAATTAATGAATGTGCTATCACAAATTTTAATCGAAATTTCTTAATAACGTTAAATTAAAACGTATATTTTGATAATTATACACGTACATGCTGCTTTATCTATGATATTATATTATACATTTTATCACGTATATACATACATATATATGTAAAAGACTTATACGAGTAGATTACTGATAATCAACTTCTAAATCTTAATAAAAAAAATTTTGCAAAAATATTTTAAAAAATAATTTATTGAATTATAAAAAGTAACTAATATTCTTATTAAGTGTATAACAAATTTTGCATAATTGTAGAAATAAATTGTATATTAGCTGAATTGTATATCAATACAGTATAATAACTGAAATTTTCAAGTCACGGTAATTCAAAATTCGAATATGTATTTAAAGTGCAATGGCCCTATACACAAATACAAATTATTATGTAGCTCTATATACATAATATGTACTCGTATATTCAAAAATATCAAAAACACTCTTTGAATTATTAGACACAGTTGCAAAAACTCAAAGCTTTCTTTTACTACAATCTTACTATAAAGAAAAAAACTATTAAACGTTTTGAAAATATAAAATAATATATGTATGTATATATTGTTAATAATCATGTTCATTTAGTTGTAGTAAAATAGTTATTATATTAAAACTTTAATTATTTTATTTATAAATAACTCCTTTAATACCTACTTCCATATGCATTTCCACATATAATTATGTACTTCCATATTATTTACGTTTTTCCATATACATACTCGTACTAGTATGCTTACATATGTATGTATGTAAGAAATTAATTTTAATTGTTTTGACAATCTTTTGAATTAAGCCCATATGTTTATAATTATTGTTATCTTAATTAGTGCTAGACCGCTTGGACTTAGATAATAAAACAAAAAAAAAAATTTTTCTTTTAAAGAAAAGAGAAAATTTTACAATTAACCGTTATTCTAAGATATAAATTTGTATTAAAACTGTTACCAAAAATAAATTAAAAGTTTAAAAAAAATGTTTTAATTACAGTTGAAGATCACAGTTCTTTATGAAACACTATGCGGTGATAGTAGAGCATTTTTTAGAAATCAATTACCTGATGCATATCCAGCTCTTAAAAATTATATAGACATACAATTTGTTCCATTTGGAAAAGCAAACAGTTTTCATAATGGTGTTGATTATCAATTTGCTTGTCATTTTGGACCTGTAGAATGTTATGGAAATAAATTACAATCATGTATGATTAATACATTTGATCGAAATGCAGATATTCATTATGAGTTTACAAAATGTTATATGACTTCAAAATCACCTCGCAGTGAGGGAGAAGCCCATGATTTGGCATACGAGGTATGTAAAATGATTTTAAATTTTAATATACGAGATTAATAGATGAATTGCAATTGTTATATTTAATAGATTGAATAGAAGAATTTTTTTGCATAATTTATTTCATTTTTTTTTTATTTTTATATTTTAGTGTGCCAGGGCAATTGGTCTACCAAAAGAACGAATGGATAGTTGCATGAATTCTAGAGAAGGTATATTGTTGCAATTAAGAGACGAACAAGCTACAAAATCTTTGCAGAATCCTCTTCAATTTGTTCCAACAATCGTGTATGATGGTGTAAGTAAAAAACAGATATGGTTAATTTTTTTTTCAAGTTTTATGTTTTATTGTGATTATTTAGCAAGGATACAAACCTAGATAGTACGGTTTGTAATAGAAATACAAAATTTTTATAATTTTGCCTATATATTTTAGTAATTCAAGATTATAATTTATATTTTGATTTCAGGTATATGACAAAGCCTTACAGGATCAATCGCTCACGAATTTCAGGGGTGTTATTTGTCAATTATTACTTGCGAAAGGTGTCAATGATAATTTTATACAACGTATTTGCTAAAATAAACTCACTTGTTTTTGGTTGTAATATTTGGAAAATAAATACATAGTAAATTCAATAAATGCATCTATTCTTAAAAAAATTACATAACTTTTCGAAAATATGTGTGGATTTGCAAAAAAGACGCGAAAGATTTTGCAAAAATTTGCGAAGTTTATTGACGTTTATTTCCTGTTGTTTTTTTTCTTTTGTTGCCGTTTTTGTAGCATTGCACGTCTTAATACATAGACTGGATTATTAAAATCTTCTTAAAATACCAAAACTATATAATTCAAAATCCTTGATAACAAAGAAAAACCTATTTCAAAATTTTTATTCTCTGACACGACACTGATTTGAAATACGTCAATTTCAAATAAGTGTCAAAATCTGTTAAGCTCGCAACACTGTACTGAACTGAATGAAAATTAAGAATAAAAAGCTAATGTGATTTTTATTCTTAATTCTTAAAAAATTTTTTTTAAACAAAAAAAATGGTAAAATTTTTTAAGAACCTCGTAATGGCTAACTTTTATCTTTTAGAATACAGAAAATTAATTTGATACTTTATTACAGAGTTGCAGCAGCGACGAGAATGATTGTCGACGACGTCTGAATGTCAAAATGCCTTTGTCAAATTACTTTTTTTATTTATACTTTAATGAACTTAAGAAATTTTTGACTTTAAATAAATTAAAAAAAAAAATTGAATTTTGAAAAACCAAAAGTTCAAATAAAAAGTTTAAGATAATATTGGAATTTTGTCATAATATCTTTAACAAATAAATACCTGTACATTTTGCGTAAGAAAATAATTTTTCAACGTGGCTACTGCCATCTGTTGGTGAATTCAATAATATTGATTGTTTATTTTAGACTAAATACGTACTACTTTTAGAAAAGCATTCATTAAATGTCTCACATTGTTAGCATAGATTTTATATATAACGAAAAATTCCTTTTCAGCTGGATACTATGGTTCCTTTAAGAAAACAAATAAGAATTAAAATATTTTTTTGAATTTATCAAGTTTTAATATGTACTAACCTGATGAAAGTTACATTAATGTCATTGATAGTATGTGTGGCCAAAATATATTTTTTTTATTAGTAATATGTACCTTTTTGCATGGATTTTCAATTTCCTTTTCGAGTTTTCAATGACGAAGAAGGTATTTGATTCTTAAATAAAATTATAAAGATATTTATCAAAAAAATTGCTAATTCACAATTGTATTCACAGTTATGTTCTTCAATTCATTTGACTCTTTTCAAAGAGCGTCGCATGACAGACATTTTTGAATTCTGAAATATGAATTGTCAATAAAAGCGTCTTGAGCAACCATATTTGATTGACGCGCATGTCTGTCAGTCACAGTCGTCGACTTGTAAAAAGCAGGAAAGTCGGATCGGGTTTATTTTATTTTTTTTTCCTTTTATTTTAATTTAAAAAAAAAAGAAGAATTTGTAAAATTAATTGTTCAATTATAAAAAGTAAAAAATGTGCATTCAATAGAGAATAATATTTTAGCGAGCATAAAATTTTTAATTTTAATTTTAGTTTTATTTTGCTTGAAGTGAGTTGAAATAAAAAGTACCGAGTCTGTTTCATAAATTTTTTTTTTGATATGCAATTTATAAGTATTTAAATATCATTTGGAAAAATGAAGTAAAATGAGAATGGAAAAGAAAAAGATTTGTTGAAGGGAAACCATTTGCGAGAATAAAAGGAAAAAATAATTAATTTTTACTGTCATTTTATTAAGAAAAATTTAATTTTGTGTGTTTTTTTTTATCTATTATGTATTCTATAATCAATTGAAATTGTTTAAATTAAAAAAAAAATTAGTTTTTTTTCGCGAAACGACCCTGTGTTATATTTGGTTATGCTGCCCACGAATAAGATTTTTTTTCTAATTCCAAAAGAAGAAAAGAAATAAAAATATTAAATTCAAGAAGTGGCTCTGACTATTATAATTATAATTCTATATTAAATTTTCTTGGTTAAAAATAATATTTAAAACACTAAACTAAAATTCGTAAAATTAGAATAAAAAGTAAAAAAAAAAATATAAAAAAACAAGAATTTATGAATGTTTTTAATAAGCCGGAATAATTTTCATTTCACTTGGATATTACCAAATAAAATTCATGAAAATAAATACGTAACGTACACAATTGGAGTAAAAAAAAGAAAAAGTTTTCGCAACAACTAAACAGCAACAGCAGCAGAAGAATTGACTTCAGTGAAGGTACTTTATTAGAAAAAAGGACAAAAAAAAAATGAAAATAAGAAAATTGATTTTTCACCGAACCGCATTAATCTTCCTTCCCATTTTATTTTTATGTGACAGATGATAGGATGAATTTGGTTGTAACGAATGCATGCTATTATGATTAATAAATAGTGCAATAGCTGTATCACATTTTTTTTAATGCATAACAAGAAACCATAATACTTGATGGTTTTGTTTTTGGTTAATTTTATTTTTTTCTTAAATTACTTACACTCGTTTTAGGAATATCAAACACCGCAGACCAACAAAATGATTTTTAGAGAACAATTTTTCTAAGAAAAATGAAAGAATTATTAAGTGTATATAGATTCTACTCAGTTTACCATGTTTTTGCAAGAAAGTTAAGAAATCATTTAAATATCGAGTTGTACTTACTATAACTATACATTGATGTGTTTTATCAACTTTTGTTTGATTCATATATTAAGAAGAATACCTACCTACTCCACAATAATCTTTCTAGTGACATTTCAGCAGAATATTGAAAAAGTTTCTTTATTTTTACATCATATCATGCAGATTAAAATTTTATCTGGATCAAAATTATACTTATTTACCTAAATATAAAATTTATATAAGATAATATCGACTGTAATTTTTGAAGTAATTTTTAACAATGCCTTTATTTGAGCAGTAATGTGAATTACAAATATGTATACAGAAATTTAATTCGAGAATTATTATATAAGCTGTAGTTACTGGGATTAAGTTTCACTTTCCAAGAATTAGATACATAAAGTATTAAAATTTTATTTAAATTTAATTAACTCAAAATTATATATGTAGAAAGATTTAAAATATTCGTTTCTTAATAATTTGAATTTCGTGTTCACTTGATTGGAAATGTGAAAAAATAGTTATTAAAAAAGAAACTATAACTTGGTGCCTTCCTATCTAGTTATACATCAAATTGTGATGTGTTAAAGAGAAAAAAAAGCAAACAAAAAAATAAACTAAAACGAGGAATTTAAGTGTGTAGTTATATTTTTCATAAAATGGTTTTTGTGATGACTAAGCGAATGATTTTGATTCTTATTAAAGTAGAAGTTCTTATTAGAAGAAAAACAAAATTGTTAAAATAGGATAATATTCCATAATACTCAAGTAGAATTTTCAAAATACAAGCTTATTTTAGATAGAAAATTTTTAACATGATTTTAGAATTACGGTTAGTAGTAGGTACCTTGTATATAGATAGGTAGTTTTAATAAAAAGCTATAAGTAGTTAATTACGAATTTTTACCTTTGTTAATAGAACAACCTTTTTCTTAAAACATCATAAAATTATCAAATTTTTATTTATTTACGTATTCAAGAATAGAAATAGTCCAATAGCTAATGGTTAATTTGATACGATCGATATTATGTAAAATATGTTATTTAATATATTTAAATCAAGTATATATATAAAAATTCTAAAGGCAATTAAATAAATAAGCAATACACAGAGAGATAAGTGACTTTTTAATGTAAGTTAGCTGAGCTACTTATCAATTATATTTTAATAACCCGAAAACTAACGATAATCAATCTTCTTGAATTTTGTACTAATCAAAATGAAAAGCAATAACGAAATTTATTTTAATAAATTCAAAATTTTATGTTACGTTTATTAGGCGTATGTTGACTTACTTAATTTTCTATCTCAGTTTGTATGCGTAGGTGGATTTGCAAATTTATTAACACAAAAGATAAGAATACTTTTATGTCCACCTATATGGTTACCTATGCCTTCTTAATAATATAAAAATAAAACTAATATTTTTTAAACATTGTATATATAATTATAGAACAACTAAATATATATATATAAGTATCTTTATTAAATATAATTATATAAAAACAATTCAATTCATAATTATTATTATATTTTTTTTATTTTCATTTTAGATTTTATTATTTTCTTAATAATTTTTAAAAGAAAACACACACATTTTTGGCACACAAATAGTTTTATTTTTTCTTTTAAATTTTAGTTAAAATAAAAAGAAAAAACAGAAAGGAAAACAAATTAAAATAAAAAGCAAGATTTTGAAAAACCAATCCATCACCATACACAACACTATTTTATAGGCACTTATTTTGATCTGATAAAAAATAAAAAAGCATGACCGGCAAAACGATCCACATAGAAATTTAAAAATAAAAAATAAAATAAAACTAAAATAAAAAAAAAAACAACAAAAAAACGTATGAGTGGCGCTC
The DNA here is from genome assembly GCF_029603195.1 of Condylostylus longicornis. Lineage (NCBI taxonomy): Eukaryota > Metazoa > Arthropoda > Insecta > Diptera > Dolichopodidae > Condylostylus > Condylostylus longicornis. The sequence continues at coordinate 74,767 of NW_026578112.1, forward strand.
GTTGTTGCTTTTACACCCTCGCGTTTTATTTCCATCCCATTTCGAATTTCTAAGGACATATGAAAAAAAACATAATTTCTTTTCATTTATTTCAATTTCAATTATATTTTAATGTTAATGTAGAATCTGTAAGTAAATAAGAAAGTAAGTTGTAAGTAGATAAGTCTATAGGTACATGTAATTATGTGTTGAAGAAAGAATAACGAAAAAGATTTGTTGCATTGTCTGCAAAAAATATATTTAAAATTTTTGTAATTTTTATTTGAATCAAATTGGCATTAAAATTTAATAAAATTTAATAAAATAAATTGTACTTGCTTAAATTTAATTATTGAGATCTTATTTTTGATCTAATTGATTAGCTAAGCGCCTACCTATCCACTTACTTTATTTGTTCTTCTCTTTTATATTCACGCTCAATAATCAATTAAATTATCAAGTCGATAAAAAAAACAAAATAAATACTTACTTATTTATTTTCATTCTAATTGTGGCCCAAGATAAATAAAAATGAGCAATTTCTGTGATATCCAAAGTGCAGTGAAAAAAGTTTTGCTTCTAATTTAACTGCAGTATAAATACTGTAGTAAAACTTTAGAAATGATTATATTGTAAAAAAAAAAATGTAAATAAGGTTAAACATTATTATAAAACAATATTACTATAAAAATTTAGTTACTATAAAACAAATGAATATCAAATGAACCAAGCAAAGCTATAAAAATGTTAAATTTATCACGAATAACCTTAGCAACATTGTTTTAACATATTTAAGTACTCATATTCTCCATTTTTGTCATCATGCTCTTTACTTTCTTACTACGTAATTAACTTTGCTAAACTACATGAACTTTTTTATTCTACAATATGGATCAAAGATACAATATCATACTACATTAATACTGTATTTTGGATGTCAGGGTTTATATGAGGCATAATAGAATTTTTCAAAAAAATTTTCTATTCCATGTGAGTACTTATAATTTTTTCCCCCCTATTTTCATTATTTTCCTTCTTTAGTCTATATAATCGTCTTTTTCGATTCAGTTTTATTAATTATTCTATTTTTGAATTTAAAAATATTAAAGAAAATGTAAAAAAAAAAGAAAGTATGCAGCAAATAAAGTTAATAATTAAGTGAATGACAGAGAAAAAATCTGAATCATTAAACAATTACTTATAGTATAGGGTTTAATATTGTACAATATGTTTAAAACATATTGTTGATTTCCCTAGGTCTTTTAGATATAAAATGACCTTTGGAAAACTAACGCATTTCGGATTGAAAATTTCAAACAAATTTCATTTGAATAGAAATTTTTATAACATTGTAAAGTAAATTCATAAGATTAGTAAAAAAAAAAGTATATATTTTTTTTTAATTTTGTTAAGATTCAGTGTATTTTAAACTATTAACAGTAAATATTAAATAAACTATCGTTTGTTAAGAATGAAATTTCATTGAACTTATTAACGAGGGAAAAATGGAAAAATTTATATTTTGTAATTTATTTGTCAAAATAAAAATTAAATATTATTTTTATGTTTTCTAAATAATTAGTTGATTTAGTAATTTTAAAGCATTTTGAAAATTTTAAATTTTATTAAAATTTACATATGTATTTATATTGAAAAATCAATTAATTTTTAAGTATAATTACAAAGTATGTGCTGAAAAATAATATTTTAAATAATATTTTTTTTAACTAAATGAATTTTGATTAATTTCAAACATCTTACTTGGGAAAGTTCGATTTTATTGACTAAATTAGCAGGAGTCCAAACTACTACTTAATTAACACTTAGTTGTTTTACATTCTGAAGGAAATTTTAATTAAAAAGTACTTCTGAATTTTAAAAATTGTAAATACTAAAATTTGAATTCAATCGAGTTTAATTGAAATTTGTTAAAATTTGACAAATTTTACAATTTCATTAAATAAATAAGTAGCCGTGCACTCAAAAAACAAAATAATTTGAATAATTCAAATATATTTTTTAATTACAAAATTAAATTCAATAATGTATTTTTTAAAAATCATAAAATCATACTTTAATTTCTTGAGTATTTGAACCAAAATCTGGCACCAGTCTCAGAATTATTAATTATACTTTATATTAGTTATAAAATCGAAAAGGCTAGCATTAACTATATAGTTATTATTCATCAGGCTTATCAGCGTTAATAAATATAATAAATATTAAATTACTGATAAAGATTTGTTGTATAAGATGATATTGTGGTCAAATTAGAAATAATTGTAATCGAAATTTGAATTTTATTATACTGACGAACACATAATTAAATTCGATTTTATGCTGTTTTAAAAACACGAAGCATAAAATTTAAGAGCAAAAAAATAAAATAAATATAAAAATAAAACTAAATCAAATAGATTTATATACGTACTTATATGCATATATACTTATATATACATATTTATGTTTTATATATGTAACTAAATGTACATATACTTATGTATATCTATATATTAAGAAAAGATAAGATGTGTAAGAATTATAAGTAGATATATGTATATTACATTATATTCCAAATTTTATTTTTGGAATTCTATGGACTCACTGAGGAAAGGAAAATTAAAAAAAAACAAAAAAATTTTTTTTCAATTTTTTCCCCGTGAATTACATAAATGCCTAATATTATAAATTTTTTATGAGAAGCGACATATTATAAGCATATAAGAATAATTGAACAAGGTGTTGTCCAAATGCTGTGAAACAATAAGATCGTTAGCAAGATCAAAATTTAATTAAAAAATGAAAAATATGTTTATTAAAAGTTGCGATATTGTCAACCACAACCCTACTGTTTTCATTTTTGTGCACTTTTCGGAAAATTTTTGCATCCGTTTTCTATTTACTTATATCGAATTTACCGAATTCGATAACACCTAAGAAACTTAGGTGTTATCGAATTTACCGAGTCAAATTTTAATGTTTTAAAAAAAGCGGAAATTAAGCTTGTTTTTGGCAAACGAATTGACCCAAACCCTTTTTATGAAAATTTTGTTTACCATAAGTATTTAAAAGGGTTATTCTTAAAAATCGAAAATTTTTTTATTTTTAAATACATTTCGATCTGGTTTTCAAAGTTCGGGATTTGGAAAAAGTTTGGATACAATTCATGATTCATATACATTTTTTTATCATCTTAATAAATCCACTTATAATTTCAGGGTATATTTAGGGTATATCTGCTACTGATTTCAGTTCTACTTGGATCTGCTACTGATTTCAGTTCAAGTTAAATTGAATTTTCGAAAAAATATCGAGAGATTTTATTTTGAAAATTGTTGAATTTGTAATATGAAATCCATTATAATTAGAACCAGGTTGTTTAAGTAGAAATATAAATTGTAAGACCCGGAGGTGTGGTAGTGGGGGTCACACTTCTGCAATAAATTAAATAATATAAGTATGTACTTATGTATCATTGTGTAACCCTTAAAGTTTTGACTGAAATTTTTAATTTTATTAAATTTCACTCATTATTGCAGGCAAAGGTGAAACATCTTGTGTGAACATTCTGATAATTTATTGAAATAAAAACACCTATATATATGTTTTCTTAATACATACTTGCATATATATATATATATACGTATGTGTTTTTTTATAAATATATATTTATTATAAACTTATGCATTAACTATAAATTTAATGAAAGAATTTTTTTATTTTTTACATATTTTTACCGAACAGACTTATAGTTGTGTTGTTGGTATAAGTAGAGTTTCAAATATCCATGATATTTAAGTATTTTTTCTTTGCGACAATATTCATATAGAAATTTGATTTAACACAACAAATAAATCTCTTTCTAATCCCTTTGAAGAATAATAAGAAGAAAATGACAACGCCGTAGTCATAAACATAGGAAATAGGAATAAAACTATAATATTTTATTTTTAAATATTTTTCATGTTTTTTTTCTATTTTCTACCTATGGATGCACATACATATATGTATATATATATAAGAAGTAACAGAAGTTTTGTATTGTTTTGAATGAAAAGATAGATCCTCCATGGATTATTTACTTACATACATATAAATAGCAAATAAATATGAGAATAATAAAATAAGTATTTAAGTAAGTATGTAAATATATTTATGATTAAAAATTGCATTTTCTTGAATGAAAAGTAGTATTTTTTTTTTTGGTTATTCCCATGCAAGTGAGTTCATATAAGTATGTATAAATATATGCAAATTAAAATACCTCTATAATTGATATAAATTTTATATTATACGTGGCCTATTACAGGGGTGACACCCTAGTAAAATTTCGATTTAATATTCAATTCGTTAAATTTTAGTTATGGGTTCTAACCTAGAATAAAAACTATGGAATTTGACAGCAATTTAATGTTGTCACAAAAAGATTTCCTTATTCAGATCAGTTGTGTTTGTTATTAAGTATTGGACATTAATTTTTATACACTTCTATATTAACAATATCATATCTGTCCGTTTGTGCAGTGTTTATGAGTGATTATGGCACCGGTCCTTTAACCGAAGGGTCTTGGGTTCAAACCCCGGTCAGGTCAATATATTATATCCAATAAACTTAATATACAATACAGATAAATATTATAAAGTAATATATAAAATATTATATAAGTAATTATTAATAAACTTAAGTATTTAATATAAAAGAAAACTCTTAGCCTCCTAGGAGTGAACAAACCTTATGCTCCTCCTAGGAGTGAACAAACGAAAAAAATATATTAACAATAATTGAAGCTACTCACTTAGAATTAGAATTATAAAATATGTACTTTTTCCATTTACTTAATCAATTATCTGTTATGAGTTCCGCATTTAATTAAGTTGACAGTGAAAAACCAACTAAAATCAAATATATTTAATTGTGTATTAAAATACTTATAATATTTTGACAGTTCTTTAATAATAGATTACTTGTAAAATTTAGAATTTTCAGTTTACAAGTTAGTATAACTGTTATATACATAGCATAATCTATTACGTATCTATTAAATATTTACATATGCTTGTATGCATACTCATAGCTATTTAGTTATGACATTTGATATAGAAAAAAATGTTTTATTATGTTTAATACCTTTCTTTCTTTTCTTTTGCATTTTTAGTTTTTTTTTTTACACAAAATTTTTATTAATAAGTAGTTATGTTACATGTCTGTTAATAGTATATTCATCAATATAAATAATATGTAATTATATTTACATACACAAGTATTTAAGTATATGTATTTACTTTTACCGGCAATAGTTAACCTTTTATATTTTACCACTTATATACTTATTGGTTTTATATTTTTTCTTCCCTAGAACTTATATTAAGTAGTTAGTTAGTAAAAGAAATGAACGTATTTGAAGAAAACAAAATATAAGTAGGTATTTGTAAATTTTATTTGATTATTTATATATCTTGTTAGTTATAATTTATTTATGCATAAATATATTTATTGTTATTCATCGTATTCTTTAATATATAAACACATTTATATTTATATATAATTATAGCTTAGCGTACATATATTATATAACTAATTAAGTATATAAAATTCTAACAAGAAGTTTTGATGTATAAGATACTTAAGTATTACGACTTATAGTTGAATGTCTACATAATCTGAAAGTTAGATATTAAATAATAATTCAGAAGTTTTAAGTTTTTTTGTTATTGTTTACAATTATTCATTATACTTATTGTAATTATAAAAATTATGAATTTTTTTTTAACATCTTAAAAAAGCAGTCTTTTTACAAGTACAAACTTATTCTTTAAAAATTTTTATTGAAGTTTAAAACTTCATGAAAAACATACTTAAAATTTTATATATACTCGTATGTACATATGAGGTATATGAATATAATGTTTCGTTCATAAGTTCTTAAGTACTTAATAATATAATTAAGTATTATATAGAATATTTGAAATACTAATATCAATATAACACAAGAATTTTAAAACAATTTAAACATACTTGTTACTTAGTTAGTTAATTGTAAATTGTAGATTTGTACAATCGAGGCAACAGTGAACCACGACGACGTCTAAGGATGTATTGTTCCCCCCTCCCCCTCTGAGTGCGGCGCTAGAGACTGGAAGAACATAATTCCACCACCGTTTTAGTTAGCAAGTTAGTTTAGTTAGCTACTGATTGCTTTTAATAAATTTTTACATTATTGTTACTCTTATAACCAAATTCTTGTTTTGTAAGCAACAATATTCCAAGTGCTTCAATTGGAATTCTGATTAATTGCCATTATTCTACATCATATGTGTAAATAAGCTATATAAGCAATGAAATGAGTAAATATAGTGAACACGAACTAGTTTTATACCTACCAGTTATTTTATAATTTTTTTTTGACCCCAAAAATTAAATTTCATTAAGTTGCAAATTTTATTTTTTTTTTATATAAGAATTTCACTAATTATAGGTGCACTTATTACTCATTCATTAATTTTAAGAATGTGTGTACTTTTTTTTTTATAAGTAGGTATTAGAATTGCATATGTGTACTTGGTTATCTATAAAAAAGATATCTTATCAATTGTATTAAGTATTTTAGATAAAAGAGACGGAAATTCGATTATTTTACTTAGGCAAAAAAAAATTTTTTTTAATTTAATCATAGTAAATTAAAATAAGTGTTTATCTAACAAAGTATAGCTGAGTGTACATTTTGAATTTAATTCAAATTTTTGTCTATAAATTATTTTTTATAAAGAATTTTTATTATTATTTATAGAAATTACTTATTTTTACTCTTATAATTTTATGAAAAAAAGGAGAATATTTTTGCTGGGATTATTTGAGAAAGTTTAGATCCAATTAATAGCAATAAGTACTTTTGAGAAACACTTATATAGTCCAAATTGGTTTCCGTTTGTGTTCCAATTGGTTTCTCTACTTATATGAGTAGAGTTTTAACATTTCTTTGAATTGGATCTCAAGATTTCTGTTTATTTTAAGCAATTATTATATAATTTTCTACTATTGAACTTACTTGCATTTTTATAAAAATTTGACAAATTAAAAAGTGAAATTTCCGTATAAAACGTAAAATAGTCAGGGTATTTTGAATTTTTATAATCATATAGGAAATTTGTTTAAAAGATTTACTTGTAAACTTGTATGCGACAATATGTTGTTTATTGTTCGAAGCATCCTTATTGAAATACATAGTTGTATGACTTTTGAATTTATATAAGTATTTATTATAATTGTGTTATACACATTATAAAAATTTGAATTAACTTATATTTTAATTTTCTTTAAAAATTTTTTTGATAATTAAATCTATTTTTAACACTATCCAATTAACTGCAATATGTAATTGAAAAAATTTACTCTTGAACTTTTGTTTTGGTTTACAAGAGACTATCAAACATGTTTGTATTAAAAAATAAAATACTTTTGGTATAAAAAATGTAAAAAAATAAAATTAAATTAATAAAATTTAATTTTTTCTCTTGTGCAATTCTAAAATCGTATACATGCACATATACTTATACATATTGTGTGCAGTTAAAAAAAATCTATTGTATGAAAATTTACAAAGAGGGTCTTAAAAGTTGTACAATTTAAGGGTTTTGTTTTTTTCTTTTATTTATGCTCAACCGAATTCATTGTTTTCTTTTTCTTTGAGCACAACACCTATGCAAGCTCCTATCTTATTTACTAGATTTCTTGTTTGTACATTTTTCTATTTTTAATCTAATGCACTTTGTTAAGAATAAGTGCTCATCACCAAGTTATTCTTGTGTGCAACATCAACTTAAAAATATGTATTAAGTTGTGTGATGTAAAGGATAATAAAAGGTGAACATATTTTATTCTAAAAAATAAATTTTTTTATCTAATTTTAAAAGTAATATAATCCTCAACTTTTCACCTTACATGAAAAACCACAAATTAAATACTTAACCTAATAGTTGGCTATTTCTGTGAACTTTCGAAATATTGAAAAAAAAAATCAGAAAATTTTTCACCTCGAACTTTGTGCTAGTTTTGAATATTAATGGGTTAGAGTCATCTATTGGGAGAAATTTATCTCAATTATTTTTTATATATATTTTTATTTCTGCTATTATAATTTAGAATCAAGTAATATTTTTATTAAAATATTACATGTGTAAAATTAATCTCATTGTTAATTTACTTAAATATGTTCATTTAATGTTTCTAGGTATGATTTCGAACACGTTTGAAAAATATTCAAACATGTTCGAACACACATATAATTTTTAGTTTCAAAATATGTATTCAATTTTCAATAATAACAATATTCAATTTTAAAGATTCTACTTTATTGAAAGTGAAGTGAATTATTTCTTAAAAAATATTCATGTAATTTCGTTGAACTTGGAACTTTTTGTTTGCATTTCAAGTTCAATGTGTGAATTATAAATTTATTATGGAAATTTAGCATATTCATATTTTAAAATTTAATTTTCCTCGTTTTTTTTTTTTTGAATTAAAAATCATTTTAGTGTATCTATGGTTTTTCACTTCTTCCTGATGAATAATATATTTATATATAAAAAAAATAGATGAAATCATCACGGACATTCGTTTACTTTTATATAAAAAGTCAAAAAGGTATTGATTTTTTTTAGTGATTTTTCATTTTATTAAAACGAAAATGAAAAGATTTTGCTTTGTGTACTTACATAAATGTGAATGTATTATACATATATACTCGTATGTAGTTATAACAAAGAAGGATAGTAAGAATAAAACAAAAATAATGCAAGTTAAAAAATTGTTTTAGAAAAGAAAATTTCTTTTCTATTCTTTTTTTTTGTTGAATGTGTACATCAAAACGTAGTATAAAATCAGACCGTGAAGTCAGTCAACTGTGGGATTTTTGCCGATTGAATAAAAATTTAAGTATTTTCATAACTATTTTTCGGAATGTGTTCGAATGTAAACTGAAACTGATGTGTATTTGGTTTAAGCAAAAACTACGTAAAATTTGCTGTGATTTTCAAATATCACTTGGGCTTAACATAATAGTTCTTATCTGTTTGTGTCTCCTCGTTAATGTTAGAAGAAAATTTTCCCGTTTAGCACTTTTTGCGTTCCGAAGTACAACTACACACCAAATTTAATTTTTGCCAACCTTTTGCGTGGAATTTATTTCATAATTTAAAATCTTTCTAAAAGAAATGAATATTTTTGAAAATTAAAAGATAGTTAAAGTATCTGAATCAGATGTTTGTTTCGTGTATGTAATCAGTTCCGTGTACGTAAATCAATTTGATAGATTATTTATTTTCATATTTATTTTCATATGACTAAATAATCTTTTTTGAATTCGCATCTATTCATGCATAATACCATATAAATTAATTTTATGAATGTGTACTAACTATTGTAAGAGAAATAAACAAAAGGATCAAATCTATTGAATAGACAAAAAAAAAAGAAAAACTAAAAATCGATACTAAAATTGCGAAGGCCATCATGAAAAGTAAGTACCCAGCAACAACAAACACTGAAACTTAACAAAGAAGATGTAGTCATGTAGAAGAATAATGTTCGCACACATTACGGTATATACTATATAATGACAAAGTATAGTTATAATTTAGGGATAAAAAAAAGAGATTTTTGTGATTGTTGTGAATGGTTATATCAACATTTCCTTGCTTGATTTTTCAACTTTTTTTTTTGTGAAAAATTTTGTAAATATTCCATTAAGTGAATGCAATGCCAACCGGTGGTTTTTAAAATATGTAGACATACATTTCACATTACACTTTTATAATTATTAGTAACCCTGAGTTTTTTTTTAAAATATGGTATTTTTTATAAGACCGACAGAATTTTAAATTATAAAAATCAACAAAAATCAAATTTCTTAGTTCTTTAAAGCCTTAGTCAAAGTATTTATATATAACGGTCAAGGTATAACGTTAACATTTGAAAATAGTTTCAAGAGTTTGGCTTCGACATTCTTTGACGAGGCACCGTTCTTATATGTAATAATATGCATAGCACACCCAAACTAGCGATGCGCTTTTCGACATGTCTCTTGTAGAGTGCTTCAGTTTTGTTATAAATTAACGGGTCAGATTTCAAATATTCCAGAACATCGAATAAACCAGGTCAACCCGGTGAACGAACGGAGTATAACACGGTTCCGTATTTCTAATAAATCATAATTCAATGCTCTAAATAAATATTTTATTAAATTCAAATAATTTTGCATTAATTCGTGTAGTTTATTCAATAAAATGGAAAAAAGATGAAAAACGAAGAAAAATGGAAAAAGTATCGTCACATTCTTGTATAAAAGATTAAAAAAATCATTAATTTACGTTATAAGTACACTTATAAAATGAAATTTATTCATTTCCATATATTAATCTTAAATAATTGATCAAGTTTATCCAGACTAATTAATTATCCTTGACGTGTATATAATGTGATTCCCTTTGTAATTTAATGTGAGAAAATGTCCTTAACAATTATTGTCATTGAGGTTGATATTTTTGACAAATCAAGCAAAAAAAAAAGAAAAAACAAATTAAAAATATCAAAAATAAATTAATTTAAAATATCTTTTATTTAATAAAATGTCCATTTATCAGTAGCCCTTTGTATGAAAGTTATTGTTTTCAACGGCAAATGAATTAAAAAGGTATAATTATGCGTGTGTGTATATATAAGTATGTGGAGTATTCGCATGCAATTTCTCTTATTTTATTATATAACAATTGTTATAGCAAGTGCTATACTTAATCGATTATAATTTGTGATATCTTTTGTCGCTTCTGAATCAACGTTTCAATCATTTAAAGTTTTCATTTGGGAAACCCAATTTTTGTGTAAAATTCTAGATACTTAAATATTAAAATTGTACTTAGGTAATAATTAAATATGTGTTCAAACCAAACACCTACAAATTTCAGCTGAGAAGTTCGATGAATGTAAATTATTTAACTCATACATGAAATTAATGAAAATAGATTTTACAATAAGGGAGGCGATGTGATTGCACCAAATTCTACATATGGAGTTTTTAGGAAAAATACACTTCTATATGATATGTACTTTTAAAGAGATGTGGATCTGTCGAAAAACTTTTCGGAAACTGAAAATTCGGATGGCTGAAATTGATCTCCTTAGAGCTAAATTTCAATTTTTCTGGTTAAATAAAAGTTTACTGACGTTCTTAAAATTAGAAAGAAGTGTGTAAAGGACATTTTTGCAATCTTTCAGCAGTTTAAAGTTGCGTTTAGGTAAAAATAGTTTTTTTTTTCTAATTTTACCACTCAAATTTGTGATAGAACAATGTCTCAAGTTCTTATTGTTAAAACTTTTCTAGAATACTCTCATTATTTTTACTTTAATGCGATGCTATAAATAATTCTTATAAATATTTCTTAATATGTCACTTTTTTTGATTGACGCACCCTACATACATATGTATAAGCATTGTGTAATGCTAGTATGTATTTCACTGTACCCATAAGTAAAAATGTACTTTATTTTAGTCATAAACTACGTACTTACTTATGTGTATGCATATGTGAATTTGATTACTTTTACTTTGTTTTTATAAATTTTCCGATATTTAACGACTTTCAATATATTTGCTGTTTTACAACTCTAATTCGCATTAAATATATTCCATTCATGGATTTTTATTTAAAAGTTCACCTGCAACCCAACCATTTCCTATAAAACTGTTTTTTAAGGATACAAAAAAAAAATAAAATTAAATTTAAATTAAGAGAAATTGCTATTTATTATGTTATGCATATAAGTAACATTAATAAATATAAAATTTTAAAAGTATTATATAGACTTATAACGCTATTTATTCTATACCCCAATTAAGTACATTCTGATTCTATTATAAATAAAATTAATGGCTTGTGGTAATTAGTATACCTAATATTTTAAAAATTTCAATATGGTTTGTTGTAAGTATAGCTATTTAATTATTTGCTATTGAATTATTTGGATAAAAATGTGAATGAAAATTATTTAAAACCATACACAAGAGTGTATTTATTATAATATTATTTAGTTAAGTGTATTTTGTATTTAAAAGCATTCAAATTAAAAATATTGAAAATGTACATTAGATGTACCAGCATTTTAGAAAATATGTTCAATAAAAGGTGAATATATAGTGGTCAGAGTTTGGAAATAGTTATTAATATAGGAATATTAAATCTTTTTATATAATTTTTATAAAATTATAAATAAATTAAATAATAATTTTTCGTTTATAAAATTGTATTAAGTACTTTTCTATACTTACATGAGTACATATTTGCATATCGTGTATTGGAAAAAGGAACGATATAACTCAAAAAACCTAATTTTTTACTATGTAGAGAAAGGTAGTGTAATTTTACACACTTAAAGGGAATTGTCAATACTTGCTTTCCTGGAAAACATTTTCGGCCAGTTAATGTTGATTGTGGTAGTTAAATATTTAATCTGGCATTCTGTATTTATGTAATGTGAATAAATTTAATTAAAACGAAAATAAAAACGTTTTATAAAAGTTTTCGTCTTCGCTTAATTACCCATACTCATGGTTAATTGTGCGCATACCATTGAGTAATTGAGCGCACATCATTGGGTAATTGCACATCTTGCGCACAATTGTGCGCAAAAAGTTAAAAATGTGTTTAATTTTAATAGGAAATCTTTATTAATTCACGTTCAGAATATAAGATAATTATAATATACTTACCACAAAATTGCATTTAATTCATTTGGCAGTATAATATTAATTTAAATTAAGGCAATTATGCGCAGCGCACAATCAAATAAAATTGTGATATTGTTTTACGGGAATAAATAATTTTTTATTGCTAGAGCTCCTGTTTCAATTTTTGTCTGTACTCAAAAATTGACAAATTTTTGTCTGTACTCAAACAAAACCAAACCATATATGTATGATAAATCTTTTGCTTTGCTATTTTTGCAGGGAGTATAATCAAAAATTGTGGGTAACATGGACGACGTTTTCTCATTCGTATAGTAAATTTAATTGTAATATTTAAAATTTTTTACTTATTGGGCGATTTTGTGATAATTTATGGAAAATTGTTTTATATTAGATAGTTAAATATTATTTGCTTAAAAAATAATTTAATTTGAAAACAATTTTATTTTGGAGCACTCATATTTATCTAAAGTTGTATTGTTTTAACTGAAAAATGGGACAAAATGACCATTACATGGACGTACGTTGCACATTATATTATAGTTATATGTAATATCGTTGCGAAGTAGAAATTAGCTTTTAATTGTTATTAATTACTTTGTAATATATGTAAATAGTTATTCCAAGTCCATGTATATCTTCGACGAATATTAACAATTTATGTTGTATAAATATAACTATATGTATGTATATATATATTTGTTAAACATAATATTGCATACTATAATTATTTTTTACAGATCATTTATGAAGTTTTGTAAAACTAATTAATGAGATTATGAAAATTCTCACCTAGTATTGATAATATTTTTAATGTAAATTCAAGTTGCACAATCGAAAAAAATTAATACGAGTAAATATATGTATGTACATATTGTTGTATATAATGCATGTATGTACATATTGTTGAGTACTTAATAATGGAAAAGTTGACTCTATGTACAATAAAATTAATTTAGTGCCCTCTTTTTTAATTTAGATGTTAAAATAATTAGAAATTTTCTAATTGAAATGAAAACAAAGATTTGTCACATTGAACGATTTGAATTGCTACTTTAAATCTTAATCCATTGTATTATAAGTTGTGAATGTATAATATCGAGACAAAACTTTCTTTAAGACCTTATAATAATGGTAAGTTGTGTAATTATGTAAATTTTATTTACATAATTAATTATTATTAAAATTATGTAGTATTTTTGTTTCGTGCTCAACGCTTCAAACCAATTTTATCACTACTTATTCTGTGTGTTTGACATCGTTGTTAAATCCTGTAAATTTCAGTATATTTTTCTAAACTAATATAAATTTAAGGTAGTAAGTTTCAATAACTTTACACAAAAACTCTTAACTGGTACCGATAAAAAATTATCAATGTCATAATTTTTTTAACATAAAATAATTTTGTTATTTTGAACAGAAACAATTCATACACCTATTGTTTACATTAACTTTATGGGTATGCAAATAAACTATGAACATATCATTATTAAGTCAAACTAGTCCTCACTCTATAAAAAATCTGACAGAATTCCATAAGGAAATCTTTGGTATACACCGATGACGACATTAATGTACACGTAATAGGCACATTTTTATTTTGTATGACAGTTAAAAAATTTTGTCCCTTGTTAGTTTTTTCTTTCGTCTTTCTTTATTCTTTTTATCACTTTTATATTTTAAACAATTTTGTTTCTATTTAATATTTTTTTTTCTATTTATTTTAACCGAGTTGTGTATTTACGATGTATAAGAATTTGTTTTATTTAAATAAAAAATGTTCTTTTCTTTTAGTTTCAGTTAAAAATTAAAAATTATTAAATAAAAAACAAAAAAAAAACAAGAGATTGAAAGAGAACTGAGAAAAAAATAAAAATATATAAAATAATATATGTGCAGTCAGTCAGTCGGCTGTCTGATACTTAGTGTAGGATGACTAATGCAATGTTTTCAATGTATCATTCCTTCTGAAGTCATTCTAAATCATACATACATATTTACATATGTAATACATTTAATATAATATGTATGTACTTAATTTTTATTATAGATGTATGGATGTGTGTATGTGTGTATTTCGATATATGATGTATGAACGTATATGTATATCCAAACATACATTTAAGTATAATATCTGTGGTTTTAAGGAAAAACTTGCTAGGTTAATAATAAACTATTGTATTCATCGTGTAAATTAAGGGTTTACGTATCTGTAAATGAACATTAAATGTCGTATAATATTATCGTAAATTTCGTATTGCCACTCCGTTGCTCCGAAAGGACCTTGAAATAATGTCATCTCCTTTATCAATGTTTGTCAGTTCCCATCAGTTCCAAAAATATATAATATCTTGAATGGGATTGGAATTTTGGATACGTTTTGTTTACCATATCAAAACTTTTTTTTCCATGACAGTTTTAAAACATTATGAGCGGGCGGCCTAGCATGGGCAACAATGTTGCGTAGCGGGCGAATATACAGTGTATATATCCGGATACATAAAAAATTTGAGGGCCTTATTACTCAAAAAATAACAAGTTTTTGAAAAAAACATAAGAATAAAAAAATTTCTAGAATAAGTTTCTACATCCATATTGCCTGTAATAGGATTAAGTGACATAATCCACACAAGCGGGTACTAGTATCCGACCCGCTCATAAAGTTTTAATTAAATCGGTAGTTAATTGTTCTGGGTAGCTGCCATAAAATTCTAAAAGTTAATTTATAAATGTTTCACAAATTAATTTTTATAGTTAGGTATAAAAGATGTATTCAGTCGGCTAAGATCGACTTAAAAGTTTCTATTAAACGTTTTGAACTGTAAACATTTTTTTTAGGAAAAACTCGTAGAAAATTACATTTGAAATTTAAATAAATTTTTTCTAATTAAACTTATATTGTTATTTATAGCTTTAGAACTATTTAAGACATGTTAATCAAATCTGATAGAATAGAGAAATCGAATTTGAAATAATTTTAAGAACGGAGCAAATTGGTAGTATTTTTTTGTAGCCACAGATCTATTAAACTAAGTTTTTTATTTGTATTTATATGAAATTAATGTGCAGAACCGATTTTTTAATATAATGTACGTGTGTATTTACATAACTTTATTTTCTCCTCGTTTTATTGCATGTACCCTTATAATATATTGTAAATGGATTTTTATATGTAAAAGTAGTTATAGGTACATATATATATGAATATATGTGTTATCCAGTTAAATGTATTACATACATAATACAAATATGTGGAAGTCATAGAGCATAGAAGATAGAACTATGATTTCTTTTTTTATATTTTCGTCGGTTGTTCCTTTATTACTTCGAAGTTGTTAAGTACTTATACATATGTATACATAAATACATATGTAAGTGATGGGAAATAATATTAGAAGAAAATTTTTTAATTATTTGAATTTTATTAAAAAGAACATACATGTTGTTATGTACAAAAAGATTTCTTCAATGCTTGGGAATTTTTAACTTTAACTTTAACAGAAGGTATCAACCTAGTAATGCAAAATGACGTTTAATTAAAGTAATTTTATAAATTTTGTGCATATGTTTAGGAGGAATTTTAAAGCAATAATTTAAAAAAGTGAAAAAGCCGACGAGATATTGCAAAAGATGAAGTTGATAAGCACATTTCCGTCAAATTTTGATTTTAAAATGTGTGTATTTCATTGTAATTATACATAAATAGATCAAACTTAATTCAAATTCAATTAACTTTTCAAAAGAAAACATGTTCCTAATTCGTTCTCGAATAATTATGTTCCAAATTCAAATAAAAAAAATTTGACTAAATACATATATTTAATTATAGAAATCTTTGCTTTTTGAAATATTACAATTTCATTTAAATTTACAATATTATTTATAAATTTCGTTTTCCAAAAAATATCATAATTAAGTATATAAAAATTTGGCAAAGAAATATATTTCAGTATACCCTACCTACACATTAGAAAAGGGCATGTTTTAACTTTGGTATAAAGTACGTAACCACTTATGGAAAGGGTATTCAAGAATTTTGAGATTGAGTACGCACTTATTCGGTTCCAGAAACCGACGTTCCTGCAGAATATGACATATTGATTCCTAAAAGAAAGAATTGGAAGAGGGCTTTTCTATTTATGCTGATGGTTCTAAGACATCCAGTGAAACTAGGGTAGGAGTATCCTGTGAAGAGGTGGGACTATAGTTATCTGTTAGGCTGCTGAACTACAGTAGCGTAAATAGTAATGGCCTCATCAAGGCGCCTTTTGGGGCGCTAGGTCACTGCATTGTCAAAACTGGATTGATACGTATCTGGACCAGAAATTTTTTCTTTTCTGCCAAAGACGGCTGCTATTGTGGGCGAAACCATTCGAGCAATAACTTCGAGTAGCTGCCTTATTCAATTCAAAAAGATTATTTTAATGATATCAAAAATTAATAAAGTTAGCTGATTGAAATTTGGCAGCGATGTTTTCAATTTCAGCTTGGCTATATCCTAAATGTTTCAGTGGAATGGGCTAATTTTAGTGGAATGGGTTAACCAAAAATTTGGTTAACTAGTTCTTTTGGTTTTTTCATGGTGTAGGGTATAACTTGGCTGTGGTTGACTGAAATTTATACTACACAACTATGATGAATAATGGGAAATCGGCAGTTTATTATTCTAAATATATATACTCGTAAATACTTATTATATACATTTATTAAAAATAATTATAGCAATCTCAACAATAGGAAACTATGTACTATATGCATTTAATTAAATTATGAAAATTTTTTCTCTAAAATGTATCTATAGGAATGTAGAATATATTATGTATGTATGTATGTACTTATATGCATTTCCAAGTGTATGAAATACATTACTTATAACATATCAAAGATGATGTGAATTATTATGTATAGCAATTGTGCATTTTTTCAAATTTAAATTAGTACACAAAATTTTTTATCGCAAATAAGCTTAATAATAAATTTTCTGACGGAAATTTCTGAGTGAAGAAACTCTTTCATTCTACACAAAAATCGTAAATCACCTTATTTAAATTCTACGATGCGCGGGAGGGGACATCATTTCATCAATTTTTGTGGATTTTGGAGATACTTTTCTACACCTTGGATGCGATTATTACAAATTACTGTGCAATATCTACAGGATCTTAATGAAACGGGGACAACATAGAACTTATGTCTATCAGGATGTCGAACTTGTGAACTTTTGTATAATAGGTCAAACCTTTCACAGTTATATAGTAACTAGATACCATAAGGCAAACAACAACCAATATTTAAATATCAATCTTAGGAAATCTAGGAACGTCCTTTATAATTCTTATACAAAATTAAGATCATGATGAATTTTCGCCCAAATTTTGAAAGGCGTTCTCTTTCCGTGATTTTCAACACTTTTACGCCCCGATTATTTTTTTTAAAGGCATAATTTCTTTCTTTTTTCCGGATTGTACTTAATTACATACATTTTTGCAAAATTAATGAGACACCAACAAACATATTTTGTCATTTTTTTTACATTAAAACTGAGTAATAATTTAAATGAGCAATAATTTTTTACACAAAAAGGATTCAAAAAAATATCAAAAGCCGGAAAGACGCGAGTTCATAGACGTTAATTATGTAAAACATACAGGTTTTATAGCAACACACTATTACTTCCATTTAAAATATTTAGTTACATGTTGAGAGTTACATGATGTTGACATTAACTTCTTAAATATAATTTTATATAAATGTTACTATTTTACGATGTTATGTTTTTAGTGATTCATTGGAACTGCTCAATTTTAAATAAATTTTTTTTACAAATTTTACCACTTATTAGGTACACGTTTAATTTTATTTTCAATCGATGTGGAATAATCGATATAAATAAGAGATTTTATATATGTACATATGTACCTCTAATAAAAATTTCGATTAATAATGGGAAGGTTCGAAATATGAAGCTAATGGCTAATCGAACATTCAGTAATTTGAGGGCGTTTACTTTGTTATCTTGCGGATATTAGTATGTAAGCGATTGTAAAATTTTCAATGTTGAAATGGCAACACAAACTAAGGCGACTTGACAATGTCAACTGCAAACTATGAGTGAAATATCAAGAAAAAATCATATAAAAAATTGAAATGTAAAATAAATCACCCTTTATGTAAGAATTAAAGTTTCTATTTAAGAATGTAGATAAGTACAATTGAATTATTTTAAATTTTCATGATTGAAATTAGATTTAGAAAAATATCTGAAATTTTAATTTAAAAGTATTCATTTTGCCATTTTATTTCGTAAAGAATTTGTTATGTATACAGTAAACGTGAAATAAAAAATTTTGCTCTAAAATATGTGTCAAATGTGCTCTCATAATAAATTTAATACATGTGCACCATATTGTTTTTTAACGTACTTCCTTATGTAAGAATAAAAATATGATTTCCATTCATAAATAGTATAATGAATAAGCGAGGAAGGAATATGTGTTATATGTACATGTGTATATGCACATGTTTTAATATACAGTACACATATATTTGTACACATAAATTATAAATTAAGTCGTTAGTGTTTTTTTTTTCATTAAAATTGTGTGGGTGTTAAAAAGACTCATTTATAGATTTTTTTTACCGTTCACAGCTACATTTATTTATTATTGTATTTCTTTCAAAAAAAATTTTTTTTTGCTTTAATTCTTAAAACAAGAAAACAAGAAAAACGAAGTGGGAAAAAAGCTGAGTGACACTTTTATTTAGAAAAGAAAAAATACTAAACTTAATTAATTTTTTATCTAGTTATAAATAAACTTCTGAATTCCGCTCTCGAATTTTGACATATAAACAAAAATAAAAAAATAGAAACCTAAATAAAGTAGAAAAGAAATAGAAATATTCACGTACAATAACGGGCACATTTTTTCCGTTTTAGGATATTTTTTACCTTTTATTGTAATTTTTGTTCTCGTTTTTGTTTTCGATATGTGGTCAATGCTCACATAAAAATTGTGTAGAATACCGATTTATTTATAAGTTATTAACATTTTGTTAATAGTTGGATATAGTCTCCCAATTTCTTAAAGGTATGAGTAATTTGAAAATTTGAAAATACATACATGTAAAGTGTACGTACATACTTAAATTTGGAAATCTAATTATTGTTATTATTACGTGTATGTGAGTGTCTGTCTGCTTTTTTTTTTGCAAAATATTTAACATTTAAGGAATGAAATTATAATGTGGTTTGAGAGAATAGAAGAGTGAAGAATAAAATTTTGAGATGGTTCCCTCTCTTCTTTTCTGTTTATAAAACTCAATAATTTTATTGTTTTGCTTGATTGTAAAGAATATTCTAAAGAGCCCGATTGCTGAACAAATCAGAAACAAAGAGTAAACTTCAAATTTTTTTTTTTCAAATAATTAATTAAACGAATAAAATTTTAAAATTATGGGAGTCAGCCAGCCATCCTCCTTTTTGTTTATGCTCATTTTTTCCCTTTTTTAGTTCCTTTTTAGCAAAAGAAAAATTTTGTTAAGAAGTTGCCACATATCGTTTATTCACCTCATTTTTTATTAAAAATCAAGAACAGGCGTTAAATAATCGATATTATTCAACAAATTGAAGTAATAAAGAACACATAATAATTGAATAAAGCTTAGTTAAATCTTAGGAAGTTGATTCATTTTATAATTGTTATACACACACATTAGCCGGGATTAAAGAATACATTTATAAGATTTTCTCTACAACTTATTCCCTCCCACTTTCGATTTTATATTGATCTAATTCAAATGTTTAAATTTTTTACATTAAACTTTTAATTTTTAGAATATATAGGTAATATTAATTCAAGTTGTTGGGATTTAAATACTGGGCATTTAAATTTTTATTGAGTATATACTTTATATCCATAATTTTTAAGACGGTAAAGGTACGGATAGAATAATATGTTTACGATTAAAAAATCAAGTCAAGTGATAAGTAGAAAATTATCAGCTTCATATTCCATAAACAAATATATACATATACATATATAATCTACAATATGCATACAAATTAAATATAATATCAAAGATATAAAGTAGGATTTCTTGTTCTAATAATATTTACTGAAAAGAAGGTTAAAATAAAGTAAGGGATGAGATCACGTTTAATAAATTTCTCTTAGTAAATGATATGATATGATTTAAAAAATTTTTTTTTTTTATTTTTTATTCCTTTTTTATATCCTTGTATAAATTCTATTATACGATATTTGATATGGCACGAAATCTCTAAGAAATATGTATACGTGTATGTATGTATATGATAATATGACTATGCATTTATGTTTAATGGTATTTAAGATGTTTGCTATAAATGCGGTTATTTATGTTAGTAAAATTTAAAACAAAAAATACTATGTGAGCAAATATGTATTATATGCTTATATACTACTTGTGTATGCTATTTAATCATATTAGGGTCAATAGAAATACAAATGAAAGTAAAAATTGAACTTTTAATTTTCAATATGTACTCAATTAAAAGTAAACATTCTGGAATTCGAAATGTTTCTTCAGTAATTAAAGGCATACATTTATTGAATTAGAGAATTTTAAGTTTTTAGAGACATTTTTTCCCTATAATGTTACACGTCAAATCCTTAGATTGCTGGAAATTAGAATAGAACATTTCGATTAGGTATATTATTTACTGATCATGTACCAAAATATTCTTTAATATGCTAATGATATTTTAAAAGTTGTAGTTTAGTTCACATATTCTCATTTTCACATAAGTAAGTGCACATGCAAAACCTTTGCAAATACTCAAATTTGGAAGAATAAAAAACTAAAAGTGCCTATATCAATTATAGTTAGATCATTAATTTCACTAAAATAACTAAATAATAAAGGGTGCATTATAAAAAGGTAAAACTTAAAATATGTAAAACCTTGAATTACTTGGATGAAATTTTCCATAATTTTGTTTAGTATATTTTATAAATATTATAGTGATTTTATTAAAATTTTATTTAGAACTGGGTCAGTCAACAGCATTCGGTGTAAATAATTTGTTTTTGATAGAAAATAAAAAAAAATAATATTATGTAATTAAGGTTATAAAAAAAGTTTATTTAAATAGTTCTATTTTATATATTAATAATTTATTTAAATAATTTTGCAGAAAATTTTCTATAATTTTAGAAATATTTCAAATTAATTACCTTGTATGGTTCTATATACTTTAAAGAAATAAAACCAAAGCAATAGATTTAAATTGGATAAAAATGGTAAATTTAAAATGAAATTATAAATTAATAAATAACTACCTATAAATTTATTTATATCCCGTAAATTTTTGTAGGCTGGTGACTTGGACACTTTAATACGCTTAGAGTTTTGCTCGTTTGGATTGTTATAAGTACTCTTAAATGCAATGCCAACAATAATATTAAGGAATTTTAATTTTTTAAGAAATACTTAATTTCTTAAGCAATTTCATTTAGATTTTAGTATTCAGTGCAATTTTATAAAATTAGGTTTTAAAATAAGTATATGTGTAATAATCTTTTAATATCATTATTAAATTCTAATTGATTCCAAATTCTTAGTATACAAAAAGTTTATTGTATAAACCTTGTATACGATATGTTATCAATTCTTAATACCTTTAATATGTAACTCATATGCTTAATATTGCAAGTTATACTTTTATTGAGTAGTTACTTATCTGTTTAAATACACTTTTACATATACATATATACTTTAATATTTTTTTCCATCAGTTTTATTTTATAATTTATGTTCACATTTAAAAAAATTATTATAATCGAGGAAGTAATAGTTCCAGTTTGAATATTTAATTAATCTGAGTCTGAGTACTTAGTTTTTTTATTATTTTGTTTCCGCTATAAAATTTTTTTTTTTATTAAATTGTAAATTGAGTAGTTAATGCGAAGCCACTAGTTTAAATTTAATTACTTTCTGCTACTTACATCTTTTGTGTATTAAAAAAAAAAAATTTTTTAATTATGATTAATAATTTTAGAAAATTCCTTTTGAAAGTTGAATGAACGGTTTGTATTTTGTGCCAGAATTAATTTTCACTTTTGAAGTAATTTTATTTTAATATAATTGGCACTATTAAAAAGTGTTGTAGTTTTAGGCAGTAATTAGAAAACATAATTTTACATACTTTAAATTACGGTATTGCTCTTACTTTTTAGTACTTTCTTCATTCAAATACTTATAAATAAGGTTTAATTTTCATTTTAAGATTAATTGCGACAGTTCCGTTGGCATTATGTAATTTTCCTAACGTATGACAATGTCGAATTTAAGTTTAACCTTCCATAAACAAATTGGTTCACTTTTTGGCAATAAATTTATAGCAAAATTTTTTTCTTTGTAGACTAATATTGTTAATTTTTTTTTTATTTTTTAAAAGTAATAAGGGTTTAAAGTTTCTTTTTTAATTATTTTATTATTATTATTATTAATTCGATATACTTAAGTTGAGTTGCTTAATTCACTACTAATTTGTCATATTAAAAATTTTATAAAAATAATTTGTCTAAAATGAGTAATTAATAATTTTATCAAAGGAAATAAAGAAAACACCTTGTGAAAAAGAATATTTATTTTTGCGATAAGTTTAATTCAAGGGAATAAATTACGAATTAGTTTGAAGGAATCATAATGTTTTTTTTTTTGAAATTCAATAACCTGATAATTTTGTTTCATTTAAGTATTTTCAAT
This sequence comes from Condylostylus longicornis, assembly GCF_029603195.1. Taxonomy (NCBI): domain Eukaryota; kingdom Metazoa; phylum Arthropoda; class Insecta; order Diptera; family Dolichopodidae; genus Condylostylus; species Condylostylus longicornis. Next base: position 98,232 of record NW_026578112.1, read on the forward strand.
AAGTCAGTATAATTATGTTATAAAAATTATTCTTGCAAAAAATTATTTAGTGTTTCAGTGAATATTGTGTAGTGTAATTTAAATAATGTTATAAGGGTTTAATAATAAGATCGCTGTCTTATATTTAATTTTAAAAATAGTAAAAATTATTTTAAAATTTTGAAGTAATAATTAAATATTATATAAGTATGTTAAAACTATTGTATTAATATAAATTAATAATTTTAATTACTAATGACATATGATAATTTTTGCAAATATTAAAGGCAAGTTTGTATATTGAAATTAGCATTTGTTTAATAAAACATCTAAAATTTATTTATTTTATAAAGCAAATTAAATTATATAAAATAAATTCGAATTAATCCAATTTATGATTTCATATTCCAAGTTAAGAAATTTCAAGAAAGTAATCTTTAAAATGCTGGAAACTGCGTGGAAAAAAAAAGTATTTAGTACATATGATTTAATAGTATTAAACTTACAAGAATTTTTAAGAAAAGTAAAGTTATAAAAATAACGTAAGTAATAATATAGAAAAATTATGAGATCGAGTTTTAAATGGAATATGATTTTCATTTTAAGGAGCTGAATTTCAATATTATTACTAAAATAATCTCATCCTTTTTAAAAATCTTTGTGTAATATCGAAATTTTCTAAAAACATATTTAAAAATTTTCAGTATTTTTTCAGACGATATCATTTTCTTAATTTTTTTCATAATGGTTGTATATTAATTTTTGTGCCAAATAATATTTATTTTTAAAATATAAAATATAAAATAATAAAATTTCAATTTTAAATTTTAACCCTTTCATTTGTATACTTATGAATTGAAGTAAGTTAATATATTCTCTATATTAAAATAATTAAATAATGTCTTACACATCTAGAGTTAAAAGTAATATACCAAACGATTCAGTTGAGCCCGAATGCTTGATAACGTCTAGAATTGTAGAAGTCAAATTGTGATACCAGTTATATTACAAACGATATTATACTGTGGGGGAGAAAGTGTTAAAATATTTGTATACTTAAATTTTAGATTTTTTTTTTTATCTTGACAAGCTTGTGTTTTATATACATACATATTATGTGTGTGTTCTTTTAAAAAAAAAAAACAAAATGTTTAAATTTATAAATCAATATTCTTTTAACTTGAGAATGATTGATAGGCACTTATTTCTATGGTTATATAAAAAAAAATTTTAGAAGAAAAAAGTGCTTATTGATTTTGTTTTTTTTTTTGCAAAAAGCATTTTCTTCCACTTCACTTGTTTTCCACAACAATAACTAACGATAATACTCTTGTATTACGTGGAAATTTTTAATAAAATATACGCAATATTATTTTTTTTCCAATATAATTTTAAATATTCTAAAAACATATATGTAAGTATAGCAGGGATAAATCACTTTTATTATATTTCTTAGATTTTCCAATTTAATTATTTAAAAAAAAAAAAACATTTTATTATATATGTGATTATTTGAAGAGATTTAAAAAAATGTCTTTTTATTTGAAATCCTTTCAAATTTTTTTAGTATTTTTTATTTTGTTATGTTTTTCTATTCAAATATTTTACATATATTTAAAATATTTTCTATGGCAGTATAATTTTGCTAATTTTTTTAAATCAGTTTATTTTTTCGTTTTTGTATTATTTTTTCAATTGATCGGAGTTGATAGACTTGTTTTGCAAAAGATTTTTTTAAATTTTCTGACTAACGTTCTTCATTTTTCATAATTTTTTGATTTTGTTATATAAGTAGGGTCCTCCAAAAGTCTCTCATAAATGTTGTTTTGAGTTAGAACATAAAAAAACTCAGATAAGTATTATAATCTTTCATTATTTTTAGTAAAAATATTACAATTACATAGATGTCAAAAATAATACAATTTAAATGTACAACACAACCGACTGTTATACGAAAATTAAAATTTTTATGGAGTCGTTCACATATTATCATATGGGGTGCAATAACCTCGTTCTGAATGTTGTGTTTCAACTCTAGATTTGTTCTAACTCCATTAGATTAATTTTTGTGGGGTTTTTTGAATAGTAAAGTCTTATCGTATTTCAGTCATTATTTAACAATAAGAGTTATTTTAATTTTAAATTAAATATGATAAAAATATTACAGTCCCTGTTGCAATCAATTGAACTTCTACTGTCAATGAAAATATGATTCGATGATTGTAAATGTGATGTTTAAACGTTTTGTAAATAAACATAAATCGTTCTTATGTATTACGTAAGATTTTCTATGAAAGTATGACGTGTTTTAAACTTCATAACTAATTCATGTTAAATTTCAACAATTATTTAATTTTTTTTTTTTGCGATTGTACTCACATACTATAAAAAATAATAAAATAGCGACAAAATTTGTCACGTTCTTGCAAATTTTTTTTTAATTTTTTAATTGTGATAATATAACAAAGACTGGAAGTTTAATGATTGAATATCTTAAAATAATTACAAGAAAAAAAAACAAATTACAAATAATTGAAATGTTAGAAATATTCTTACTTTACTGCACTATTCCTGTTATTTTAAAATTACATTAGCGATCATAAAAATTATAACAATCTCTATGCATAACTAGACATCGCACTTATTTAAAATATGTTGTTAGTTTAAAAAATTTCCAAGTAAGTGTTAAAAAAGAAATTTTTTTTTTCATTTTTATTATTGTAAATTCAAGAAATAAACGCTTGACTTATTCCATTTCTTTTGCTTTGATGGGTGGGGACTACTTACATATTATATTAAGTACTTAATGCAATCATATAGAAGTAGACATTTTAAAACTTTAAATAAAAATTGAATTATAAAGCATTTACCTATATACGAATGCTTATATATAGGTACATTTATACATTACAACCAAATTATATGTAAACTACTTAAATGTATTTAAGTATTATTAGTAAAGTTTTGTATTTAATCGAGTTGAACTAATTTTTTTCAATATAATAATGGTTTTAAAATATTAGAAAATATGAAATGTGAAAAATTGGTAACAAATATAAATATAGAGTGTAAGTATTTAATTTTATATGCACTATTCTGTTCTATTATTACGCTATGTAATGTTCTGGCAAAGATGCATATATAAGTTCTAATTGGATAAGTAGGAAATAAAAAAAAATATGTACAGTTGCATATGTAATAGTAAAATGAAAGCAAAACAGATAGTACGCATAAAACGCAATTTCCATTAAAATAGTTTATTATTATGAATAAGTATTCTTCTTTTGTAAAGAAGTTAAAAAGTTTAGCTTCTTAAGAAAATCAAATTTTGAAAAATTAAACTATATTTACGTTAACATTATTTATTATATCACTTCATCCCGAACCTAACGATATGAACTCTTTGAGATCCTGTAGGACATCAATGTGCTTTTATGTACCAGTGTAAATAAGACTGTGTCTATTCTTCGCTAAAACTGGACAGAAGCCAATGAGATGTATCATCGTCTTTTCCTTTGCTGCAGATGATATTTCGTATCGGTTTGCTAAAACTCTTAAGTATATATACTCTTATCATAGTACACTATTTGTTCGCTTGCCCTTTTCCATACAGTTTCATTGATTGAATACTGTCCCACCATTTCATTAAGAAAATATTTTACGAAAATAAACATGTCTAATTTCGATAATTAGTTATAACTATTAGAATAGACCAATTTTCATTTAAAGATATTTAAATAGTCTAGAAGATAGAAAAAGGGCTATTCGCTAATTTACTACGGGAAGTACAACCCTCAAACTGATTAATCAGTGTGAATTCATTCGCTTGACCTCACATATTATCTTTGCTTCATAATTTTGGTGCATATTCTATCTATTCCGGATGACTTTTTGATACTAATAAAATGCAGTAGTTGTCTTCACTCCTTCGTTAATGTTAAATTTACGGTTCAGCTTAGCTTTTAGAGTTAGGCATACAAACTAAGTCTGTCCAGAAAAATAAAACTTCGTTTCATCAGATGTTGACCATGTTTGTTGTTAATTTATATTTCCACTCCAAAGTTAAAATGATTAGCTTGCTGTATTAGAAGCACATTATTGTCGGAAAGCGCTTTTTTTAGGCCACCAAGTCACCACCAGTCATGTAGTAAAACAAGTATACTAGATGTTTTTTAATTTAAAATAAGTATGTAATAAATGTAATTCTTGCAACATGGTTAAATACTTAAATAAGTACTAAAATTAAGATGATTTCATTTTATGCAATATAAAAAAAAATTTATATGTTAAAGCATGTAAATTTTGCAAGTACATTACTGTATTGTATTACCAACATTCAATGCACTCGTAATAAAAGCAAAAGTAAATACAATATCAAAATGATTCTGAATTGAAGTTTAGAATAAAGTAAAATCATATGTTCAAGAAATTTGACACAATTTCCCTACATTCAATACTATTATATTTATTTTGCCTACATATGTACATACTTAGCAATTACTTATGCAACTTTACGTTATATTAACCCACATGCAAATGCACTCAAGAAAACAACAAATTTGTATGTACATGACTAAGTAGATAAATTTATATGTGTGCATGTACATTGATAAACGTTTTTTTACTGTCACGATTTTATTATTTTTCTGTTTTTTTAAAGTTTAAGGTTGATATCATATAAAGATATTAAGTAAAATATAAAAATTTTCTAAATATCAAAACCGCCCACGATATATTTGTGTAAGTCAAAGTATTATTTATTGTTATGGTTTTGATTTTAAAAATTATATAATAACAGAAAAATAAAAACGAATGGGCAATTTGTTTAAAGAATTAAATTTCATATTTATTTAATTCGCGAATAATTGAGGTTTGAGAATAAAAAATAATCAGAACTACTTATTTTTATACATAAGTACATCATATCATAATATTATGTTACACACATTTCTACAGCTTGATTTAATTTTTGTGTACACCCTTAAAGTGTGCAGCAATAATCAGTTCAAGGACAAATAATTTAAATTTTTCAAAAATATTTGCTTGTTAATGTAAAAACAATGATCAGGAATTAAAATATTTTTTAATTTATAAAGTATTACGTTGGCTGCGGCAAGTCAAGGCGCTTTTGGGAGATTATAATTTAAGAAACTATACGGTTGGGCAAGAATCAGACTTAAGGGATATCTCATGTTAGCGGGGTCTGGAAAATGAAGACATTTACAGATTCTATGGGGTATATTAGGATACCTCCGTTTACCTTCTGGGAGAACGTGATGTTCTCTCTTATAGAAGAAGGGAATATTGGTGGACTTTGCTCTGAAGTCGGCGATGTTGCAGCCTTTCGATCATACAAAGTGCCCGACTTCATCAGTAGGGTGGATTTCAAGCGGTTGCTTTATGGGTATGCCCTGCACGCAGAGGGGAGTCGCAATACAACTTCTATTTAAAATTTAGCCGAGTATAACTTCTATTTAAAATTTTTTATGTAAGACACCGAAAATGCTAAGGGTTTAACGGGAAATGGGTTCGTAAGGATTACGAACCCATACTTACGGATACAGCCACTTCATTCGTTCTTAATTCGAGGGCATTTTTTCTATATTTTCAATCAATTTCTTTTCAAAACTGTAGGACACCGATAGAAATCGAATTCGTGCTGTTGTTCGTGCAGATTTATTTTAAAAAAAAATTATTTTTAATTGTCTCTTTTGTTCTTCAATAGTTATTTTAAATTTTATTTAAACCATTTTATTGTAATCAAAATCGTTTTACGTATGTATATATGTATAGTTTTTGTGTGCAACCACAGATATGTATATACATACATATATACATATTATGCATATTTATACTTAAGTATCTAAATTATTGATTAAAATTGTTGGGCCTTTAGTTATATTTAACAGAATTTTGAATGATAGATAACTGTTTATGTTTGAAAATGATAAGGAAAAGCAAAAATTAACATATCCATCACAATCTTTTATATATATATATAAGTATAACATTATGCATAATATGATTTTCAAAATAAAATCCTTCGAAGGATTAAATGTCAACTACTTATATGTATAATATGTGTATACATATATACAGATTATTGTATTTATGAAAATGTACATATTTACATGTATTAGTGAAATTTTTCTTTTATTGTTATTATATATTTATTATATGTTCAAAAAAGTCTACATAAACATTTATACAATATGAAAACGTGCAAAGAATATTTCTTTTTTATTGCAATATTAAGATAAATTATATGTATATATTTATATATATATATTTGTATCCACGCGTACATATAGGCAAGAAGATAAATATAGATGAGTGTACTTTTAGATTTCAAATATTTTGTTTTGTATTATATTTCGGTACTTTATGAAATTTAAAAACAAAATTACTTTAAAAACTTAAAAAAAAATTATGCAATATAATTTGAATAATAGTTCCCAAAACTTGAAAAGATCAAAAGACATAATAAAAGTATGAACCAAAAGTAAAGTCTCCACATTTTGATGAACTGAACAATTTGTATATTCTTTAGAAAAAATATCACGAGATATTGACGCTCCTAAAATATAAAGTATAAAAAGTCTGCTCTATTAATTTCTTTTTTACAAAAAGCTTGTATCTCTCATTAAACAAGACATTGCTCTTTCAAATAAAAAATAATTTACACAATCCTTTTATAGAAAAGTATACATAATTTTCATAATTAATGTTAATATTAATTTTTTTTTAAGAATTTATTTTGTAAAAAAATTTTTAAAGGCACTTAATTAATTTTTTTGTTTTTCTCTTTTTTGTTTCGTTTCAGTTGGCTACCGTTTATTTATTAAAATTTAAAAGAAAAAAAAAATAAATTAGCATTTAATATTAAATTATTTAAGAGTAAAGAAAAATTTAATTAAAAAAGAAAAAGAGAAAAAAAACTAAGAACAGAAACATCCGTTAAGATGTCAAGTGAAGAGGATAAACCGCCAGCGCCTCCTGTACGATTGACAAGTAATCGGGGTGGTTGTGATCGTGTCGGAGATGGAGGACCACCAGTTGATATGAGACCTCTTCCGAAAGGTATAATTAATAATATAAATTATTAAATTTTATTAAAATTTTTGTTATTATTTTTAAAATATTGAAATTCTTGAAATTATTACTTTTAAATGGGTGTCATAATGCAGTTTAACAAATTGTTGTTTTCATTTTATAGTACTAGAATTTAATGTAGGGACAATTCTTATTAATTAAAATTATTCATGCACAAAAAGTTTTTACGTTTAAGACTATTTAAATTACAATTTCTATCAGGTATTTTGTATGACGCCCATTATTAGGATGTAGAATCTTTAATATTTTAAATTTTTCGCCATTTTTATTTCTTCTTTATACATTTTATAATATATTAAAGTTTTTTATTATAATTTTAGAACCAGATGATCCGGACCGTAAAAAGAAAACATTAAAAAATAAAATAAAAGGTTCAAAACCATCACATAATGATTCTAAACCAAATATATCATATCCAACAAATTTCGAGCATACAGTACATGTCGGTTTTGATGCTGTAACAGGTGAATTTACGGTAAGTTTAAAAATATCTTTATAATAATTTTTTAATTATAAATTAATTATTATAATTGTATAATATAATATAAGTTAATTTTTAAAAACTATAAAATATTAAAATCAATGTTTTGAATGAATAATTTTTTTTTTTTTTTTTTTGAATTCTATATTTACATATTTACTCTTATTTAATTAAAAATATATTTAATTAATTTTCGCTTGTAATTTCTTGTTTTTAAAACTTGTATACTTATTGAATTGAAAAAAAAAATATTTTGTTTTCTCTATTTAAATTTATTTTTGTATGCAATTAAATTTTTAAGCATTTATTATAAATTTTAAACGTATTTATTATATAAAATTTATGTAAATTTATTTTATTAATTTATAAAGGACAATATTTAAATTAATTTTTAACAATTTAACGCAGTAAGAAAAGTATGTTTGCAGCAAAAATTTAAAGTATTTTTTTTTTTAAGTTTTCTTAATTGTTTTCAACTTATAAATTTTTAAATTTTAATTTTTGTTTTTAAATTTCTTTAATTAAGTATAAGTACTAATATAATTTTCGAATTTCCTTTATTTTATGAAAAAAGAAAAGAACAAGTTCCTACAGTTAGGTCACTTCACATTCTTCCTTAATTTTTTATTTTTAAATTTTTGAATATTTAAAATTTTAGAAATGGATTTCTTCTTATTAAATTAGTTGCCTAAATAGGTTTAAATTGCAATAATTTTTAACAATTCCGAATTAACGTCAAATTATTAATTAAATATAAATTTAAGGAAATTTCTCTTCTTCTAATAGAAACTTTAACTTGTATAAAATTTATAGATCTATTGCTCCTGAAATGACCTCTTTGAGTGTAATTTCATTTGCCTTTACGAATGTGAAAAATTCTAGTTTTATTCTAGCCACAATTTTTTCGTATCATTTCCAATTAAAGTCTATAATTTAGATTGAAAATTTTGAAGTCGTTAATACCAAATTAATTTTCTAGTGTTTCATTCAATAAAAATTTTATTGAATTTTTTTGTAGTATTTTATTCTAATTGTCAGTATGAAATGTATAACAAATTTCTATTTTATTCCATTTATTTTATTTTATTACGAATTTTTTCATTGATATCAAATAAATTTGGTATATACAATGGGAATTAGATTTTATTAATAAAATTCATTTTTAGTGCGGGTATAAAAATTCACAAATATTTCAAATCTCTATTGGTACTCAGTTTTTAATTGATTAAAGCTACCATTTTATTTATTTTATATTTGGTTGTAAATGAATATTCTTGTTCTGATTTTCTATATAAAACAAAAAAGATTTGATTTTAAATCTATTTTCCAAAATTTGAATAAAGTTTAAAAACTGTTGATATTGATTTTATTACTAAATTCTATACTTAGAAAAGATTCTCCATGAAGTAAATAATATGAAATATTAAATATTTTCTGTTTTGGTTAACGTCTTTTATAAATTATTTGTTATTAATATAATTAATTAGTGTGTTTTGCACTATTTGGTTTCAAATCAAGTAATATGATCGTCTTATTTTGATTTTATTTTGATTTAATTTATTAAAAGTATTTAATTTTTAATAAAATAAAGAAAATTTTATTTATACCTTATTATAAATATTTAAATAATGGCCCAGCAATCTCATTGTCACTTATAGGCAAAAATTCTTTAATTAAAAATATTAAAATATTAACCATATAAAACTACCAAAATGTATTTTATAAAAATTTTAACCTAATTTAAAAAACTAGTCATAATAGTTTATAGAAAATAATATTGAATTGGAAAATTTAGTGCAGTGTTTTTAATTTTTGTCTTTTTGTTGCTAATAGGAAATTCCCTTAGGAAAAATAAATTTTCAAAGGATTTTTAATGAATGGAAACGGAAGTCTTTTTTTTTTTTGGTTTTGTTTTGTTGTTAATTAAAAAATTGTTTGTTTTATTCTTTCACTTCAAAATAATGCAATTTTTATTGATAAATAGCACAGGTCTACCTCCTATTCTATTTCTTTTATTTTAATTATAATAATAAAGCACACATAATGAAGTATATTGTCATAAAAATGAGAGTGACCGCTGTTTTATTAGACTCTGAATAATATTTACATATTATGTACATACATTACAGTAGATAATATTTACTTACAGACTTGATAACTGCACATGACTGCAAAAATTTTCAAGTCTAACATTCGTTTGAGTTTAAATAAGAATTTTTGTAATGAATTCTATGATAGCTTTCGTCGCACTTAGCGATCCTTATAGTTGTTATTAATTGATTTCCGTTTTTCTTCTTTTTGTTTCGATTTTGTTTTTTGATTCCTTTTGTTTCATTTTGCTATTTGATTTATTTTGCATTTAGGCAGATTTCATTTTATTTGCCGCAATTGCAACTTTTAACTACAAATTTCCGCATAATATAATTCAATTTTAAATTTCAGTGTTTTATTGATTGAATATAGGCTGTCGTTGTTTTGTTTTGTTTTTTTTAGGTGTTGTTAAAAAGAATAAAGGTTTTCATTTCTTTTGAATAATTTTTCATATACGATAAAATGTTTTGAAAAATATTTTTAAAATTTTACCAATGTTATGGTTTTCTTTTTTGATTGTACATATGAAATTTTGCTGAAAGTTTAGTTAAAAGTTAAATTTAAGGTTTTTAAAAAATTTTTTTTTAATATTTATTAAGTGTAATATTCATCGTTTATTTTTTATTATAAATTTTGAAAAAAATATTGAATGTTTGTTTACTGGGTATTTTTTTAACTGTTATTAAGCTGTTGTTAAACACAAATTTTATTTTTCTTGGTAAAGAATTAACAAATGACAAAAAAAAAATTAAAATACAAGTAAAATCTACTCGAACACTTCTTCGTTCCTTTACTCTTTCCATTTATTTTTTGTTAATTGTCGAGTTATAATCTCTATCTGAGTGACTTTTGATTTCTTGTTATTTATTTTTAATTTTTCCATTAAATTTATTATTCAAACTATTCTCTTTGAGTTTCTTTATTATTCAGACTATTCAAACTGTTTTCTTTGCTTATTTTTTGACCACATTTTGTCTTAAAATATTTTGAATTCAGTTGGTTCAAATCTTGTTCACCATTATTTTAATTTCTTTTCAAGGCGTATTAATTTTTGTTTTATTTTGTTTTTGTTTTGTACAAGCACATAAATTATAATAACTTTTCTACACTATTACTATTCTAAGTACTTATTTAAAATTTTTTTTTTTATAAATAATTTCAATTTTCCCACATTTTTTAATTTTTCATTGCTATGCACTATATTAAAAAGTTTATTAAAATGAAACATGTCTAATCAATAAAGTGAAATGAGTAACTTTTTTACAACAGTTATTAATTTGGGCTGATTTTATTACAATTTTATTTTGTAAAATATTTATAGTGTAAGAATAATTTCACGAAACTTGACTTAAAAAACAGAATCATTCATTTTAGGTAATTCTGTTATACAAATAAAATCTTGCATAAACAATACAAATATAAATTTTATTTTGAATTCATATAGTATTAATAATTTCTTTAAATAATATATCTCATGTATAAACATTTTGACAACTATTTTTTGACATTCTGTTGACATTATCAAATCTGTTAAAGCATTTTTACTGTTCTCTTAAAATATTTCATTTTAATACATTGTTTAAATTTTATTGTCATAATAACATTCATACGAACAACATACGAGTTGAGAATTGTTTTAGTCAAATATTTTTATTATCGAATAGTTTCACTTTTTATTATACAAATTATGATGTTTAAGGTTCATTCAAATTTAAAAATTTTCAAAATACTTAAAGTAATTTTATATGCTTTGCAATAATAAAATACCTAGTATTAAATTAATAGAAAATTAAATAATTCAAGCTGTTATTTTGCCAAAACCAAAAAAGTGAATAAATAGAAAACAACTACTATTCTCTAAAGACTACTCCCTTTTGTAACGAAAATTGTTGCAACTTGTTGAATGCAATTTCTATTCATTTTTAGATTTCTTTATTTTTTTTTAACTGAGAATACCCCTAGTGTATTTAAGGAAGATATAAGAGAGAAAAAAAAAGAAATAGGAAGCACTGAAAGTTTTATTAACATCCTAGCATCACTTTTCTTTATTTTCGTTTTCTTTTTTTTTTCATTTTTGTTTTTCGTTCCTTTATTGGAATTCATTTTGTTTTCGTTCGTTTTCATTCACTTAAAAACGCTTTTTGCTCTTTACTTGTTATTATTCATGTCTGTCTTTTCATACAAATACTTATTATGTTTTTTTTTTCAAAGAAAAATCTCTATTTTTTCATTTGAAAAATATTGTGTATAGGAAAAATAAAAGGACTTTTGAATATTATGTTTAGTTTCTCTTTTTTTTTTTTGCTATAAAATATTTTAAACATGTCGTTTTATTTTAAACGTATGTGATTTTCTATTGTCTTATTTCAAAATAAAAAAAAATATATATATATATATATAAATATAGCAGATAAGTTCTATTTTATTTATAATATTTTCTTAAACAATTTTTTCTGTTTTGTATACAATTGTAAAAAATGAAAAAAATTTAAATAAATCAACGATGACAACGATTCTATTTACTTAATTGACTATTTCTCTATATGTGACTTTAACATAAAAAAGTTAAAACTTACTCGCACGAAATAAATGTATATAATATTATGGAAATACTTTTGGGTAAACTTAATAGATAAATTGGCTTATTAATAAGAATAATTAGTCCTTCTGTTCTGCTATTATGTTTATTTAATTTTTGATTTGACTACACATAATAAGTATAGTAAGATGGGTTGAAATATGTTCTACCTTTGTATTTTACTAATTTATATAAAGGAATATCAAATTGTAACACTTGTAAAACATTGTAACACTTTAATTTTGATAAATTTTAAATGATATTTCAAATCAAATTTTGTGAATTCAATAGAATCCCTTTACAACAGGTATATTGCAATTTTTATAATACATGACCATTTGTATCAATAAATATCGTATACTTTAGAAATTTGTATCGTGAGCAGCCTCTTACCCCTTTTCTCATTCAGTTAATGTAGTAAAAAGATTTAATTTTTAAAGTGACCGGGCCGTAGTCTATGACAAGTTTATCCTTAAAAAATTGTTAATTTTATAAATTATGTCTTTGATAAATTTTTCTGGAAATTTTTACGATATAAATAATTTTTTACGATATATTATGTATGTTTATAAATTTATTGAAGTTATAAATGAACTTCTCAGAACAATACCAAGTCCAATGTGTATATTACTATGAATAAACAACTTTTTTTTATACTACAGAATCACTGAACCATAATACAAGAGTGACAATTGTAATAATCGAAAATCCGATTTCATTAAATAATTCACTGTTAACATTAAATCGTTTGTTCTTTAAGAAACAGTTTGAATTTAAGAACGTATCTTAAACTAAAATGCCTGTATTTTTATTTAACTAACATTAAAATTCATATTAAATATTACGAATTTTCCTAAGAATATTGAACTTCATATATACAGAATTTAAATATTGAAAAAATTTTTGATTTATTATTTTTATTCATATATAAAATACACTAGTATTACTAGGTATATTTATATATATATATACGGTAAAGCGTAGCCATGTATAATATATTCATTAAAAATAATGCAAAGTTTATTAAATTAAAGGCAACTATATTGTAGAGTCACTTATGTGTTTTATTTCGTGCGAGTATCCTTAATATATTGTATAAAACATTGACTACCAATAAATTATATTTCCTGAAGCCTTGTATTTTATTTTTACCTTTTTTATGTTTTATAAATTTTTTTATGTTTTCCTTTTTGTTTTTCAATTAATTTATTTTGCAATAATACCAAAAACAAAAAAGAAAAACGAAAATTGTTTTTTTCTTTGTTTCAAGCTGCCATTAAAAGTAAGTATTTTAAAATTAAATAAAAAAAAAAAAATTATTTTTTATTTCTTATAATTTTTCTAACCCATTCATTAAACCTTTAATACTTACAATATAAGTACCATATACTTACATTTTATGATTTTATAATTTTTTGTTTAAGAAAATTATGTTGGAAAATCAAATATCAGCGGAATCATATAAATCAGACAATATTCGCTTTAGTAGTGCAATTTAGTATCTAGTGTGATCATAGTTAGAAAAAAATTCATTAAATAGTCAAATTTAAACAAAGTTTCTAAGAAAATTTCAATCAATCTTAGACTTAATCACTTAATATTAAATAAAATTTTAAAACGCTATAAAGCGATAAAATTAATACTAGGGGGCGGTACTGTTTTTATGAAAACATGAATCTTTATTCTGACAATGATTTGGAGTATGATTAAGATTTAGAAAATTCAAAAGAAAACCATTAATTTCATTAAAAGTTTTTGAGTTTGAAAGTGGAACAAATGAAAATTTTGGGAAACTGAGAAAAATGGTTGTATACTATTTATTTTATACTGTGAGACCTATTCTCGTAAAACAACATTTTATTGAATAATTAATTTAATATAAAGAGGCATGAACTCATTCATTGGAGCCATTTTCTTTTGTTGAATTATAACAATAAATTGCACCCACCTTCCATTTCCTATAAAATATTTTCTATTTCTTCAATTCAATTTCTTCAATAATATCCTATGAAAATAGTCATATTCTTACATTTGTAAATATTTTTTATGTATAAAAACACAATGTACTTTATATACTAATCGCATCTTTTATTCAGTTGAACTTAAAGAAAATTTTTATGGATAATATAATATTGCTACTATTTCATACTAAAATTCTTTTACACACTTTATTCTTATATTTCAATGGCCTTTTATGAAATTGTATTTAAACCCTTAGGTGATGTATTGATTCTTTTTGGAAATTCCTAATATGGTTATTAGTAATTTCTTATATTTGAGTTATGCGCATTCACTTGAACTCACCATAATCATAAACCCTTGTTCTTATTAAAATATTTCACGTACATATACATATATATATTATATTAATAAGGAAAATTTTATGTTTTATTTTCAATATGAAGAGTAAATAAAGGAAAATTATTCTAATAACAAAATAAGGATTTATAGGAAATTTTAATAAGATGTCATAAAGGTCATAAAAATGTATGAATTTATATAGAAATATTTTATATGTATGAAGGAATTGACTCTTAATGTATTAATATTCGACTTTCAGTGAAAGAAATATATGCAATTATTGTTATTCTGATTTTCATTTTTTTTTTATAATAAAGCAAAATTTGTAAAAATTGTATATTTGTCGGAAATAATATTTTTCTATGACACTAAAATAGTAAATTCGGTGAAAGTGTGAAAAATATTAAGAATTGAAAATTTCATATTATGAAAGAAAATTAGTACTACTCGTATTTATTGCAGTGTTGAGTGAACTAATTTTGAACAGCTTGAAAGCGGCAATTAATTTTTTATAAAAATGCTGTCCGTAACCATATATAGAATCATACTCCCGACATTTCCCTGTACTGGTTTTTTATTCTCGTATAATACGTTAATGTCACATGTGACAGCTATGACAATTTAAAAATTAGAAATATTTTTTTTTTTATATTTTAAATAATTATTATCTGCACATTTTATAGGCATAATAAACTACATTTAATTTTAGACTTTTCTGTTTATAAAATATTGAATTTTAAATTTTGTAAAGTACAATCTGTACAATTAAAGTTTGGGATACTTTGAATTTCATTATTAAAACCACACTCTTGACATAAACTTTAAATTTTGAAAAACAAATTAAAAAAAATTTATTTAAAGTTTATTATTTTTTTTTTTTCTTTAGGGAGTTGTTATATTGTAATTGTCATTTAAATGACAAGATTTGGGTGTTGTAAAATAAATAAATGTGTTTAGTATAATAAAAAAAATGGATATTTTTGTTTATATACATACATAGGTATACAACACTAATATGTATGTATCACATGTTCTTGTTGTGCACATGAACGTATTTAGGTTATTAATATTACTTGAAAATATTACTCAAAAATTGAAAACTTTAAAACAACAAAAAATTTTCTCATAATATTTATTTGTATATTTTCCATTTTAATTTTTACTTTTACATTCTGTATATGTACATATTATATAGAAAGATGTACACTAATACGAATTCACATAATACAGTGCTTAAATTATTGCTACTCTATACATCGCAAAAGATAAACCAATTTACAAGGCAAATTTTTAGTAAAATATGGTAAATAAAATAAGGTATTATAATTTAAACTTTTAAAAACATTAATTATTATAATAGAATTTTAAAATTTAGAATATTCAGACTCGTATGCAGACGCTTTAATAATTGAATATTCAAATGTACAATGTGTACAAAAAATTATGTCAAAAGTATTTCAGGAGTCAATCGCCAGTTATGACCCAATAACGAAATTACTTAATCACATTTTAATACCGCATAAATTTTCAATAAGTTTTAACTTTATACTTTTAGTACAACAATGACTTATTCTTTCTAGTTTTATATTTGGATGAGAACCGATTGTTATAAATTAGATATTTCAACACTGGAGTTTTGGATATACTCACCTTTACTCCTTTTGTTTTTTCAAATAAAAGGGGACTTTATGGAACGATAATTTCCTTTTTATTACTTTTAACATCGCATTTGTCTTTGATTCTAAAACATTTTGGAAATGCATTTCATTTCGCAATTTATCTAAAAATAAAATACAATATTATATTTTAAATATGATTGTATACACTCATACGTGCTCATGTAAAATTTATATGTATACATTACAATATAGTCTCTCAACGCAACATCATTTAATTTTTAAATTGAAATTTTAGTATTTCTTTTTAAGGGTTCCTAACATTAAAATACACATATTGGTATATATTATAATTATGTATAACATTAATTTTTGTTTTTTTTGCTATTGTTATTCTGTCTAATAAAAAATTAATTTAAATTTGTATTTCGGCTAACAAAAAAAAAACAAAATGCATTTATATGTAGCTACATATATGATCACAATAATTATTAATTGGAAATGTGACAAGGTGGATTTAAGAACAGGAAAAAAAATTCCAAAACGAAAAACATTCTATAAGAATGAATGTACTTTAAAAAACAAGAAAAAAAATATAAATGTGGCTTCTAAATTTTTTACAAGATCATAAATTAAATTGCAATTTTGTAATCATCAATGTTACCGACGCACAATATATAAACTTATACACACCATATAATAGTATTGTAAAGTTTTATATCAAATTCCTTAAATTTATATATTGCTGTGGAGACATGATTATTTTCCATTAATATATGTTTGTATATAGCGTTTTCTTTGTTGTAGAAAGTCATAGATCTTTCAGATATACTTTGAGAGAAATTCAAAGAAACTAATATTTCTTTTAATATTTTTGTAATTTGCTATCACTTTCAGTATCCATACAAACATGCATATACATATATATATTGATTTCTATGTTTAATGGTACATACTAGCTATAAACCATAAAATCTTCTGCCGTTCAAAATTAATTAGTCAAGATCTATAATAAAAAAAAACATAGATCACGTATATACTTATAATTTAACAATATTCGTAATACATACATATGTACATATACATAATATTTATGGTCTTTTGTAATACTAAATACAAAATACAATCTTAAAAATTCAGATTCAAATAAAAATTTGATAATAAAAATTAATAGAATCTTATAGAATTAATTTTCATTTTATTTTATTTATTGATTGTAGTTTTGGTATCATATTTTATTAGAACAGTGTTCAAATTTTTTTTTCAAATAGAATTACTACATAATATAGCCATTTGTTATAGCTACTATAGGAATTTTGTTTAATTTTAGTATTATGGAAAAAACTTCAATTTTTCAATGGTCTATATTTTTTTTAGTTTTTTACTTAATAATGATCTCATATATTTTCTTAATTAAATATGGAAAAACTGAGATTTGTGTGATTAAAAATTACAATTAACTATAATTTTGGAAATAATATGTACTTTGTTCATAATTTATAATGTCCGAGACTTTATGAATTTTCAAAGCAAAAGATAAAATAAAGAAATAACTTGGAATGGTGTAATAGATCTAGATTCTAGACGAATAAAAAATGATAGAAAACATTCAATCTTTTCTTCATTTTTCTTAAGTTAAATACACTATTGTTTTTTAAATTCTTCTAATTTTCACATTTATTCCAAATAACTGAGGTAATATTGTGCATATAACTATAACATTGTGCTGATATGGTAAACCCTTGGAAATTAACCTCAAAACTTGTGAAATATATTACATAAAATTTGTTATACATATTAAAATATAATTTGTTTATTCGTTTGAGAATGAATTAGAACTTTTTTAAAATAGTTTGTTTTCAATATTTAAATTGCAACTAGATTTAAACATTTACTAATTTTAATTAGAATTTCAATTTTCAAAGTACTTTAATTTTCAAATTTTACTAATTTAACTGTAATAAATACACACATACTTTACATTTTATGTAAATATCTGTATAATTTTATCAGAAGATTAGGTTTTCACATTCTTAATGTATAATAAATTTAATCACCTTTTGATATATTTAAGTTTAATTAGTAACTCATTTCTTTCTCAACAATAAGTATACCGTCATTAATATTAACAAAAATTATATATAATGTTACAATTATTGAAAAAATTAAAAATTTCTAAATAAATTTGGGCGAATGAATAATAAAATTAATTAAATAATTTCTTAATATTTTTCTTTTCTAGTTTTAATAATAATAATGAAATCATAAGTATTTTCTCAGAATTAATTTCACCACGATTACTTATTATGAATACCGAGAAATTAATTTTCTAAGTAATTTTATTATTTATAGGATTTATGACAATAAATTGAATTTCCGAAGGATATTATGATTATAAAAATAATATAGGTATTGATTTTGTTTTCCAAACACTATAAGATGTTTTCTATTTAATATGCCCTTAATATAATCTTTTAATTACTACAATTTTATAAACGGCTAAAGTACCAAATATTTTTTAGCACATTTCCAGCAAAAATGTGGAAAAGGTGTATATTAAATATATATATTGCTTATATAGGCATTTACATACACTTTACAATTCTGTTCTTTTGAATTCACACAAAAAAAAATTTTTTTTTTCAACTATACATAAGTACATGCATATACACAAAAGTTTCAAAGAATTCATTTTTCCTAAAAAAAAATTTTTTTTGTCATCAACACTATATTTAACCGATGTCGATTGGTTGAATTCCTCTATTTTCCAAAATAAATATTTTAAATTATACCGCTGAAAAAATACTGAAAATAAAAAATGACATCCGACCAAATTTTCAATAATTTCTGTATATCTCAGTTCTTTTGAATTATTTACTTAAATATATTAAAATAATATATTAATATAATATATTTATACATATATTTTTATGTATATATACTAATAAAATACATATGTTATTTTAATTTGAATTTATTTAATAATTTTCATGATTTTATCAAATAATTTTTTATATAAAAAAAAATAATCAAGGATTTTTCTACTCATCTTTATATTTAAATTAAATTAAGAATAGTCAAACTATCGCAAAATATTATATTAGTTAGAATTTCTTGTTTATGAATATTTATATTAAATATGTTTATTATATTAGATTTATTATTCTTTTGATTATAGAAAATTGAAAATAAAAAAAAAAAATTTAACCCTATAATTTTGCTATTCTGCAATTGGGTTTAAAAGCATACAAATCTTTGGTCAATATTATGTAAATAATTTCGAATAAAATAATATTAGTAGATAATTTTAATAAAGAAAATATTATCTGTAGGAGTTAATAAATGGAGGATAAGTTAACTTTTTTTGCCAATAATCGAAATTTTGTTAAATCGACCCATATTAAAAGATTTACATATCTTATGTAGAACTTTGTTTTTTTAGAGTTGAAATATGTATTTTATTAAAATCTAGAATTTGAATTTCGAGTACATAATGTAAATTAGAAGAAAGTTCAAGATTTTTAAAAAATATTATGCAACAATTGCCCTAATCAACTAATTTCTCTACAATACTCAACTGCATTTTGTAGAATTTTGAATAATTTCGAAATTGTTAAAGAAAATATTTGAAAAAATTTCATTTAAGATTATTACATTCTAGAATATTATTATTTATAAAAAGTCAAATAAAATTTCTTTAACATTTAAATAAAAGTTTAAAAGGAGCACAATAAATAGCTTTAATAATGACATTTTTTTTTGATCTTTTATATAGGGTATGATTTTATATTAATTTCTGTTGTAATTTTTTACAGAGCTTCATCAAAATAGAGATGAAAATAGTTTATTTTATGTGATGCAGCATTGGTTAAAAAAAAATTGTGTTCTCTAAATATTTTTTCGGTTGCAATCTTAATATTGTAAAAAACAAAACGAAAATGATTAATTTATTAAAATAATAATCCATGTGTATTAATTATTAAACATTAGTGTCGCTCATGGGTTAATTATTTTATTACTCATTTGACAAAAAAGTATAAATTATTAACAGAAAAAAAGTTTTTTTTTTTATTTAGAGAGAATTTTTTCTTTTCATTTAATTTTTGTCAATTTATATACTAACATATAATTTTTTATTAGTTTTTCATGCATACCTATATGTATTTATATCGATCACGTACCTATACGCACTCAAATATACAAATTAATTAAATATATAAATAAATATATAAAACACATATGCACTTAAACATATATGTATATATATATATGCGTATATGCAAGTATGTATATACATAAATGGTTTTATAAGAATAATATGTTTCTTACACCTTTGCAATTTGAAAAAAAAAAACAATTTCTTCTCCAATGAAGTGTGGAGAATTTTTATTTTTAAAAACTTTATTATTATTATTTTTTTGTTTTTTTTTTCTTATTCAATTTTATTTTTGAGAAAATTCAACGCATTTCTCATTTTCATTTAAAATTTTTGGCAGAAAAGACGAATATTGTTTTTCTATATTCTTTAAAATTTGTTCTTAATACATAATTGATTTTTTATTTAAATTTTGACATTTTTTTTTTGTTAAGTTTATTGTTTGTATTATTAAATTTACTTTAAAAAAATTGTTTTTTTTTTTTTTGTTTTAAAAACAATAAATATGAATACCGACATTTTATCTATTTATGTGGTAATTTTCTAAAAAAAAAATTGAATATTATTAATAATATAAAAGAATTATAATTATTATTTAAAATTCTTAAATAAATATGTACAAAATATTTAGTTAGATTTTGATCACGATTGAATGATTGCTTAAGTGCAGTAAGGCTAATTTGAGTGCAACGCAAAACAAAGAACAAACATATTGAAAATATTTAAAATAAATAAAATTAGTGTATAGACGTTCAAATATTAAATATAAGAATATATACCTATGCTGTAAATTTAAGATTGTTAATTTTTGTGATATTTATCTGGTAAACCGCTTATCTATAAACAGATATTGATTTATTTTAATTAATCCCTGTTCGAACAAACATCATCACTGAAAAAGCGTTCAATTTAATAATATTATAAAAATAATATTGTAAATGGAAAACATTTTCTTTTATATTGTGTTTTAAAATTAAATATATTCTATATACGTGCTTAAATAATTTAAAATCAACTTAAATATTGATATAGCACAGTAACTCGTAAATTGCTACTTACAGAAAGTAATTTTTAAAAGTATATGTAAATGGTTGATGCTGAAAGATGCAATTTGAAAAGATAAAAGTCCAAATCGTGCTAATACATAATGAAATATATTTAATATAATAGTAAAATTTTAATATTCGCAATGTCTTCTGTATTTTCGATAAGGTTAAAAAAAATGAAACGCGTGACTGCGTTATTTATATATGCAACTATGTGCGTTTTGTTCGATTGATTGATTATAAAATTATATGGTAGAAAATATTTAAAATTAAGATATGAAAATAAATGAAGAGAATATTTTTAGAAATATTTATAAAATAAGTTTATAGATTATACGAAAGAAAAAAATTATAAAAGTATATAAAAATTTTCCAATATTGTAAAGGGCAACAATGTTGTTTATCATTTAGATATTAGTTTACACTGTACTTTGATTTGTACAATTAAAATTCTACTAAAAATACTCTTATTATTTTTATTATACTTAAAATAAACACTTAATTAACACTTAATTAAAAAAAAAATATTTATTTTGAGATTGATGCATATAAGTAATATATATTTAATTCATCAAATTAAATGCTATATATTTTAATAATATTTTGTCATTTTGCTGCTTTAAGCTTTTTAGTTTTTCATTTAAAATTTAGAAACAAAAAGTATTGCTTTCAATATTATCATATACATTTTACTAATGATTTATTATATATTATATACAAACCATGAATATTGTATTACTATATAACATATATAAAATATATATAAATATACTCGTATATATCTATTATATACATTTTATATATACATATATATACATATATATGAACATACTACATATGATTTTTTTGAGTCATATGAATGGCATATGTTCATTTTTGTTCATACATGTAGATAAAATAGATTATTAGATTTTCTTAAATAAGTAAAAAGAATAAAAAAAATTTTAGAATTAATATTTAAATAACATACGTATTTTAAATATTTTAGGGTATGCCAGAAGCATGGGCTAGGTTGCTTATGAATTCAAATATTAGTAAACAGGAACAAAAGAAAAATCCTCAAGCTGTATTAGATGTACTAAAATGGTTTGACAATAGTAAACAGAGGCCTAATTCAAAATATATGACAAATGCTACAACGCATTCTGGTAAGTTATTTTAATAGTTTCTATTACTGTTTTATTTCTATAACCGATTTTTACGATTCTGTAACAATATATTTTATATTAATATTTTTAGCTGGATCATCATTAAGTCGTGTTAGTAGCAGTAGTCCAAGTAGTACACCAACTGATTCTGAATCACATGTGGCCCCTGCAACCTTAAATAATATAATTGGTGGTGTGGGTGCATTACAAATTGGTATAACAAATCAGCATCATCAATCGCATTTGCATCATTTACATGTACATCAGCAACTTCAAAATCAGCAACAACAATTGCAACAACAGCAGCAACTCTTACAACAACAACAAAATCAACACCAACATTTAAATAATCAAATACATTCACCGCATAATTATGTGCCACATTCTCAATCACAATCTACTCAATCCTCACAACATAGCTCAACAAATGAAGATGATTTTTCATTAAGTGGAGGTGGTGGCATACAGCCTATACCACCTCCTATCGCTAGTCGGCCTGAACGAACAAAATCGATATATACAAGGCCTATTGAAGATCAATTACCTCCACCACCACCGCCACCATCGTCAATCATTATATCATCAACTAATACATCTCCTATTATAACTAATAATCAAATGGCTCAACCTCAGATTCATCATCAATTGAATAATCATCAACAGCAGCAGTCTATTTTGCCAATGATCCCTCAACATGCTATAACGAATCAACAACAGCTTCAACAACAACAGCAGCAACAACAGCAACAGATACAGCATCAGCAACAGACGACAATAAAGAGTCCAACACTTGACAAGAATAAAAATAACGCAAGTAATAATCAAAATTCTTCTACTTCTACTACTCCTACTACTACTAGTACTACTACTAATAGTGATACTACCATAATAAAAGAATTAGTTACTAGTACTACGACTGCAGCGACAACTGCATTCAGTGATACTAATTTAATTAATATAACTAACAATTTACTAACCAATAATAAAAATACTAATTCAATAATTAATAATTCTGAAATTGATATAATAACTAATTTATCTAATAATTCTTCCATATCTTCATCGGATATTACTTCGACGACAACTACAACAACAACCACAACTATCATTATAATCCCGACGTCAACCTTTAACACGATACCATCAACAATTAATAATGAAATTATTACAAATACCCCTGTTGCGTCATCACCTTCATCATTTGTCTCGACGAATTCTGATATGCTTCCACAAACTGTTTCAATTTACTCGGTAATCGATACACCTGTAACTAATGCATTGAAAACTACTGTAACAACACCTATAATGACTAAACCTTTATCACAACAACAAACAATTTCGCTCGTTGAACACACCTTGCCAACAACAATACCAACATTAACGACTACCACAACTTCAACAACAACCGATATCACCACAATAGCAACAACACCACAAACAACACCAGCGACAACTACAAATGAAACAACTACAACTACAACTACATCGCGTACTGGTGTAGTGAAAAAGAAGAAAATGACTGATGAAGAAATTTTAGAGAAATTAAGGACGATTGTTAGTGTCGGCGATCCAAATCGTAAATATACAAAGATGGAAAAAATTGGACAAGGTGCATCTGGAACAGTTTATACAGCAATCGAGTCATCCACTGGAATGGAAGTTGCTATCAAACAAATGAATTTAAGCCAACAGCCAAAGAAAGAATTAATTATTAATGAAATATTAGTTATGAGAGAAAATAAACATCCAAATGTTGTTAATTATTTGGATAGTTATTTAGTTACTGAAGAATTATGGGTTGTTATGGAATATTTACCTGGTGGTTCATTAACAGATGTTGTTACAGAAACATGTATGGATGAAGGCCAAATAGCAGCGGTATGCCGTGAAGTATTACAAGCACTTGAATTTTTACATAGTAATCAAGTGATACATCGAGATATTAAGAGTGACAATATATTGTTGGGTTTAGATGGTAGTGTTAAATTAACAGATTTTGGTTTTTGTGCACAAATATCACCAGAACAATCAAAACGCACAACTATGGTCGGTACACCATATTGGATGGCACCAGAAGTTGTGACGAAAAAGCAATACGGACCAAAGGTAAAATAAATTTTGTATCTAAAGTTATCTTGTAAGCTTTTAACTATTACAATATAATTAGTTAAATTCACCTAGAATTGAATGTATTTAATTTTAATTTTACTTACAAAAAATCATATTTTAATTTCATTTTCTGTTTTTAACAAAAATATATGATTAACTATTATATTTATTTACAGTTTATTGATAACATCTAAAAAATATAATTGTTTCATGAACATAACATAATTTACACTCTTTTTTAAATATATTTTCTTTGTAGGTTGTATAAGCGCACCAATTTATAATTCACAAAACATTATTTATGTATACATATATACATATAATAATATTATATACATTATATTGCCATAAGAAATGAGATCAGTTCCAAATTTGAAATATGAATACCAGTTCGAAAAAATATTTGCGGTAGATGAAAAAAACGTGGAAATTTTGATTATCTATACATATATGTATGCTAACTTATTATTATGCACTACTATTATGCATGTAGTGCACGGTATTACGAGGAAATTGGAAATAAATTAAAGTTAAATTAAACACCGCATCTGTATTTTTATGCATTTTTTAACAACGCCTTTTCCTTCTTTTCACTTATTTTTTTTTAATTGATTTAATTTCGACTTCTTTTCAAACGTACTTCTTATTAATTAAAAGTAGTAACAATTCATTGATGTTCAACCAATTTTATTAAATAAAATCAATATTTCAAATTTTTGATTGATCTTTACTAAGCCGCTAACTTTCAATTTACA
The DNA here is from genome assembly GCF_029603195.1 of Condylostylus longicornis. NCBI lineage: Eukaryota > Metazoa > Arthropoda > Insecta > Diptera > Dolichopodidae > Condylostylus > Condylostylus longicornis. The sequence goes on from NW_026578112.1 coordinate 123,605, forward strand.
CGCTGCTGTTAAATATTTCTATTTTAGTGTTCTTATCATTGTTTCGAAATTATTTATTTAGTATTCTGTATTAATCGATTTCTTTTTTCTTTTTAAATATTTAATTTTATATTTTAGGTTGATTTATGGTCGTTAGGTATTATGGCTATAGAAATGGTGGAAGGAGAACCGCCTTATTTAAATGAAAATCCATTGAAAGCATTGTACCTTATAGCAACAAATGGTAAACCAGAAATAAAAGAAAAGGAAAAATTATCGCCAATTTTTCAAGATTTTCTAGATCAATGTTTAGAAGTAGATGTTGATCGAAGAGCAAGTGCTTTAGAATTATTAAAAGTAAGTTTATTTTATTTTGCGTTATATGCACTAATGTGAGAGAATGATGTTAAAGTCTGATTCTTTTTTAAATGCTTTTATTTAAAAAAATCTAAATTTTCATCTATTGAACCTCTTTTGAGTTTACTCGTATTATTTTTTTTAAAGAGGTTAAGTTTAAAAGGAACAGGCACACACAATTTTGTCGGTCATTCGTGATCGTAAATTTTCTATTTAATCACACAATATTTTTTTCGCTATAATATCTTTTAAGTAGTTCTAAACAAAATAATTCAAAAATATTTTAAACCTTAACTAGAAATAATTTCAGTGTTGCATATCAACTTCAATTGTTACATTGAACATTGTTGCGCAACAAAAAAATATTCTGCAATATTTTTTATAAAACGAAATTTAATTTTAATTGTTAAAAAATAATATCTTACTTTTAGTCGCAAAAATATAAAAAATACATATATATAGTAATATAATTTTTAATGAAATTTTATATGTTTGGTTAAATAATGTAAGATTTAAATAAGCATTATTTTATTTTTCAATTTCAGCATCCTTTCTTAAAACTAGCGCGTCCATTAGCTAGTCTGACACCATTGATAATGGCTGCCAAAGAGGCAACAAAAGGCAATTAATATATAAAAATACATAAATATTTATACATATAATTTAATATACATAAATATATACATAAATATTTACATATTCATATAAATATAACAGTTGTAAACGTATTGCATACATAGTTATATATTTGAATATATATACAAATATATTTATATTAACTAATAAAATACAAAACAAAACACGTAATAAATGCAACAAAGTATATATATATATATATATTTAAAAAAAAAACAAATGATTTAATTATGTAACTAAAAAGCAAATAAAAGAGTTTATATATAACATAAAAAACAGCAAACAAAAACAATAGAATTTCTGGAAAGTTCTTATGTTATTTAAAAAAAATAATTAACAATTAATTTAATTAATTGCAAAATTACAATAAAAACACAAATTTTGGTACGCTGCTAAAATTCAGAAAATAAAAATAAAATTGAATATGTTGAAGTAATATTAAAAAAAAAATAATAATTTAGTAATTCTGCAAAAAAAAAATTAATTATATTATAAATTATATATTATAAATTATAGTCGATCAAATTAGTTATTATCTCGTCGTATTTGTATAACAAATTAAAAAAAAAGCAAATAAATAAAAAATAAAATAACAAAAAAAAAAACAAAAAAAAAAAAAACATGAAACAGGAAAGAAAAGAACATTTATTAACAATATAATAATTTTTTTATTTAAGTTTTTAATTTTTAATTATTATTATTAATTATTATAATATTAATTAGATAAACAATTATAAAACATACTATATTTCCTTATTATATGTATAAAAGATGCTCTGTTTTTAATTTAAATAAATAATAAACAAAATACTAAATTTTACACAAATTTTATAATTTTGTTTTTGCATTATTTTTCCTTTTAGTTTACAAAAATTTAAATTAGTTCCTATATATCTTTTAACATTGATACAAAAAAAAAAGTAGTATATAATTCATAATATCGTTATTCTCGTGTTGTGGAAATTATTAGTATCGATCGGGGGCGCTCATTAATCTAATTTAAATATAATTTTAAAATAATTTAGGGTACTTTAGAAGTTTTAATGTTTCATTATTTTGTTATGTAATTACATTATAATTATGTAATTAAATTTTACTTCAAAAACAAAAATTTTAGAAATTTAACTATTGATGAGGAATAGTTTTATCTATATTGAGAGTAAATTAAAATTTGAAAAAAAAAATTTTTCATACACTTATTTTTTAAAATTATTTTCTGTGGAAGTGTATTTATTATGTAATGCCGGGTTTCTTAAAGTAAAATAAATATATTTGAATTTGTATTTTAAAATAATTTTATTTCTTTTTCAAATAATAATACGAGTTTTGCTTTACTGTATGCCTCATATTTTGAAATAATTTATTTAATATAAATTTGTTGTGTGAATTAAAAACTATTTCTATTTTGTTTAAAACAAAAACTTTCATCATTTTTTAATATGTGTGAAATATTTTTTAAATTCCTCTTAAACTGAATACTTGGACTTTTCTGATATTAAACAAAATAATTTGCTACAATTTATCGGTATTAAGTCTACAGGAAAATCAAAAATTTTTTCTGAAAATTTTGTGCATAAAAAATGAAAAAAAAACTAGCTTTGTTTTTTTGTTTTAAGAAAAGAAAAATTTAATGAAAAATTTAAATTGAATTTTTGTTTTAATATTTTGAGAAAGATTCACCATTCTGTACTAATATGATTAAGGTTGTTAAATATCAATGTAAAAAGATATAATATTCAATCTTCTATTAAATAATTTATTTATAAATAATTTATTTTTTTTATTGTTATAAAAAAGATTTTGCTATAATTTTCTATAATTTAAGTTTTTTTTTTTCAAATATACTTAACACTAAATTAATTTAAAAACATTAACTATTTTAAAGACTTCATTTTCAACTTGAAATCGAACCTTTGCTCTTCATATAATTATTTTTTTTCTTTTGCAAAAATTAGTATGTATTTATTTTTTTAATAATTTTAATTTATGTTTTAATGAAAAACAGAAAATTCTTTTATACATGTAAATTTTGTTTAAGTTATCATATTTAATATAAAATAAAAATAATTATTGAACGAAACAGAAAATTTAAAATTTTACATATATTCTTGTTTTAGAAGCATTAATATACATTTAAAGAATTATCATAATTAATTTACTTAATTTTTTTTTACATTGATAATACATACGTACATAATGTTATTTTAAATAAAAGTATTTTAAATGACTTTGACAAACATTATTTAAATAATGCTAAAATAATTTAGTTATGAATTTTTTATTGTAATTGAAACAAATATAATATAAAAACATGTTTATGTATACTTATTTTATAACAGATATAGATTCAAGTGATTAAAATTTCAATTGAAAAAATTATTTTAGTAAAAGGGATCAAATTATTATGTGGTGCGTTTGAAGATCCGATTAAATTGAACCCTTCTTTAAGAAGTTTTTAAGCGTTTTGAAAAACCCATTAATCTCTAAAACTGTTATCATTAGATATTTTCAATTCTTTTTTTTTACAATTACTTATCTGAAATTTTGCATTCTTCAGGTTAAAAGCAATTTTGCTTAAATAAACAACTTCTAGTAGTATTACTATTAATTTAATACTAATAAATTTATGAACGATTTTTATTTTAAATGATTTTCAGTTAATCTATGAATGTGTATAAGGGATACCTTAATAAATGTTAAATTAAATGAAAAAATTAAGTCTCCCTGTCGTGTTAAAATGGTATTAACAATTACTTTATTTGATTCCTTTCTAAAATAATTTTTTATTGATTTTTGTTTAAGTTTTATTTACAAAATTACAAAATTTCTAATAATTTACTTAAAATTTCAATTATTATATATTTATTTGATATTGTTTATACATTGCTGCTATTACTTAACTAATTTTGAAATTTTCTATAAGTTAGAAATATTATTACATAAATCATTCTGATAATATTTAATTTTAATTTAATAAAATGCAATAAAAATGTGAATTGAAAGTAAATATTTTATATTATTAATATTTACCATAATAATATTTTATCTAAGACAACATTATGACATAAATATTCACAAATGTATTGTTAAATTTATAATCAAAAATTAAAAAAAAAAAATATGTAGATTAAAAATATTTTAAATTTAATTATTTATACCTGTCATGGCGGATGAATTACCTTCAAATTACGACTTGAGGTCCTCGTTCTTATAAGTTGAATAAAGCGTTAAAATTAAATTTTTATCATAAAAATAAAAAAAAGTGGTAAAACTTTAGCTTATTTTAAACATGTATATTTTGTTTTTAATTCTTATGTTCAATTTTATTTATTGCATATCTGTCTTATTAATGATTATGAAATATTTTTGATTTTAAAATTTTAAAAGACCCACAATTGCATTTTAATTATTTTATGGCTAAAGAAAAATTTAAACAAAAATCAGGTCATATATAAAATATTATTAAAAAATAGGCGAAAAACTAAAATAATACTTATGTTTTCTATAGATTTCATTTTTGAAAGCAACACATTTTTTTTTATTATTATTATTATTATTATTATTTTTATTTTAAGATTTATTAAGCGAAGTAAAAGAAAATAAAATTTATTTTTGTAATTATTTTAAATTATGCTTTTATGTATTTTAAAATATTAATTTTTTTTTTATTAAATTCATACATTTTATTTTATATTCTTATATAATATACCACATATTCCTATATAATTTTTACTTTTAAAGACATTATATGCGAAAAGAAAAATTTAAAATACTGATATAAATTAAAATACATTAAAATAATTATTGATTTTATGTAATTCGATTGTTCTTTTCAACAAAAAACAAAAAATTGTATTTTATTTTTGAGAAAAAAAAGAAGAGGAGAAAACATAAAGAAAACTTGAAAAGATATGATATTTTATCTTTTGTAAATAAATACTTATATTATAAATTGAAAATTATGTATTATTAATTTATTTATTGCAGTTACTTTAGTTATTGCAGTTACTTGACATTCAGAAATAATTTGTTAATGGTTAAATGCAAACATAATTTTTAGAATTTTTGATATATTTTAAAAATGTAGGTACGTAAAACAAATTAGAACTGAGTTGCAACTTTTTCAACAAGAGCAGTTTGAATTATTAATAATTGGAAACTGGAACTTTTGATGACTTGATAAAATCGAAAATTGTAACTAAAACTGGAATTTAGTATAACACAATAAAGGCTTATGATTTCTAATGGCAATTGTACCTAGTGTTGTTTGCACTCTTTTGTTTTGCTTACATTCGTGTATTGAATTAGATGTTGAGGCGTAAAATTCTTAGATAGGGATTATTTTCCTTTAATCAGATTATCATGATGACTAAAAGTATTAAAATGAATTAAAGAGATAAGTTGAAGATCTTTCAAGGTAAGTAGAAAAATTTTATAACAGAAAATAATAAACGACTTTAAATGAAATTCGATATTTAAAAAAAAAAAAATTGTAGTAAGATAAGTTATGAAAATGTAAAAAAGTATAGTTATATTTGTTTACAAATTTAGGTGGTTTGACATTATTTGATTTTCATACTGTTATATACTCATACATTACTCATACTGTTTCATACTTTTCAACTTTTGATAATTTTAAAACGATATCTTTTACTTTTAATGTTAATCGCCTGTACATCTACTATTGACATGTACTCTATCAAATGTATTCATATACAATGTGGTTCTATTCAAACGCTCATAACTTAAAGCTCTAAGAATTTACGAATACGCACTTTTATATATTTGTATATAAAAATATATACTTATTCTTCAATGACCTAATATTCTGTTCAAACGTTACGAAAAAGCTTTTTTAAAATTTCATAGTAGTGAGTCTAGTGTTGTTACTATAAGATACTTCATATGTATCACTTAAATATAGCAAAGACCTTTAATGGTGCCAAATAATACGGGTGTTTTTGAAAATGCAGCTCTTCAAGTTTAAACTGCAAAGATTTATTTACAAATTAAATGTAGAGTTTTAAAAGTTTTGCAATTCTAACTTTAAGAACTGTAGGGTAAAAATTGAAGTTTCATAACTTAATTTATATTTAAGTAATGCTACGAAATGAACTATTGATTTATAAAAATTTCATAGCTCATTTATTATTTTATATAACGTGGAAAATTTTGCTAAAATTCAATTACATAATTGAAAAAAGTATAATATTTTACATGTTCATAAAATTGAAAATATCATATAACTGTGCAGTTGTACATTTATGTTTTATTACTATTCAACTGTCAAACTACTTTTCAACAAAATTTTTGTATCAAAATGTGATACATTTTTGTTTACATAACTTAGAATCACTGTTTAAATTTTTTAAGCTTTTGTTTTTAAATTTTTCTTTTATGTTATGAATTTATATTTTGCTTCTTTTAATTTCGAAATAATGTGATACGAATTAAGAAATCGGCAGTATGACTTTGTTTTTAGAACGAACACGTTGTATTTAAAATATTCGGTAAAATTTTAGTCGAAATTGACTATAAATTTTATTATTTCCATTTTATTTATTTTGCTGTATTAGTTATATTTTTTTTTTATTCACCGAATTTAATTTTGTTATTTACGAATTAGTTATGTAAATTTATGTCAATGGTAGTGAATGTTTTTTTAATTCTATACATATTGAATTATTGTACATTAAGCGAACATATTAGTGTGTTTATATACAAACAGAAATAATGTTTTTTAATACGTTTTAATTTCTAATAAAATAATATCGTTAAAATCTTTTATAAAACATTTATGTAAATAAATAAATTAATAGCGAAAATTTATACATACTCGTACAATATAATTTTTATATTTTAATGAAAAGTGAATGTTTTAATATAGAAACAATATTGCATTATCATGTATAAATCCTTACATACCCATGTATATATATATATGATGTGTAAACTTGTATAGGAATTAGGAACATTTATTTAATCAATACTAAGTAGAAATTTGATTTAAAATTATTCTATTTAATCTATTGTTAATGAATAATTTTTGCGTAAGAATAATGACAGTATTTTAATTGAAAATTTATAAAAGTACAATTTTGAAAGCTCAAAACCCACCTACATAATAATAATAATATGCATTTATAGCATTTCTAATCTTAGAATGCATGTATAAAAAAAAGAAACACTTTGTTTTAATCAAATATAATTTCCATTGCCAATAAATATATAAATATATTTATACACATATAAATACTTTGTTATTACAAATATTACATCACAACTGGTTAAACATGAATAAAATATTAAGAGGGATAATGACATACCGCAAAACAACACGTGAACACATGGTAGCCGAATTTAAACAAGTCAAAAATAATCCAGAGGTTTGTTTATATTTAATTTTTCAATATTATAATATTAGTATATTATACATATATATATATATATATATATATATATATATATATATATATATAAATATTATATATATATTATATACATATATAAATATTATATATATATATATATACATATAAATATTATATATATATTATATACATATATAAATATTATATATATATATTCATAAAAGGAGTAGTAATTGTTATGTATAATAAAAATAATCTCGTAAATGTGTAATTCAAAAAAGAAGAAACAAGCTCTAGTCTAGCTGATACAAAGTGAATTTTTTCGCTCTTTTTTTTGCTTATTTATAAGTTTTCGAATTATAACAATTATTCATAAAATAATCGTTATGAATAAAGCATCATTAATAACATGAGTGCATACCGCAGGATGATATAAAAATTTTATAATAAGTAATGATTATAAAAAATTTGTTATAATTTTAGCATTCTTTATTTTGTATTCTAGCTTTAGTATTATTTACTTAAACTTTAATATGGAAAGGCTACTAATTTAGTAGAGAGGGTACATAGATCATACAATTATGCAATATACTTACTTACAACTAATATTAAATGTTCTATTTTTATTTTGTGAAATCAAAAATTTTCCCACTTTTATTTTAGATTTATCAAATATTTTTAAAATTAAAATTTATATTGACGACTTTATACATATTACACTGAAAATATATTTTATCCAAAATAAATCGATTGGAACTTACATACGAGGTAAATTTTAGTAACCGGTCTAGTATATCTATTCAATTTATTATTTTTATTGCTTACGAAATTACAAAATATGCGTCTATTTGAGATTACAAGAAAAATTTTGGAACTTGATAAAATCAGAGTGATTTCTTTATCAAAATCATATATGTAATTAACTATAAAATAGATGTATGTTTTAACAAAGAAGCTACATAATTAAAATGTTATCAATAGCTGATAAAAAATAGAAATAGTTATTAAAATATATAAAAATAGGTATGTACATGCATAAATATATATTTATTATGACGGTAATTATTCTGAAGCATAAAAAAAAGCTATTTCATTTTTCAATATGCTTGCCAAAATGCTATACGTACTCTTCTCTAAAATATTTTAATTAGAAAGTCATAGGTTAACGTAAATAAAAACAACTGATAAAAACTTTAATATATTTTTATAATTAGAATATAAAAATGTTCACAGTTAGTGTAAAAAAAAATTTATTATCAAAACTTTATATGTGTGAGGTTGCGTTTTGTAGTTGATAATGAACTTTATACTTTTAATGTCAATAACTTTCAATGAATTGAGCATAAAAGAGGGCATAACATAACAATGTGAGTTTTTTTTTCGCAGTTTGTTTTTGTGTCAAAAAAAAAAGTTTTTATCTCAAATGTTACCTTATTGAATTTTGTGTACACAAATGAAAACATAAATATAATTTATATCTTTTGAAAAACTGAGTTTTTGCAAATGATATGCACATAAACGTGTTTTATATTTTTATTTTATCAAATAGAATAGTCATTATTTATTTATAAAATTTGATACATTCATTTTTGAGAAATAAATAAAAATTTTAAATATATTTTGTGTATGTAGCCATATATACCATATGTATAGACATACACAATTGAATGAATTAATTAATTATACCTAAATTTAACTCAAATATAAAATATTAATGATGATATAAAAATTATGATTTGTATATTATTCTGACTGCAATAACAAGAAATTTGAGTATTACATGGTAGCTAAAACCGAGCTGTTTTAACAACTTTTATGTTTTACTCGTAAAGATTTACGTTATGTGGTTTAGTACTTGACGGGCGAAACTGGTATATGCATTTTATACACATAATACATATCACATTTCATAAATTTTTGTTTATTGTAAAAATATGATTGATATTTGTTTACAAAATCTTGAATATCAAAGTATAGAAAAATTAAAATGAATCAGAATATTATTTTTCTGTTTGTAATAGAAATTTTCCATCTTTTAAAAATAATAAAAAATTTAATAACTTTTAAGAGCTGATAATCAAATCTTTGAGTTTTAATTTAATCAAATTTGGAAAATAAATTAGAGTTTTATATTTAAATAAACAAAAAATTTTTGTTATACATACTTAATCAGTTAATGGTTAATTATTTACATAAAAATTATCACATATCAAATATATGTACTTGTAAATAGGATGCAAATAATCAAATACATATATGTAAATAGGAAATTATTTGATGTGAAAATCGAATTTCGATTTTAATTTAATAAATAAATATTATTTTTGCTGATAATTTAAAATTAGAATATTTTTTATCTAATTAGTAGATAGTTTATACTATACTATTATACGGCAACCGCAGCGTATTCAAATTTCGAACTTCAAACGGACGGCGTTAAAATATTAATATTAAAAAAATATTGAATATTATTTCAATAGTTTTAAAGTTTCATGCAAACATCAAACATATTTATATACCAATGAATATACGAGTGAGTAGCCGCTCCACATAATTTCAGTTTGCCGAACATTTAATTAACGCATACCGCAAACCTTTTCTAGTTAGATTAATTAAAAAATTATAGGATAATATTAAATTATCATTAAAATAAATTTTCACTGTCAATATACCAATTTTTTTGGGTTTTTGTGCCAATTTATTTAAATAATCTATTCATAATGATTTCATACACTTTAAGTATACTTAATTGGGTAGAGTATTTGTAATAAATGCGAGAATAAAAATAGGGAAACCTTAAAAGTAGTAGTATTTAGTGGAGCGAAAATAATTAGTAATTAAAATTGAATAAAAAATTAATTATAATTTGTATACTTATTTATGTATATGTATTTCTTAAAACGTTGCCATATCAAAAATAACCTCCTTTAAAGGCCTGTTTACATATTATGTGATGCGTTTCTTTTTGGAGCCAGAGTTTGAAAATAAAAAATATCACCTCAATTTTTAATCTAGTAAACAAAATATTTAATTTCCGAATGTAAATCTTAAATTTTTCGATTAATAATTATTCAATTAAAATATTTTAATTTTAATAATTTTTAGCCAAAAGCTGTGTTTTTCACATGCATGGACTCTAGGATGATACCCACGAGATTTACTGATACAGCTGTTGGTGATATGTTTGTTGGTTAGAAAGCATGTACAATACAATTTTTTCAAAGCAGTCTAATGTTTGTTTTTATTTAATTTCAGTGAGAAACGCTGGTAATTTAATTCCAAATTCCCACCATTTTCAAGATGAATATTTTAGTTGTGAACCGGCTGCATTAGAATTAGGTTGTATAATTAATGATATCCGACATATTATAGTTTGCGGTCACAGTGATTGTAAAGCAATGAATTTACTTTATCAACTTCGAGATCCAGAACTATCATCTTTGGTACTTTTACATTTTTTTAATACATCTTTTGAAATAAATTTAAAATTTTTCTTCTTTTTTTTGTAAATTTTAGAATAATAGACGTATTTCACCATTAAGATCATGGCTTTGTACACACGCAAATTCAAGTTTAGAAAGATTCTTAGATTGGAAAGAAGCTGGTATGAAAGATCCATTAGTATTTTCTTCAGAAACCCCATTAAGAAAATTTGTTGCATATATTGATCCAGAAGATAAATTTGCAATTGAAGATAAATTATCTCAAGTTAATACATTACAACAATTATCAAATATCGCATCATATGGACTTTTAAAAGAACGCTTAGAAAATTTTAATTGTCATATACATGCTTTATGGTTTGATATTTATACTGGTGACATTTATTATTTTAGTCGTGGTGCAAAACGTTTCGTTGAAATTAATGAAAATAGTATAGAAAAATTATTAGAAGAAGTGGAAAAATATTATTCCTAACTTAATTCCAAAATATTTATATGTATATTTCTAAAAAAGAAATAAATATGTAGCTGTGATAAAGGATCACTTTTGGGGTATAGTTAGATTATGTATTTGAAGAATCCAAAATGTTCTTTAAATAGTAAATACAAAATGTAAAGAAAGTCTTTTCAAAATGAAAAAATTTTAAAAAATTTACTTTCAGTCTTTAATAAGTTGCATGGCATGCATTGATTTTGATTTTTTTTTGTAAATGTCAGTTTATTAATCCTTTATAGAACCTAATTGCGTTAAAATAATTTTCTAATGGAGAAACCACAAAAGAAAAGGGACAAAAACGAAGAAGTTCGACATATCACAATGTAAATAAAGTCTTTTCAAAATTAGTTTTTTTAATTTAATATTAGGAAAAAAAATAAAATGCAGCTACAATTGTTAAATTTAATACTTTACGTGGTAGCCCGTAGATTTGGAACAGCCCAAAGTCATCGTTTTATAGAAGAAGTCAATTTTTCCATATCAATTTAATCCGAAATTTTGGACAATTCTTCTATAATATGTTTTATAAGGTCACTTTTGGATTTTAGTATACTTTTCGCCAAACTTTACTTCAAGTGGGCCCAAAAATTCTCAATTGGATTGAGGTCTGGACTTTAGGGGAGTGTTTCGAACACTTTTGGGCAGTCATGAAGCAAACAGCTTCTTACCAAATAAGATTTATAATGCAAGCGGTTATACCTATAGAATTTATAATAACCAACAAGACCAAATTTTTCGACTTTGTTTACCAGGTTCGTTTTTAAAATGTCTAGATATTGTTGCTTATCTACATGACCATCTTTAAAAAACAAGTTTAACACCCCGCGACAACATATACAACTCCAAAACATTACAGATAATTTTCCAAATTTAACGATTGGTATAATATTTTTGTTGTTTGGAGCCTATAACGGATTTCCTCACACTAGTTGATCCTTGCTTGTTATATAGCATAATTTTAAATTCATCACAGAATATAACATCGTTGCAATAACGTTCTGATTCATCCTTATAAGTTTCGGCAAAACAAATATTATACCAATCATTAAATTTGGAAAATTATTTGTAATGTTTTGGAGTTGTATATGTTGTCGCGGGGTGTTAAACTTGTTTTTTAAAGATGGTCATGTAGATAAGCAACAATATCTAGACATTTTAAAAACGAACCTGGTAAACAAAGTCGAAAAATTTGGTCTTGTTGGTTATTATAAATTCTATTGGTATAACCGCTTGCAGTATAAATCTTATTTGGTAAGAAGCTGTTTGCTTCATGACTGCCCAAAAGTGTTCGAAACACTCCCCTAAAGTCCAGACCTCAATCCAATTGAGAATTTTTGGGCCCACTTGAAGTAAAGTTTGGCGAAAAGTATACTAAAATCCAAAAGTGACCGTATAAAACATATTATAGAAGAATTGTCCAAAATTTCGGATTAAATTGATATGGAAAAATTGACTTCTTCTATAAAACGATGACTTTGGGCTGTTCCAAATCTACGGGCTACCACGTAAAGTATTAAATTTAACAATTGTAGCTGCATTTTATTTTTTTTCCTAATATTAAATTAAAAAAAATAATTTTGAAAAGACTTTATTTACATTGTGATATGTCGAACTTCTTCGTTTTTGTCCCTTTTTTTTTGTGGTTTCTCCATTAGAAAATTATTTTAACGCAATTAGGTTCTATAAAGGATTAATAAACTGACATTTACAAAAAAAATCAAAATCAATGCATGCCATGCAACTTATTAAAGACTGAAAGTAAATTTTTTAAAATTTTTTCATTTTGAAAAGACTTTCTTTACATTTTGTAAATGAATTTTCGTCTATCATATTATTAAATTCTATAATAAAAATAAGAAATATTATATATTGAACTATTTAAATATGGAAAAGTAAATACTTTATTATCAGGTTGTCGTTAAATAATTAATTTGGAAAGTTATGTTTTTAAAGCAGCATACCCTACTGCCAAATATAGTTAAATTTTATCAAAAATACCGAGATCAGTAAGTTCAAAGTAAATAACAATATAGTCGTAGCCACAATAGAATTTTTGCTCTACATTACTACCTCTATATACTTATAAAAAGTTCAAAATTCGGATTTGAAAGTGATTCAAAATGAGTTTACCTATAATTTGTAAAATGCGATTCTACCATTAATCAAATTATATAAACGAAGACCCCATTATGTACATGCAGGATGAATTGTAAAACTGAATTATGTTTTTATTTTAGAAATGAATATATTTTATAAATGTTAAAATGTAAAAAATAAATACTGCTCAATGGATTGCTTGTCATTGCAATGTATTGTATGTATTTGCTTACAGTAAAAAGAAAAGATTGTATAATTATTTTAAAAATTATTAAAATAAATGTGTATATTCTGACAATATTTTTAAAAAAGTTAAATATTTTAATAATATAATTATAGTAAACTTATTGCAAATAAATAAAATAATTGTTACAATTTTATAAGAAAACTTATTTAGTTATACATAAAATTCTGAAAATTTTAAAAGACTTTTTTGAAACAATGTTTAAATATATTTAATATGTATATTCAATATTCGTATATTTATATTAATTTTCATTGAATAAACAATGTATTAGACTTGAATATTTATTATCGGTTTTAGTGACAATTATTTTGTTATTACTACCGACAGCATTTCAATTCGAACCTCAATTTGAGGTTTAAGGTTTTGTTATTTTATTAAAAGCAAATTTCTTTTTGTTTATTCTTCTATTTTTTTCTGTCAATTCAAAAATATAATTCATTTTATAAAAGCATGTAAATTTCCGGAATTATATAATCTAAAAATTATTAATTTTAATCTTATGTTTTAAGCTAACATTTTTTTTTACAAAATACAAAATAATATGTCAAGTAGAAAAGGTAAGAGTTATTTGTTAATACTGTATAGAAAAAAAACAAGCCTCCTAAATATATGCAAAAATATATATTTCAACAGGTAAGGTGGCATATAATATTCACCACACTATTTTCTTCGGTACATTAAAAATTTTACAACATGTTGCGCCTTACCATATGTTTCGTTTCTGTTTATATTCAATACGAGCAACAAATAATAGTAGTGGATAGAGTAAGTGCGTATGTATGTTCGTATTATAATGTTATTTAATAACCATAGAAATTTTCTGTACATACATGTACATACATTTATTTCTTTTTTTTGAATTTTGAAAAAAAAATCAACTTCATTACTAGTGTGATTGTGACAAGAATTATGTTACGATTGATTACAAAAACCCATCCATGCTTTAATGAAAAAAAAAAAACAAACAAAAAATTTAAAACGTTATAAAGTAGATATTGGATATTATACCGTAGAATATTAAAGTAGAATAAAATAAAAGAGGTATGTATTATGTATATAGAAGTACCTACATATACACATAAACAGAAAATATTATGCTTATTTTAATATCTTATTATTATGTATTCTTTCTATGAGATGCCTAAGTGGGTCACTTGCGATTTCGTGGCCGAGTTAAAAAATAGGAATAAAAAAGAAATTGAATAAAAAAAAATTTTATGAAATATAAAGTACAGGTATAACATACAAAATAAAAGAAAAATTTAAATATGTATATGCTAATATGAAATGCTAACAGAATATTTTACTCTTACAAACATATGCACGTAAGTATATTGTATTCTTACTTGTATATCCATTGTATACGTGTAAAATGAAGTTAACATAGAAGTAGTATTGATGAGGAATATTTTTGGAAGTTAAATTTAGACATAAAAGTATTAAAAATATGTCTATATATTATATTGCCTGTAGGGACAAGAGTCAATTACGATATATAAGATTAAAAATGAATTAACGTGCCTACAAGAGTGAATAATTATTAATATTTTCTAAACATATTATATATTAAACAGTATACCAAGTGTGTGTACAAATGTTTAATATTGTTTGAAAAATTATAAGCACCTACATATAAACTTAAATGAATAGTTATATCTTTTTTGAAAATTCTTTAACATAACGCAGGGGCTTTCCCTCTAACGCAAATTTTCAATATAACGCAGGCATAAACGGAATTCTGCAAAAACATTATGTGAAGAATATGCAATATATTTTTAACTATTTTATAAAATCAAAACAGTTATCATATGACGTAATTACGTTACTCATATACTAATTTCGCTATAATGCGAAAAATTTTCCATTTTTATGAATACAATATTTCCAAAATATTTTTTTTTTAATTTTTATTTGTTCCTATTTATTTAATTAATTTAATTTTACCCTTATAGACTTCAAAACTAATACGAGATCAATTCGTCTAAATGATTGTTCTGTCAGCATTACTGCAATTTCAAATTCAAGGGTATACCTATTTCACACTATAACGTGTTGAAATTTACTGAACGAATTAATAATCCATATAATTAGAATTTCAATATTAACATAAAACAAAACATGTATAAGTTAAAACGGAACTATGAAAAATTTTCAAAAGATTAGCCTTATTAAAAAACAAGTGCACTTTTAGCTTATACACATTTATTGTGTTTATATAATTATCTTTATAGTTCGATTATAAGTAGGTATATCTTTGAAAAACAGAGATGGAATTAAATATTAAAACTTGCTATATAAAAATTATTATTGTCATCTTATATTTTACTTAATAAAGTTTATCCTGCTGCAACATGATCACATAATATGTATATGTTGTTAAAATTTAATTAGATCACTTGTTATATCGGAATGACTTGTACATGTTTTTAAAATTAGATGACCATATTTGAAGTTGTTCGAATTTATTTTATAATGAAAGCAAACATTAAAGTAAGTAAAATGTTATAGTCGATTTTAATGAATTATTTAAAACTTTACTAAAGATTTACTGACTCTATAATACCTGCAATAAAAGATTATAGAAAAATAAAACAAAATTTTGTAGGGAAAAGTTTGGAATTATGTTCGTATATAACAATTTGGAGTATATTCGAAAATTTAGGAGTAATTAATTTAATTCCTTAAAAATTTTCAAATTTTGGAATTCAATTTTAGATTTAAAATCTGAACAATCCGTTTCATATACAATTAATATGGCCATAATCGGAATTTGCGTAAAATATTTAACTAAAATGATTATACCCGGACAGTTTTATGCATAATATCAAAAAAAAAGGTCAGTTTAAAATATGTAAAATCATTGCTTATATGTAATGTACATAAAATGTATAGCAAATATAAATGATGGCTTGAGGAATTATTTTAGGTATCTAGTTCTATACTTTAATAAATTTATAGTAAATATAGTAAAAGCCGGGAAAACTAGTTTTAATTGAAAATAAAATGATAAAATTAAAAAGTAAATAAATAAGATGTGATTACTAGCTTTTTTTAAAATGTGCATAGGCTATAGTTGAAGTTGAATAATGATGATCATGTAGTTTTTTATAACATCATAATATATTTACATATATATACATAGATCTATTATATTTGAAGAAATTTATTAATATTTCGATTAATTTTTAGGTTATGTTCTTTTAAATATTTTTAATATGATAAAATTGACACTTTAGTTGAGTTTTTTTTCTGCACATATTCATACATAGATGTACTCGTGTGTTATTTATTAATCTTATTATTTATTAAACCATATTTTAATTTGCTCTGCATACATGTTAGAGTAAAATATAAGAGTTAGGAAACTGGAACATTATTTGAAATTATAAAGTATATGTATATATAAATAAATATTTTACTCAAGATGAGAATATTTAATAATTTGAATTCAAGTTTAGAAACATTTCATAGTAATTTAAAATAAATAACATGCATATAGAAATTCCGTGGCCACCATATGTAAGAGCAATTATAATACATTCTCATGTGGCTACTATGAGGCATTCTCATGTATCAACCCTCAATCATTAAGCCCAATATATTCTTAGAAAAATAAACTTAATTTTCTCCTTCACATTTCAGAAATTTGATATTTTATTGCATTTCATACATTTAAATTTTGTCGCAATATCAATTAGTCAAAGCTATAGGTTTGATTTTGTTTCACTTTGCAAATTAAAATTTAATATAACAATATAATACAAAATTGTTATAATATAACGTTTTCTTTACAATAAAACATGTTTTAATAGCCTTTGTTTTAAATTCATGTAGATGCAAACACATATAAATTTTTCATTATATAGTTTAGTTTAGTGAATATTTAATTAAGATCAAAACAAAAAATTAAAAATTAATATACTTGAATTGGATAATTTCAGGCATGTTTCTATAATAAGAAATTATTGGCAATAGACCATAATAACGTGAATAAGAAGTAGACTGAAAGAAAAAAGTTTTTCTTGGAAAAGAAAAGGAAAATTATTATATAAACCTGTTTGACACAATAAAAATAACAAAACATTTAAATATACAGATTATTTTGATAAAATACGCGAGCTTCATATAAATTAGTATAGCAAAATATCGTAATCTATTTAATTGAAAATAAATGGAAATTTTATATTCTAATATTACACATAATATAATATTTGTATTTCATAAGCTTATGTTAAAAATTTATAAAACGAAATTCACTTTCAATTTTTAAATTGAATTGAAATTGAAGACTTGTATGAATTGAGAATCTGCAATCGAAGGTTCATTTAATAACAAAATTTTACATATATTTAAAGGAGACTAAAATTGTGTTCCGCTGAATAGTATTTAAAAGACATATCTTAAACTTTTTGTTCTTGATGCTTCTCTTCGAGATTTTGAGCCAAAATAAAAGCTGTATAAAGGACAAAACAAGCTTCTTCAATGATTTGTTTACTGAAAATTTTTGTTAAGCATTGAACAGAGAATTATTTCTCCATATTCATGTATTGAAAGTGTAGCGAAACACACTGACTTACTTAGCGCATTTTGAACTGCAAATTAACTATTTTTAAAATTTCGGAATAAATAAACTTATAATAGTTGTCGAAACTACTTGTATTATAAAGAAAACATATGCCTAAATTTCTATTTCTAAAATATATTAAAAAAATTTAAGGCAAATTTTGGAAATTCAGTAATTAAGGCAAGCACACAATAAATATATTTTTTTTATTACCTAAATCTCTTAATTTTTTCGGCCTTTTCAAAATTTGTTCTATATATACATATTTGAATACAATCTATTAAATTAAATTTTAAGATATTTATTAACAACATAATAACGATTCTATGTGGTTAACATTGTATTGTCTACTATAAAAAGATTTTTACAACATTTTATGTACTTACACATTGATTAGAAATACAAACAAAAAAAAAAAGAAAGTTTTTCACCTGTTTTTCATGTGTAAATTATTTACTAAAATCATATGTGTATGTACATATAATAATATTATAACATATCTATACGATATAGAGTATGCATACATATATGAGCTTATATTATCTAGTATTAGATTTTGTACACATATGTATGTATATGTGAGAATATACTTTAATGTCGATATAATGATGAATCTTGATTGAGTGATTTGTGGCTTTTCAATTTAGTTTTAAAAAATTTTCAAGTTTTTCAGCTCACAGCTTGAATGTTACTATAAATACATATGTATGTATGTACATAATATAATTATATTGTATTAAAATACTTGAGAGCTTTAAAATAATTAACCACGTTTTTTTCTATTTCTCAAATAGATTTATATAAAAATTTGTGTCAGTTGTATACATATATGTGATATATGGTGTAGAAATATTTATTTATAAATATGTATGTGCTCCGCAGCATAGATATAGCCATAATGTACAAAAGAAAATTATAAGTACTTACGAGTATTATTCACATAATTTTATTATCAAACATTTCTAATTACGTTTCATATGAAATAGCTTTTGTGTTTTATGTGGTTTTCTATGTTTTTTGCAAAAATTTAAAAATAAATAAAGCATTTGCTAGTACATCAATCGAAAACAATGTGCTTATTATAGTTTCATTCCGTATACCATCTGGCCGTTCATCCAAACATCTGTTTGTTTACAAAATATATGTAAACCCCTTAAATATCACTCGCTAAAACAGATAAATGCATTTAAGTGACAAAGTTACTTTGCACTTAAAGAAAATGTATACCTAGCTCTTTATGATAATAAATAAATTATTTTTTTCTACCTTCTTTTCTATCCATGGAAATTTCAGTTTTCGGCAACCTATGTTTTTGAAAATGTAAGCTTGCTTTTTCTCCTCGAGGAATTGGGAATGAACTCATCAATTCCGAGAAAACGTTCTGAAATTCAGAGTACGGAAATCTTCACGTTGTTTTTGCAGAATTTACGTAGTAAGGACTTGAAGGGAGTTACCTCCTTTATATAGTTTAGTTCATATTTTACCCGACAACGTCCAATGATGAAGTCAGTAACTACAGGCATCCAACTTTTATTCAACCTATTCAAAAACTTTGAGGAAAATTTTTTTGAGTAAGATAGAAGAAATAATTCCCCATTTTGGAATTCTTCTATAGCCCTTCAGCGAAGGTTCGATCATTCCCCAAGCAGAACACTGAGTCTGCCCTTAATGGTAGACTTGCATATTCCATTTATTTTTTGCCAGCTTGTCTAGTGATTTCGTTTTCTGACTTAGTATTCTAATGAGTATCAAACTGTTTGTGGGTGGTAGTTTAACCAGCAGGAGCACATCATAGTTCCACAACAGCTTGAATAATAATGCTACCTAGCTTTCTGAGAGCACGAAATAGATGGTGGATTTCTAAATTTACAGTTCAGACAGATCTGTTTAAAGATTGTCGTATTGTATATGTATACGTAAGTCACAAGATTGAAATCATCATTTTATTTTTCCATTTTTATGAACGTCATAGACAAAGATACATACATATTTATATTTGCACTTATATTTTATATTGAAAAAGTAACAAATATTAAAAATATTATTTTTATTAAAATAAAAAAATGTTGGTAGTTTAAAATGACAAGTTTCACCTGTGTGGTTTTTATTTTATTTTTATATTTAAAAATGTAATTTAATCCCGCTATACAAATTATAACACAAATAATATTTTCAAAATTTTATATTTACAATTTTATAATTTCTGACATACATAAATACACTTAATTTATTTAATTTGTAATTTTGTTAAGTTTTAAATAAAATTTTAATTTAATTATAAAACATTTATGCACGTATTGTATAAACATATATACATACATATGTAATATACTAAAATTTATACTTGTGTATGTGAATATATAACATTTATGCATGTGTGTATATTTATTAATGTGATCACTTATTCATTTACAATGCGCTTAATAACAATTTTATTAAAAACGTGTTTTTTTTTTCATTTGACTTACTAAACAATTATATTTTGCCGTGACTTTGACCAATGAATATAAAGTGTTGAAGGCAATTATAGTCTATATGTGCACACATATGTATGTATGTAGGTATGCAATCATTATTATAGTAAACCGAAGTAAAAAAAAAAAATTTGTTGCATATTTTGGCACCTTTATTTATTTTGAATGAAAGCTTTTTCATGCTTTCATTATTTTTTTAAATTTTTTTCATTTTTATTTTTTTTAACAAGTTCTTTAGTTTTGATTATATTAGAAATGTAGCTGTAATAAAATTTTGTATATAGTTATGAATATTGGGACATGGTTTTCAACTGTTTTTAAGTACTTGATAAAATTTAAAATTGCAATTTTTTATTTGTATTTTTAATGTGGAATTTACAGTTGCAAAAATTTCTTCACGTGCTTAGATTTTATTGCGCATAGAGTTTCAATTCATTTAACAAATTTTCATAAATGGGCGGCAGAAAGAATAAAAAGCTCTTTACTAAAATAAGTTTTGTATTGATAGTAAAAGAGATAATTTGTATTTTAGAATTTTATTGTTAAATACAAAGACAAGTGACTGCCTAACCACTCCGCTATGTAAACTAGAAGATTCAAGACAATAATCCAAGCAAAATCGGTAAGTTTTAAGGCCTGATCGTATATCTCGCTATTTTATTCGAAAAGTGAGAGGAAAGTGAATAACTATCATATACTTGTATAATGTAATTTTCGAGTGAGAAGGATTTTGTATTGCGTATCTCGTTTTCTTTCTAAAATGCATACAAAATTTATTCACTTTGTTTTTGAAAGTGAGACATTCATCTTATTGGAAAAGTGAAACATCTATTAGAAAATACTGAGAATTCTAATTTGAAAGTGAATAAAAAGTGAGTAAAAAATCGAGATACACGATCAGGCTGTTAATCTTAATGGAACTCGTTCTACAAGTATTAATATTGAAATCAGTTAAACTCCTTCAAGAATGTCAATAATTTTGTAAAAGAAGGAAGACCGAAAACTACCCAAAGGAAGATTTCTCCATTATACGTTTTCTTTTCCATATAATTAGAAATGAGCTTCATTAGGTATTTAAAGATCCGACAATGATGCTCTTTCCGTCTCATTCTATCTCACTAATTCTCATACAACAAGGCTTACAAGCATTTTATATTTTGTAATATTTTTGCTTTTAATATAAGAAATTGCAATTTATCAATAATTGCTTAAAGACAAAATTTTCTTTTTATAAAATCAAAAATAAGTGGGTATACAAACATAATAATTAAATGAAAATTTATTGTACAACAAATTTTAAATTTCAATTGTACATGTAAAACATTAAAATACAAATTTATATATATATATTATGCATCTATATGAATACATATTATGTACATATAATTTACAACATCCAAGCATGTTTCTCTTTATTGACGTATCAATTAAATAATAATCCTTAAAAAAAAATTTGTATGTATTTTTTCTTTAAACATTGCAAGGCAAATATCAAACGCTTGTTTTTTCTCGTCTCAGTGTTTTTTTTTTTTTTTTGAATTTTTATTTTATTTTGCTTTAACGCGTTCTTTAAATATTTATCATTCGTTAAATTTTTAAATTAAAAAACATATATCATTGCATTACAAACACCTTAATATATTTATTGTAAAATACCGTTACTTGCACTACAAAATTCTTTACAAAAAAACAAGCAAAATAGAAAATCAAGTAAAGTAAAAAAAATATTCTTCAATCGATCTTCAAACAAATTTGGTGGATAAAAAAAAACATTGTGTTTTTCAGTGTACACAAGAAAAAGAGCTTTTAATGTTCTTGAAGATGAAAAATAAAAAAAATTCAAAGTAAATATAATCTCTTTATGGCGAGCAATGTTAGTTCCATTTTCATCCATTAAAAATTGTTGGTTCCAAAAAAAAATATTTACAAAAAAAAATAACAAAACCAAAAAGGAAAGAGTAAAACATCAAAGTTCAACTAAAAAGAAAAATAAGTCTTGTTACGTAGAATTTTGCGTTTTTTAAAAAGGTTGCCGCATCTATTTTCTTTTCGGGTAGAGTTACTATTGTATCTTGGGAATAATTGAATTTGCTTATGACTTAATTAATTAAATGTAGAACTTAAAAATTTATCATACTGAGTTTCTATTATTCTCGATTAATTTCAGAGACGGCTGGTTTTTTTTTGGCGAAGGGTGAATGAATTAAGCAGGTAGCTGAAACGGATTATTTCGTACTGGAAACCGGGTACGTTAACACATATTTTAAAAGAAAATAATAGGACAAACATATCCGTTCTGGGATTGGAGTTCTTTTATGAGACTGGATAACAAGAGATATGGGAGGATCTCAAAAAAGATATTAAAGTACAAGAGGTATAAGAGGAGGGTGATGACACTTTCAGGTTATGTAAGTAGTTGAACGCGACTTTAATATGGGGAATGATAATCCGTACGAGAAAGAAATCTTAGTTACATTTTCGCTGTTAAGGAATTTTGAATATTGAATTCCCGATACTCGAATTATTTAGGAGGTTTGGTTACGAGTGAGCGCTCTAGACTTTAAATGGTTGGCGAACAAAAAAGATCCACAACTTGGGTCGTGGTGCACAGTTACTCTTGAAAAAATCTATAATCTACAAATATTATTAGTAATTAAATACTATAATAAAAGACTTTATGTGCTTATCGCTGCTTTAAGGAATGACCAACAAAAACAGTATATTTACAAATATAGATGTGGAAATCAACCTTGCACAAAATAATTACAATTTCGGCCATGATATTTAGAAAACTTTCGTGTATATTTAAATATAATTTGATCTTGAATTATTTTTGAAGGATTCAGTATGTAAATAAGATAATTTATTCCTAAACAGTTCTAAATATATCTAATTACTAATATTCATTTTAAAAATTGTAGCGCATAACATACGAAAAGGCTTATGAACAATAATTGAAAATTAAATTTAAATCAAATTTTAATCGAGTGAGTTAACATCTTTATTTTTTCTCAATTCCCATGCGTCCGTTTATATTTTAAAATATTTAGCAAACAATTATATATAAAATATATTCGTATAGAATGTCATATATGTATAGATATGTTACATGAATACCAAGCATTCACAATGCACATTTATTATGTAAATTTATTTAATCGATTTAACAGTTCCTTATTTATATCACTATGTGCAACAAGTTAATATTCACATAATTTTTATGCCCTCTGATCCTTTTCTTATATTTGTATGTTTTTTTTTTATTGTTTTTGATTTTTTTTGCTGTACAATATGGTCAATTAACATAATGTTAAAGCAGAGAAATGTAAAAATAAATTTTTGTATTGAATTTTTTATAAAAGTAAAGTTTTATATGGGGAATATAGGAATGCAAAAAAATATATTGATTTTGACTTTTTAGCACTTTTCCAAAAATTTTTTGAAAAAAGTGCTTATTAGTTTCAATCTGTCCGTCCGTCCGTCCGTCCGTCCGACCGTCCGTCCGTCCGTCCGTCCGTCCGTCCGTCCGTCCGTCCGTGTGTCTGTTTACAAAACTTCTACATTCTTAAAGATAGAAAGCTGAAATTTAATACGTACATAGATCTTTACTAGAAACTTATTTTCGTAGAACAAAATTTTTACCTATCTCCCCCCCTCTAGAAGTTATACCCCCCCAAAGCACTAAAAATAGCCTATTTTAACTATTTGTTGCAATGAAACCATAAGCATTTTTGAAATTTTGCAAACGCAGAAAGGCAGTAGCTTCCTTCCCCTAGCGCAGTATACTATAGCTAAACTTTAGAAAAACAAAATGGCCGTTCAAATTTACCGTTATCTAAAGTCCTTTTTTTCCAAATTTTTGATCTCGTTTTTCTTCTAAACCCCATAATGTAGAACTTTGAAATTTTAGCAGCTTTTAGACATTAATAAATAATTCATTTCGTTAGAAGAAAATTTTTTTCCATCTCCACCCCCTCTCAAGTTATGGCCTCTTGAAATTTGTAAAATTTGCATTTTCGCCGCCTTATATTTCTGAAACCGCAAGCTTTTTCAAATTTCTACAAACGCAAAAAGTTAACGGTAAATTCCATGATATTAAAAAATATAATTATTTTTCTTACCTCATACAATTAAACCTTAAAATCGAGCATTACGTTAACCCCTGCTTATATTAATTTTTGCTTTATTTCAAAGACTGCATAAATCGTTCATCCTAAACATATGCAATCCTAGAAATAGTTTTGTATATGAATGAAAATAATTTTAATAGTGTGATAGGTATACATACTCGTAGACTGTATTTAAAAGCAGAATTTTCACTTGTTGAAGGGAAAAGTGCTACAATACAAACCATTGGTTTGACCCAACTTTATTAATAAATGTTTCTTAAATGTTTTGCATTTCCACTGGAATATTTAATGAAAGCTAACAAGAAAATTCTAACCACATTTAATAAGGTTTATTGTATAATTATTGGATTATATGAGAATATTGTAAATGAAAAATTAATATTGCAAATTGAAAGTGTTTATACTACCAACTTCAGGGTTTTATTAATTGTAAGATTATGATTTAACATTAAGAAATTTTAAATGTCAATTTCAAAACAGAGTCAACATAGGACACTTTCAATTATAACGAAGTTTCTCTTTGCGGTGGGTGAAATATTCGATGGGTGAAATATTGCAGCTTATTCAACTAAGAATAAAGAAATCAAATCGACCGGATTAAAGAGTGTCATATGATGATTAATTTTTTATATTTCAATTGAACTGAAAATCAATATTTTGATAAAAAGATCCCCAAAACACAATTTCCATATACAAAAATTGTGCACCCGTATTTTTCCATATAAATTTATAATTTTATTTCATACATAATTTCATATAGAATTTTTTTTAATTATTGTGTAAGAACATACCCATTAAAGTCAGTTAGGTCCACAAAAATTTTTTTATGTTATAAAATAAGTAACAAGGTCATCATGTTGAAGTCGTAACCTAATTGCATATTATCGTCACTCACATTAAATATGCTGTGTTACTGTACGCAATATTTAAAACAAAAAAAAAATAACACTATTTCGTATATTTATAATTAAATTTCAGTATACATGGATATGAAAAATTGTACCAAAAAGTCGTTGAAATTCGCCAAACCTAACATTATTGTTGTACATATACTAATTTGCCATTTTTTTTTTTTGTATCATTTCGGTTTTTAAAATTCATATTACGTGCAGAAAAATTCAATTGAATTCAATTTTGGCTCTTGTCTTTTTTTTTTAGTTTTTGTTATTGTAAACTAGTTCCCTTAAAGTTCTTTCTGTACACTTTCAATGTAATTCAATTAAAAATTAAAAGCAATAATTTCAAGCGGCTTCATATACATACTTGTATACCTTGCCTTTGAATTTTTAAAACAAAAAAATTCTTATTTAAAAAACAGAAAAAAAAAATAAAATGAAAAAAAAAAATACCTGTCTATATGCCTTTTTTTTTGAATATTTAGCTTACAGCCAGTAAATTCGAAACCCAAAAATTTATTTTTTGGATATACTTAAGTATGTAATATTTGCCCACGTCGTATAAGAGATTTGAATCGTACGTTGTAGACATTTTCTTTTACTTG
This sequence comes from Condylostylus longicornis, assembly GCF_029603195.1. Classification (NCBI taxonomy): domain Eukaryota; kingdom Metazoa; phylum Arthropoda; class Insecta; order Diptera; family Dolichopodidae; genus Condylostylus; species Condylostylus longicornis. The sequence goes on from NW_026578112.1 coordinate 149,900, forward strand.
GACTTTTTTTTTTGGCAGTTATTTTTGGCAATGTATTTGTAACTGGTTTTTTTTTTCATATATTCAATATTCTATTCGGCTTAAGTTTTTTTTTTTGTTTTTATATTTTCGGTATTCTTACTTTGTATTTTTCAATGATCTAAAAAAGGAATGAAAAGATTCAATGCGTGTACGCATATGTAAGTATGTATTATAAAAGTCGGTAGAAAATACAAGACGAAAAGAGTTTAAAAAAAAGCAAAAACAGAAATAGAGAAGAAAGGAAAAAAAAAATTTAAAACTTGATTGGATTTAGGTCACTAAATTAATTCGAACAGAATAACCAAGTCAAGCTGTATGTATGTACATATGTGTGTGTATAGTTATGGCATATTTGGTTTATTTTGATTACTACTTAAATAATTTCTGATTTTATTGTTCTTGTACTTTGAAAAAATGTACACGTATAAACAGTATTTTGTATTTTTTGTTCGGACAACAAAGAAACTTTGTTATTCTGTCAGCTTTATTCCACCAAAATTTGAGAGTAGTAATGTGCGCTCGTCATTAACCATCATTCTCTAATAATTTTTGGTTATTTATGATGAATAGGCTCAAAGTTGAACAGAGCTCAACAAAGCTCAACTTTGAGCCTATTCACCATAGGCTCAAATTGTTTAATTTTCCACTTCTCATACAAATCCATTGATGCATAAATTTTTTGAACATAACAGCGTCAACACATCCATATAAAAATGCACCATTTCAAATGGAGTTCATTACTGATGACGGCAATTTTTCCAAACAACGGAACTCAGGTTTTGATTAATCAAACAAACTTTTTTAAACGCCTTAGTATAGTTGAAATTTGTTAAAAAACTTGCACATTATTTGCTTTTTGATGAAAAATTTCATTTTTGTAGTAGTTTCAAATCCATTATTTTTAAAGCGGTACTGGTTGTATGATTAATAGCTCTCAAATAAAAATGAATTATAAAGAAATATTTTTTATAAAATTTCAAATAGTTTAGGTTTTATTAGAACATAAATTTCTTTTAAAATTTAAACATAAACTAGTGGTATACAACTTTGACTTGTAAGAACATATGAACATATGAATGTACAAACTTTTTCCTCCAAAATCTTGTCGGTATAAATACTTGTATGTATTTTAAATCAACATCGTACATAGACTTCTGTAAACATAAAAAATCTGAAGCCGTACCTATACACACATAAATTTAAAGAAGTAATTGGAAATGTTTAACAAGTTTCAATTTCAATCTTGTTTTTATGAATAATTAATGAATTCAGACCATGACAGATATCGATTGGAATATTTCCTTGAGAGTTTTTATTAAAAAAACAATTTAAAGGTTGCAACATTAAATAGGATGTCGGTATATTTGTAGTATAGTACTACTTAAATTAAAAATAAATAATTTAATAATAAAAATATTCTTTCATAATTATTACAAATTAAATTTAAGATCGCTAATTAGTCTAACATATTTAAGCATAATAATAACTGTTGTAACACTGTTGTAATCAATAAAATTAAATGTCCGTTGGTTCTGAGAAAATTGGAGCAAAGAAAAGAAAAAGATAAACTTTCTATTTCGAAATGCAAATCACCTAGTTTGCTAACATAGTTATTCAATCGCTTATATTTACACACTCTAGCAAGTCTATTAGAAATTGAAAAATATGTAAAAAATTCATAATAAATTTAATATTTACGCAGTAAAACAAAAAATTTGTATTAGATTGACTCTTGTGAAATCGAACAAAATAAGGCGTTTTTCTTTCAAATGTCTGTTAGTATAACTGATTTTGTAAAGTCTGACGAAAACGAATGCAATCGAATAAGTGTCATATAAATTGAAATTCAATAATTAGATGACGAGGTGGCAGTGATCAGGCTACATATTCAATCAACGACGAAAAATACATAAATAAAAATTTTGAATTGTAAAACAAAGTAAAAGTAGTAAAAATGGGAACATCAGAATCTCTTGAGCCTGGAAGTGGCTCTATTAGCGCTTTATTAAAATAATTGATTTTACATTCAACGGTAACTAAAACGTGAGAAGATATCTAAAGCCGCACCTTGCTTCCGAATGGTATTAATATTAAGAAGAAAAAAAAATAAATTGTAAGTATATAAAATGCGTTTAAACCCTATATTAATACAATTAAAACCCATTTTAGATTTAAAACATAAATCTAGAAAGGTGGACACAAGAAAAAGTATTGAAATGTCATACTTAGCAAAATAAACAGGCTAGACAGTATAGGGACGGCTAGATTCAATGAATAAATATAAGAAAACAAAAAAAAGTAGTAAGAGCATCGTAATTTTCCATCTGGAGGTGATGGAATAAAGTATGCTAATTATGATATACAAATTCTCAGAAAGTCTAGAAAACTCTATAGAATACAAATATTTCCTGAAATATTCCAAACACCACAATTTTTGGTAATCAATTCAAAAAAACAATTATTTGGCAACAGAATTAAATCGAGAGGTAATTTTTGTACAAATAATTTTCGTTCCCAAATCTCCTACATAATACAGGTACGATTTTAACTTTACGTGTTGGATAGCCAAGTGGGAAATCTAGGAAGGAATGGCAACAAAAACGCAGTCCGAATAATAACACAACCCTTATTATTAAAAATTGCAGAAAATAAATGACTGTATTAAAAACTATAAAAAGTATTCGACTGCCATTTACATTCAGATTGGACAGCGGATTAGACAACTAAATATCATCTTTGGGTGTCAGGAAATAATGTAGCAATTTTTTAAGCATCTTGGAAGTGGTATGCATAGTTAAAAACATAACATAAATGTAATATTTTGGAAATATTTTGCAGGAAACGTTTACATACATAAATATTATTTTAAATTATGCCTACCACAATTTTAATATTCATATTCGTAATTTCTTAAAAAAATACACACGGTGTGCGTTTATTGAATAACAAATTTTTTAACGTTTCCTGGTACTGTTTTTCTTATATCACATTTTTGTTTTTTTTTATTAATAACATTATCATCACTCCTTTATTCTTATTTTTATTCATGTTTAAAATGACATTTTTCTATTATTTCTCTTATGTATATACAAATGTATATGTAATGTTCTTATATAATTTTTCATTTAAATTTTTTCCACCTTTCAGTCTATCTAAATTAACAACTAAAAATCATGAATTAACAAAATAAAATACATATATGTACATATAAAATGTATTGTTCATATACATATATAAATTTATAGGGAAATACTGACGACTGCCTTCACAGAAAATTTTCTTTCTTCCTACATATTGCTTGTAATAATAAAAAAAAAAATATTCCAATATTATAAAATAGCGCCATAAAGTTCTTATATTATACACAATAAATATACAATTATATAATTTATATAAAAGAGTCTAAAACTAATCTATGATTCAATCCAATTAGAACATCTGCAACACATTTACATGATACACTAGTTTGATTGCTTTACTTTGCACATATTATAATGGTATGATTGCCATATATACGCGATCATTAGTTATGAAAGTATTTTTATATGGTCTTTTCTCATTTCTAAATTTCTTATTTTGTTTTTCTATTTTTTTTTCTTCTTTTTAATATCCACCCTCACTTTGTTAATATGCCCACCATTCTTTCTTTAAAACTAATTGCAATTGCACTAAATGTCATGCATTAATCATTTTTCTTCTCACACAAGTTTTCAATGTTTTCAAGAGTGTTTCATTTTAGATTTTCATTTTGTTTTTATTTACCGGGTTGTTTTAGTTTTTTTTTTTTGTTATTGTACCCGTTATTATCTATTGTTAAGTATTATTTTTGTTTTTTAGATTTTTAGTGTTCAATTGCTTGTTTTTTTCATAGAGAACAAAAAAAAAACAAAATGAGCACTTTCAAGAGACATTTCGCACATTTACGGGAACAATACCGTAGGTCGAAATGCAGAGTCATAAACTTACTCTTACTACTATTATATTTTAATATTTAAAGCTTTTCTATAACAAAATAATACAGAAAATTTGTTCATATACTTGTAGAATAGCTCTAGAGCAACGTTTTTTAACTTTCGATAGTAATTTAAACTCGGCTAGTAATTTAAACTTTAAATTCCGGAACTCGAATTTTTAAGTTGTGTAGTTATTCTTTCCAATGTGCGATTTATGTATTTTTATATAAGTATGTATCTATAATATGTTTTAGTTTTACTTTTATACTACTAAAAAATATGTTATGTATATGTACATATATACAGAAATAATAATAATATAATAATAATTTTCTATATAAACAAAATGCAGAGCTAAATAAATTATAAAATAGATTGCACATCTATAAATACGTAGGTTATTTAAAAAATCTTTATTTATATTTAGGATAATTGAAATGAAAAGTTGTTAAATAACAATGACAAAATAATTAAGAATAACTGTTGAATAATAGAATTTCTAGTTCAATTGGTTAGTACATGGTCCGATCTAAGACGAATATAAAGTGTTATAACCCTGGAAATATCAAACTAAGATAAGCCAAGCTGTTATTCACAGTCACAAAAAGTGTGGTCTATTCTCATCTTATCCTATACATTAGACAGAGCTGATCGATAATAGTCTCTTCCTGAAGTATGGGTACAACCCGTAGCGAGTATCTGTAATCATATTCTAAAATGGCCATCAAAATGAAAAAAACTTTAGACTCATCACTCTTTGTAAAGTCTAAAATTAACTGAAGTATGACCTATAGAGCGTGTATCTGTAATCAGGTTAAAAAATGGTCATTAAAATGAAAAAAATTTTAGACTAATTACTCTTTCTAAAGTTCAAAATGAACTTAAAACATGCTTCTCTGTAATAAAAATCCACAAATTTTTCTAACATCCTTTTTCTTGGACCATTTATTAAACCATCATAGCAATTAATCCATAAAAAAAAGTATTATTTTACAATAACAATATAAAATAAAAATAAATACAAATTTTTTTTTGCAACTCAACTCAGTTGCAATAATACAATTACAATATGCTTACTCATATTTTAATAGTTACTTTTCTATACTTACTTAAACTATATAATCAGCTCAAATGTTAATGGTAAAAGAAAAAAAAAAACACAAACAAAAAAAAACCAGGCAATATTTTTTTTAACCGTGATCTTGGTTTTTATTCATTGCTATAAAAATGCAAGTTCATATTGTATAAGATCAGACTAAATGTAATGTCACAGTCAGGGTTTCTCTCTTGATCTTGACTGGAATTTATTTTAATATTAAATTTTGTTTTTTCTTTATATTTTGCTCCAACATTTTTTATACACTCTTTTGATTTTTTATTTTGTTTTTCTTTCATTTTTCTTGTTTTTTTTTTTTTTTGTTACAAAAATTTTTACAACATATAAAACATTGCAATATGTTGAAGAAAAATATGAGCAACGAAAAAAAAAAATACAAACCCAGACTCTTAAATTTAATATTAAAAATAAGAACATATTATAAGAGTATAATATAAGAGAGAGAGAGAGAGGGAGATAAAATATATTGTAAGAAAGAAATAAAATAAAAAATAAAAAAAAACAATCGATAAATCTGATCATGTAAGTTGAAGCCCCACAACATCGCTGGTGGTTGTAATACTATTTATAATGAAATAATATGATGAAGATGATGCTGATTATTATTATGATGTTGATAATGATGAAGACGGCGGCGACACTGATGGCTTATATGTAATATATGTAACTATGATGACTGTGAATATTTGAATCATTATAATAAAAGGGAGAAATATATTGTAGTTATTTTGTAAAAGAGAAAGAAAAACATGTTTTTCTTTTATGATGATTTTACTGAACCATAATTCATTTGATAGCTCTCTGCAGGCTCCCCATTCTTATACTTATATATAAATATGTATGTATAATATATTTTTTTTATTTTATCACACATTTTATTTATACATGTACACATACATACTTATATTTTCATAAAATACATATTTCATTTAAGGATGTATGTATATGTCATGTATGTATATCGAAACATGAAATATATTTAGATAGATATTTTATTTATCCGCAAATCTATCGTGAATACATGAAATTTTTTTTTCTTAATATTTATGATGCTAAAATATTAAAAGAGTGTTCAGAAAAATGTTGATATTAATATACTGTGGAAGTGTTGTATAGGTACATATATATGTATCAGTATAGAACGTTCACATTCCAATAAGAAATATGAAACCTACGTTATGAACAAATGTATTATGATATCAATTAATTTTTCATTGTATTTAATTAATCAAATGACATTGCTGATAGCATATGAATATGACTTTAGTATGTATTAATTTTGTAATCATTAATATTTGTCAAAATCTATGTAAGTGAAATTTCGTATTTAAAAATTAAATATTTAAGGACAAAATTTGTGTAACCGAGAAAATTTTTGCAAACATCAAAGCTGACATAAAGTAGCATTCATCTTAAAAAATAAAAAATGTTTTTTCTTTCCTCGGATCTCTTGGAGTGATGCCTATGTAAAAGTTCCCTATCTCCATAGAATTTTTAAATTTTGGAGATCCGGTACTATCCATACCGCTGGCACTAGATCACCATAGAATTTCGAATGAAAATTTCGTTTCAAGTCATTTTTCGTTTTAAGTGCTTACTCGTATAACAGATTACAATTGGTTTCGTGAAAATTCGCCAGACTTTTTAAACACTACCGGACCTTCAGTTATCCGTATGTCTAAGATATTCTGAATAGTTTACTTGAATGCCAGAAATAAGATTTTGAAAATCATATCCTCACTTAATTGCGAATTATATATACATAACGTATACAGCGTCTTCTACAAACAACGACCATATTCATGGTTAATAAAAGGGAGACTATAAATACAGTTACATTAAACTTACAACAATACTAATTGGAATATATTAATAAGCAAATTTTCGAAAATTGCAAATTAATTTATTTATAAATTTATTTATGTAAGTACAATATTAAAACACTCTGTAATATTTTCTTTATAATATTATTGTTATATTGGTTGCTTGTTTGTCAACAAACTAAAAAACATACCATAAAATTGAAAATTCCAGGGTTTTACTGGTTTTAGAAATGTATATAAGTATAATATAGAGAAAAAAAATAAAATAAAAATAAAAATCAGCAAACATACTAAACTTACTTCGATTTTTATGCAGCAGAATAATATAAGTGGAATCTGAATATGTAGGTCAAATTATAATATGAATAGTAACTATGTATATGTATATAATAATAAGGTATAGTCATGTAAAAGTATATAGATGTGACATGTAATCGTTTTATATGTATGAGAATATTCAAAACTATAATATATATATTAGTATTTTAAAAACATATGAATAAATTAAGCAAATATAAATATTTTGTTGCTTTGTACTATGTATATGCATGTATAAATTTATATGCTTGTATAATATATATAAACTAAATATGTTGATAATTTTATGTTTGTATAAATAATTTTTTTTTTTAAAAAATTTAAAAGTTTGAGAAGAAAAATGAAAAAGAATAAGCAATAATTTTAAAATAAATAAAACTATAAATTAATTTTATTAAAATTTATGGCATATAGATGAAAATTTTCATAGTATATATATATATATACATACTATACTTATACTTTGTAACATTTTTGAAATTTTTTTTTAAATATTTTTAATTCTGATAAAAATTTTAAAGTTTTATTGAAGTTATGAATATTTTTAAACAAAAGATTGAAGCGGCGAACTCGAATTTTCTGTCTTTTCATATGCAACACACATACATTTTATATAAAATTATTTTGTATAAAATTTGTTTAATAGTTTGTTTCATTTATTAATTGAAAATTATTTAGAATTTAAACAAAATAATTACAAGATAGCACTTAATTACTGTACCATTGATTCTGAAATTCTGAATAATGTTGCTTTAAATTATCTGTGTTACCAATTTAAAGTTTACGTTTATTGAATATATTTGTATTCAAATTAAAATATTATTGTCAAAAGTATTTAATACTTGTCGAAACTACAATGGGATTCATTTAGACAATATTTTTGCTGATATGGAATCTTCCGACTTTCATTATTTATATAATGTTACAGACGTTCAAAATAAAATAGTATTTCTGAATAATATTTTGTTGGATTTAGTGGTGGCCGGCATATTCACGTCGTTACGAGGACTGTAGCAGATTTTAGTTGTTCCTGATTTTTATATTATATTATGGTATTAATACCGGAGCCAAAAAGGGCTTGTGATTATTAAAAACGTTACAGAAATGATTTTCGCTACGCTTTGTGTAATTATTTGCGTAATCGCAAATTTTAGACAATTGTAGACTCTTATATTCCAAAAGTTCTTAAATGTGATATTTTGACTTATCTTGATTTTCGAACGTTGATTTTTTTGGTAAAGATAATGAAAATTCACGGTTCCAGCTACTTATACAACAACTTAAGATATTTTTAGATTAAGAAGAATGAACCTTGTTTTCGCCAATTTTAAGCATTCAGTAACATTTTTTGCTGGTTCCAATCCATGGTTTACTGGATTGAACATCTGTTAGCGAAATGTCTAGTGTTTTGTTTAGGTATATCCGGTCAACATAATCTAATCGGTTTCTTTATATTTCCTTATTATTACTTGCTGATTAATTGTGATTAATATTAATGGGGCAGGTTTGAGTGTGATAAGCAGGTAATTAGTATTATGAACTGCAGATGAAGTTGAGCTGTTAAAATTAAATACAACATTATTTGGAATATTTTTATTACTGTTATATTGAAAAACCTAAAATACGCAAATTTATTCTCATGTGTCACTGCCCATTAAGCTTTATTTCTACAATACAAGTCAACTATCAATTTCTCTTGAATATTAAAAATTATAAGCAGATCACATTTTTATAGAAGAAAGTTCTAGCGGAGCCATTGATCTTATACACTTTGTTTCATTTTCTAAAATTATTTTTTATCTTATATGTAACAGACACGCGTTATGTTTATTTATTTTTTCTTAATTAATATTTTCAAATTGTACAGTAAATCACAAGTCAAATTATTATTCATCAAATTTAACGGTATATTAAAATAATTATCTAATTTTACATTTACAGGCATACACACACGCATTTGTATACATATATGTGTGTACTAATTACCGTAACGAATATGTCAATTACGTTAAGCATTTTTCTGTAACATTAAATAAAAATTTGTTTTAAAAAAAAAGGAACAGTATTTTTTTGATATTATTGAAATAGAAAAAAAAATTAGAATTTTTTTAGGGAAATTATCAAAAATTTATTATAAAAAAGAAATAAGAATTTTTGTATGTGGTTTCAAATAAATACACTGATGGGTGGTAATTAGTTATTATCTGATGATGAGTATGAAAAATTTCCATTTTTGAAAGGTAGACGAAAAAAATTGGGTCATAAAGTTAAATTATAATTATTTTTATGGTTCTTTATCGTTTTCTATTTTCGACTAGATTATTGTTCAAATAACTTTTTTTTAAAATAGAATTAGATATTTAAAAATTGAAATATAAATTTAAAAAATCTGCAAATCTCTGGCAATTATAAAGCAAAAAAGTAGAAAAAATATTCGTTTTAGAAGTTGCCTATAATTTAAAAGATTTTTAAAAAAAAATCTACGATATCTTTAAAGTCATACTGGTTTTTCACTGTTTACTGCTATTTGTGGACCAATTCTTTTCTTCAACAAATAAAAAATTATTCTAGTAAAATGTAATACAAAAACTAATTTTCCTTTTTTTAAATCTGTACACTGAGTTACCAAAGATTAAATCGAAATATTCGACTTTATCAAAGAAAATGTTTTTCAATTTGTTTATTTCAATTTTCCAAATTTCGGAAGTCTTTTTATTCAAAAAAATTTTTTTCCTAATAATAGACAATTTCTAAGACAGCTGGCTATGAATCCATTAAATAGAATATTTTTATTAATGTTAAAATAAAGCTATAACATCAAACTAACAATTAAATTGATTGTGTGGCATAAAAACTTCAATAAATTTTATGGTTTTTTATTCTCTTATCTGTTAAAAATTTGCCGAAATATTTTAAAAATAGGCAAAAAAAAAGTATTAAAAGTAGAATTAAAAAAAATTTTTTATTAAAGTTTTTATAAAATTTCTGGAGTAATTAGTAATATTTGTGGGTTGGCATACCAAACCGTAAAATTGTGCCCAGAGAAATAGGTTTAAGTATTTTTTATTCGCGTGATATGGGAACTAGAAAATATATCATGATTTATTGGAATTTAATGATTTTTTTTTAAATAAAAAGCCTGTTCTATATTTTAAATACAATGAAATTTATAATTTTGTGTACAGTGTAAATATAGGAACACATACGAAAATAGGCACACATATGTAATTCATTATTAAACGCGCGTAAAATAATGTCTATTAATGATAATAACAGCACAAGACAAATAGTTCAGTTAAAAATTTTAATAATACCCTAAATACAATGTTAGATATATCTTAATTATGTCCGATATGTCAGATGGCCGGGCTTTGATCGGAACGCTGAACTCGTTTTCAGTATTCTCCGCGGCAGGATGGGGCTGTCTTGAGAAGCTCAATGAGTTGGGCCGGCGCAACTGGGTTACACTGTGTGCCGGGCCATGTGGGCGTGGAAAAAAATGAGGCAGCTGATAAGCGCTTGCAAGGAGGAAGGCAAACACACCTCTTCTTGGGCCGGAGCCCTTCTGCGGAGTCGAACCACATACTATCCATTGGGAATTAAGGAAGGGATAAAAAAAAAGGCGGTGTGGAGAAGTTTTCCGAGGCTGCGGCAAGCCAAGGAGCTCCTGTTAGATTATGAGCAGAAGCGATTTAAGAAAGTTATAGGGATGGGCAAGAATGAGGTGAGAATCCTCACCGGCATTTTGACGGGTCACGGTAGACTTAGGGGACACCTCAGTCGGCTGGGCCTGGAAAATGAGGATACTTGCAGATTCTGTGGGGAGTATGGGGATACCTCGGTGCATCTCCTGGGGGAGTGTGAAGCTGTTGCTCATAGGAGCGGAGAGATACTGGAGGCTTTGCTCTAACAGCTGCGTAGTTACGGTCTTTACAAGTTTCTTGAGTTCATCAGGAGTGTGGGTCTCGAGCGTGTGTTGTAGGGCATGCTCCGCACTCGGAGGGAGCGCGTAATAGATCGTGGTCGCGACCACGTATGAGGATCTATTACGCGCTGACCACGTATGAGGAAAACATACAAACGAAAAATATTTAATATTATGAATAAGGCTGCGGTGTGTTGACGACTTTATGGTGGACAAGAATGTATTAGAAAATCGCATTACAGAATAAAATCCAGTTGACTTACGAAATGGAGGGGAATAGTCACATCAGCGATAAGTATAGATTGCAATTTTTCGTTTTCGTGAATAAAATTTCTTCAGCGAATTGAAAATATTATAACTATTACATACTGTTTAAGTTTAATAATAAGATATGATTTACTCAGTTTAAAATATTATCTATAAAAAAAAAATAATGTCATTAAATAATTATTTAATAATAATTTGCAATATTATTGTTTATTATTTTTATGCTACAGAAAATGCTATGAAAATTAATTGTATTCTTGTTGATTTAATGCGTATAACAAGAAGTAATTATAAAGTATAACTCACACAGCTGTACTCGTTCCATTATCGGCTATAAAGGAGACACAAATATTTTTTATTTGATTTTATACCAGCCTTATATTGTGTATCGCCTAAAGGTCTAATTTAAATACTTCTTCATATTTAATTCTTCATATTAAAATAAAAATTTTCAAAATAACAATTTTAGTTTTCTTACAATTTTTCTATACTTTCCGAGAGCATTTTCGATAATCATTAAAAACTATATAATTTTTTTTTATTATTTTAAAAAATTTATTTTTTTTCACTCGTCGTCTTGTTATTCGTTTTTTAATTTTTCTTCGTCTTCTTTATCGTTATTTTTCAAAATCTCTTTTTTTTTTTGTTTGTATTTATTTTCTTTTATTATTTTCATTTTGTTTAGATCCGGTTCTGGTTGACCTACTTCCGGTTGTTTTATATTTTTCTTTCTATTTCTCTCTCTTTCATTTCTCTCTTATTATTCTGTTAAATTTTTATTTTTCATTTTTGTATGCACGCAATGCAGGTAGCTTATGTTATTGCTGATATTTTTGTAAACAGTGTTGGATCAACAGAATATAATTATATTATGTACATATGTTCGTATATATATACATACATATTAACATGTATTATATATAGAAATTGAAATAATGATGTTAATATACGCTAAGTTGAGCTGTTTAAATTATTCATTGGCGCGATTTGGTACTAACATGAGAAAAATAACATAAAATATATATTATTATAATATATAACATAATAGAATAATAATATGTACATATCTACAAATTTATTTATGTAAATTCATTGTATTTTTGTTGAATACCATGTGTTATTATAGTACTTTACATATAATGATAATATGTATATATACATATGTCAAAAAAATATATGTATATTTGTAAATGTTATTTATGTAGTTTATTCCAATTTACAGCATAGATTATTTTATGTTTGCTTTTGACACGAATCGATTTCGTGTAAAGAATTAAGTACGTATGTATATATAACTCGATATTTTTTGTTGTAGTATCTTTGATTTTATATTTTAAAATTAATGCCTCTAAGTAATATCATTGTGATTTACAATGCAGTTTGCAATTTAGTATTTTGGAGGGCCGTCTAATACAATATTATTGTTATATGAATGATTATACATATATTACTTTGTAATGCATAATTTCTTGTTTAATTTAAATCAGTTTAATCTTAACTAATATGAATAAAATTTTGATGCTAATATCATAAAAATATATTTGATTTATTTTACACTTTAGGTGAGAGATTAATGATACATGAGCTTTTAGGTATTATATTATAGGAATTATAGGAAGACGGACAGAATATTATTTACTTTTCTTAAATTCAAATATTGCGTCAATTATTCAAATAAATTAATTAAGCCTATTTAACTTAATTGTATATTGAAGCTGCAATACCGAAAAATTAAATTCACAATAACATTATTAAACAAACATTTTTAAGACCTTATCACAAAAATTGCAGTAATTTTTTTTTATACAAAAATAAAATTTTTAATAAAACAATAATTTAGATGATTTATGAATTTTTCTGAGAAAGTCTAAAATTAGTAAAACAAAAATTTCATGAATTTAAAAAATTGGATAATATTACGAATTGCAGTTGGAAATAAATTACGTCTATTTGACCTTCTTATACCACTACAACAAAATTTCTCCTTATGACTAACAATATTTAAAATTATACGAATCCTTATTACATTTACAAACATTAAAGCGTGATATTAAAAGAGGAACTCCTTTCTTACCTTTTTTCAATAAGGTCCATTGTAAAATTTTGTATAGCAAAGAATTTTATTTCTGTATCCTTTTTTTTTATTGCTCATATAAAACTTCATATATTAAAAGTATAAAAAAGGAACCATACCGTAAATTTCTTTTAAAAGTATTTGAAAAAATTATTATTTTTCTTTTTATCTATATACATATATATTGTAGAATTATGTAATTTGAATATCTAATTATGTAAATTTGTCCTGCAATAATTTACGTCACGCCGACTCATTTAAAGTATTTTAAAATTCGTAATTATTTTTAAGGACTCATTTGCATTTTGCGTACATACTATTGTTTTGTATTTTGAACAAAAAAATTTTATGGAATTTAAAATTTTGAATTGTATTTTATGTATAAAATTATACATATTAAAATGAAATTAGAAAAAAAAGGATTCATTTAAAGAGAAAACTTATAACGCATAATGTTTGTTTAGAAAAAGGTTTAAACATTAAAATTATTTTTAATGTTAATTATATGCAAATAATCATTTAACTTAAATATTTATTTTGAAACCTGTTCTTAATAAACATACATACATATTTCAATGGAAAATCTCTTACTGCTATTGCTTAAAATTTATGAACCCTTTTACTTAAATTATTTGAAAATATTTAAAAAATATTTATTAAAATTGGTTTAAATTATTTTCAAAAATTTTAACAAAAACTTAATATGATTGTTAGCTTGCAATTCATGTGAAACTAATTGAATATCGTATAATTATGTCACCAATTTAATACGACATTTATAGATTGTAGAATTTTTTTTATAATTCTTAAAATTTTTAGAAAATTTTATTTTTTTTGAGTTATTATTGTTTGAAAATATGGAAAAAATTTCGTGGTGTATGTAGGTTAAAATTTTCAAAATATTAATGAACGAAGGATACTGACTGGCAAATTTTTTTATGTAAACAATTCGAGAAAGTTCACTTTTCTAGTATGAATATTAAATTTTACGTTTTATATATTTAATACAAAAGGTACTTATTTGAATACACAACTTGTATACCGTTAGAATAATTTCTATTGTTAAATTAAAATTTATAGGTCTATGTATACATACATACAGCCCCGGATTTATCATACATGCAAAGTATGCATTTGCAATGGGCGATAAAAAATAGGGGCGCCATTGAAAACTTAAAAAACCCCTAAATTTAAAAAAAAAAAATTTTCACCCAAAAAAAAGGATTCCAAGTTTTTTTTTATACATCAATTTATAGCGAAATTAACTTAATAAAATCTACCTACATGCAAACATAATATTTTGTTCCTACACATATTTTCTATTTGCACCATATAACAAAAAATGTTCATAGAATTAAAATTACTCATACATTTCTTTACTCTACACTACTCTTTCATTCTTATTTTTTATGTACTGTATATGCCTATAAACACAGAATATTATTTCACACAGCTGTATACATTCAAACGTTCATTTATATAAGTGAAATCGTCTCATATAATATACATACATATATAGAAGCAATGTACGCAACAAATAAAAATATTCAAAAATACACATGTACACATAATTTATATTGTCTAATATGAATAAGATCAACACTCATGCGTACACATATAATTATCTCATAAAGCAAAATTTTTATTTTGCTGAGATTGCTCCCTATCAACACTCGCTCGTACACATATAATTATATCACAAAGCAATGTTTTTATTATGCTTAGTGGCTACACTCGTTCGCACACATTATATTTAAATTGTTTCATACATGCAAAATTTTATTTTTGCTTAGTTGGCGCCCACTCACCAAACAAACAAACACATTATTATAATGTATTACTTTTCTGTATACTATTGCATTAGTAAACAACAAGAACAAAACAAAAAAATCACAAATTAAGAATGAGAATAGAAAGAAATTAGAAAAAGAGAATGAGAGCAATATTCTTAAATAATGGAATGCATAGCTTGATATTGAGATTGTGTATACCAATATTTTATTTTTGTTTAACAACAAAAAATTTTGAATGAATTTTAAAATTACATGATCGTTATGAATTTCTACTACTATGTTCTGCTTTCGTTTTTGAAAAAACTGTTATCAATCACAGAATTAAATTTTAATTGATAAAATCTACTACTTATATTGAATTGAAAAAATGTTGTTTAATAATCAAGTGAATGTTAAGAATTTTTATGCTGAATTGATGTAGTGTAAGTCATCCAAAAAATAAGAGTAAAATGAAATGGCGCATAATTTGCTTCACACATTTATCTCCAAAATTAAAACAGTTAAGCAAAACGACATTCTGAAATTTCAAAACCACGAGCCTATAAATACCAGTAAATGCATTTATTTTAATAAAATCTAAAAAATATAATGAACAGTATAAAAGCTTATAGCTATGTACATGAAAAGCTTAGTTTTTAAGTCACAAATTTTAGAACGAAACTTTGATTTTCCTTAAATTTTTGAATGCAAGTCGAAACTTTTTTTATACGCTGCTTCATTTCTCAGGCGATTTGTGAAATAAAAAGCCAAATTTTACGAATAAAAATAAAAATAATTATAAAAATAAAAATAAAATTACGAATAAAAATAAAAATAATTTTTTACTTTTTTTCATATTCAAATAAGCTGTGAAAAAGTTCATTTGATATAATTTTCATAGAACCTTTTACAATAAGTTTCACTTACTTCAAAAAGTAAAGTTTTTGGTTGTTAAAATCAAAAAATCAAGTTTAAGTGATTGATATAAATCTGATCATAACTTCATAAAAAAACGTACAGTTAAATAAATTACCTTGTTTTTGAATTTATAAAACAAAAAATTGAAAGTTTAGTTCCAGACTTTAAAGGGGGGGGGGGCGCACTTTTTAGGAACCGCTTAGGGCGACGAATACATCAGAACCGCGCCTGCATACATACATACATAATATATAATAGAACATTTCCGTTTATATTTTATTCTTTTCATCATTTTTTATTCTATTTATTTTATTATCACATATAGCTAAATTCTACACATACACATATACACAATATACACATACACATATAGCTAAATTCTAGATTAGCTTTGGATAAGTTGATGAAATTCATATAGGTCTATATTAATTCTTTGAACGTATATTTATTAATATATATTACTAATAGAGTAATAGTTCAAAGTAAAAATTTTTACTAGAACAATTACCAAAAAATCAACATGAAGAAATTCACTAAAAAAAAATCACTTGAAAAATCACTTAAAAAATGCCTTTAAAGAAACTTCAGCTAAAATAGACCAAACCCCAGCTTTTTACCATGAGAACATTACCAAAAAATCATCCTCAAGAAAATCACTCAAAACAGTCACTCAAAAAATCACTTGAAAAAGTCACTCAAAATGTTACTTCAAAAATCCCTTAAAAAAAGCAATCAAAAATCACTAAAAAAAATCACTCAAAAAATCACTCTAAAAATGACTCAAACCTTCTCAACGAAGATTTGGGTTCTAAAGGTCCAGACCCCAACTCTCTGCGTTAAGTAGTTTCGATGTTAGAGCCATTCAAAAATATCATCAAGAGTGTGGCCGACCGACAAACAAACTAACATTGTGCTATTATAATAATAGATACTATTAATAAACATAAATAAATATATATATATATACAAATGTTGATAGCAGAAAAATTAACAATTTAAAAACTTATTTACATTATAAATATCTCTTTATTAATCTTCATATTATGTACTTACATTAAAAATTTGTTATAATTGTATACTGAGCGAAATCATTTATTTGCTACATCATTGTGAATAACATAGCAATTTGCAATATACATATACACTTTTATAAATAATTGCTATTAGATAAAAGTGTAGGAGGTGTATCGTGTTAAAGGGTTTATAAATCATATTTATAATACGTATATATAAATCGAAAATAATTGACTATGTATAAAAAAATTTTTATATATACTAAATATTAACATGATTATATTATACATACATAATGCACATACTATGACATAAAGTTCATGAACGCCAAGCAATTTGCTACATTTTATTTAACATATTGTCGGAATTTGACATTAACATTGTATGTAAAATTAATAATATATATGATTATAGCAATTTATATATAGAATATTGAGTTTATTGCATCTCAATATGATACAATTTTGCAAATATTTCTAAAATAATATTTTTTTTTTGGAAAACTTTATTGAAGAACTCGTTCCGCCTGAATTGCCGAAATCATTCATATTGTAATAGAATGAATGTATTTATAATGCTATTTAAAATAAATTTTAATAATTATCTTTGCAAATTAAATTTGTATTCATTAATCTCTTACATATATGATTCCTAATTTATATTACGGTTATATGAAAAAACGAGAAAAAAAAAATAGACTTGACCTTGTCGACTCTGTGATACCAGTACGAACTTGTTATCCTATGTGTGAATAACTAATGTGCCATAACTAACTATGGGTCAGACTATGACTTTAAGTTGCCGTATTAACATATTAATTTATGCAATATTTCAGTACTATGTGTTTTTCAAAATACTGGTTGTGCCAAACTACTATTGAGGTTGTATGGCGGCTACCAGAAAGAGCCAAGAAATTTTAGCAAATTTTATCAAGCACGTCGGCCCTACTAATATATTCGCTTGTGTGAAATTTCAATATCACAGCTTTTATAGTTTCTGAGATATAGCCAAATAAATTTTGAAGTTGTATGGCAGGTACCAGAAGGAGCGAAGTAATTTCAACGACTTTTATGAGACACATTGGCCCTACTAATATATTCGTTTGTGTGAAATTTCAAAACCACAACTTTTATAGTTTCTGAGATATAGCCAAATAAATTTTGAAGTCGTATGGGAGCTACCCGAACCGGTGCCCCGATCATGTCCAATTTAAATAGGGTTCTGGCACTTACTACAATAAATTATTTGTGAAAATTTGGTGAACTTAGCTCAATTAGTTTTTGAGTTATCGTTGGGACGGGCGGACGGACGGACAGACAAAGCTAAATCAACTCAGAATTTGACGCTGATCAAAAACACACACTTGAGTCTATATCTAAGGCCGTTATTTCTTAGCGTTACAAACGGTAAGGCAAATTTAGTATACCCTTCGAACATACGTTCGTACTGGTATAAAGATTTTGTATCATTCTAGTTTTTTAAAAGAATATTCGATTTATAAATTTAGATAAATACAAAATGTTAAAGAATCTGTTAAAAAATTGCATTTTAACTTAAAAAACATATGTGTTTTTATTATTTTATATTTTATTATACGTCATAAATATTAACGTATATTATATTCTTTATTAGATTTGCCATTTTTAAAATTATTTTTGAAAAATAGCGTAAAAATTGCAATGCACGCTTATTCGCAATATTCTAGGCGAACAATATTACATATGGGTTCATTTATTACTATTTAATACATATTATGCCTATTATATTAATAAAATAAAAATATTTTTGCAATAATGTGGTCCTTTTATGTCCTTTTGTGAATTATTTAAAAAATATATAATTATCTTTTATTTTTATTTTAAAATTATGAGGTAAAATGTTGAAAATTATTTAATTTTCAATTGTAATCACAAAAAAATTAGTAAACATGTGTGGAACATTTTCAACACTATGTTCATACTAGAAAACATTCATATAATGTACATATGTAAGTATTTCAAAATAAATTTTTACATTTCAGGTAAATGGTATTTTAGTTGGTTCAAACCATTTTAAATGTGTATTTCTTAAAATAGAATATTATGTTTAATAATGATATATTGATATTTTAGATTTACACCCATGTGTTTGTATTTTAACCGTGAAAAGTCTTCTAAGAAATCTGTGGGGATATTTCATTATTGTCATTACATAATAATTCTTTTGTATTGAGTAGCTATTTCATTTTAATTTATTATTCGTTACTTATTCAGTTTTAGTTAAGAAACTCAATTTGTTTGAACAAACATCCGTTCACCAGTCCCAGCATTACTTCAAAAACGAATGAACTAACTTTACTAAAGTTTTCACAAATGACTTACAATAATAAATGCTATAACACTATTTAATTTGAGCCTAATGATTGCTCGATGAAGATAACATGTGAGGCCATATGAAAATTGACTTACAATTCCAAAAATTATTTTATCATTTTTCAAAAGCTAGCTATATTCTAGATACAATTTGTATACATACGAGTCTAGTATATGAGCTTAAAACATCTGAATCATAATTTGTTCGAAAAATGTATAAAATATAAAAATTTAATTTTCAAAAATTAAATTACCTGCGACTCTTATTAATTTCTCTACCTTTCTCCGCTATGTAATTTTAGATCCGTCCTGAATAGTTCATTATAATGCTTGCTTGGCTATGGATTGTACACTGAGCGAAAAAATGCATTTTAGAATTAATTACGAACGTATTTGAAATAAAAATGTGGCATTATAAAACATTTTTTAAAACTTTTCACGAAACATTGTTATATCAAAAATGAACTTTTTCATAATAAAGTTGAAATATTTTAATTTCAAAGTAGCATTTTCAAATCGAAAATGCAAGCTTTGAAATAAAAATGTCATTTTTGATTTTAGATTGTTCCAATTTTAAATTAAAAATGAACCTATTTGAATCTAAATTTTTTTATTTGGTATACCTTCAAAATAAAAAACAATTCGTTCATTTTCAATATAACATCGAACGTTTTTGATATTAAGTTGAACGTTTTTGAATTTAAGTTGAATGTTTTTAAAATAAAGTTGATCATTTTTAGATTAAAATTGAAACATTTTGAAATTATATTGTTTTGAAATATATTGCCATTTTTTTCATTTCCAATTAAGACTTTGTAAAGAGGTGAGGTGTTTAGTTATTGAGGTGCATATAAAATTACAAAATTAATTAAAAATTGAAAAATTAACTATTTAAAAAAAAATTAATTGTGGCAGATATTAAAACTGCAAAAACTATTGAAAGTAAAAAAATTAGCAATTTTCAAGTTGGAGATGTGAGTTATAAAGCTGACGGAGAAATGCTGCAGATTATCACCAAGGAGTACCCTCACCAGGGATAGAAGCAATAATAAAGAAGCTTCAAAAGATGTAGAAATAGGAATGACCAACGAAAATGATAGATGATGAGAATTTAATGAAGCTGCTACACGAATTTGAAATGCCTCATATTTTTTCCAGTTTTAGAGGTACATGTATATTCGTAAACATGTGTTTTGGTTAAAGTTTTTGCAAATATCAAAACAATGTTTTTTACTACGATTCTTTAGCGGTTGATATAACTTTCAGAAGCCTTACACATACACGTTAAGTAAAGATGAAATGGTGGAGGAAAATCTCAGGGGCTTCGAGCAAAATTTAGGGAAAAATCATTTATGTGGCTATCCCTTACAAAATTTTAAGGTAAGTAAAAATATTTTCTAAAGAAAAAAATTCAAGATGATTATTATTTATTTTATTAACTTTTTCTTAATAACTTTTTTAGGAAATATCAATTCTCTATAAATGAAACTTTACTGAATGCACTTATCTTATCCACAGCAAGATTCAAGGACAAAACTGGGAATAATAAACAAAAAGTGACTATTAGTGACGCTGGTTAAAGCCTAGGTTAAAGCTTTGAAAAAATATAAGATATATAATTAAGTATGTAATATTTATAGGAAAATAAAAGCTTTAAGATAAAATAATAGTTTGTATTTTAATACTTCCATATGGAAAAATTTTTTAAAAAGCGGGACTTTATTTACAGAATTGATTTTGTTTTACAGCATTATTACAAATTTAATTTTGAAAAGTAAGTATATTCGTTTTCAAATGGATATTAAACATTTTTAAATCAAATACGAACGTTCTTAAATTAAATACAAACATTTTAAAATCAAAAACGAACATTTTTGAATCGAATATGAAATTTTTTAAATCAAATACAAACATTTTTAAATTAAATACGAACATTTTTAAAACTATATCAATTAATTTTTGAATTAAAAATGAACATTTTAGAAACAATGTTAAAACGTTTTCAAAATATTAATGTACCATCTTTGAATCTATATGAAACTACTTTGATTCAAAGTAGTTTTTCAATGAAAATTTAGCATTTTAGAATCAAAGTTGTTCGCTTTTGAATTAAAAAAAAACGCGTTTACTCGGAAATCATATTGATTTCACTTTGATTCAAAGTTGTTTTTTTTGAATTTAGGTTGTTTTTTTGCTCAGTGTACTGGAATCCTTAAAATGTCCCCACAGTTGCTATAATTGCTAAGACCACAGTTTTGCTGTAATCTCAAGTTCTTTCTATTATGAGCAGTATTGCTCTAGTAGACTGTAGGGCATAAGGTAGAAATGTTTTGAATGCGACAATCGTTATATCTGCTTTTTTTTTTGTTTGTATACATGTCGAGCTTGGCCCTTTATATTTAAGGATAAGATGAACTTTCAGAATCAATATTTAAATATTCATTTTTTAAAATATTTAAAGAGTAGGAGTTAAATTCACAAACAACATATTTGTAGTTAAAATTAATCTCAATACATAACCTCTCAATATAAGGAGGAGTCGCGAATGGTTTTTAAGATTTAAAATTAATCAATGTAGTTCTATATATTCTAATTATGTATATATCAAAGGTTACAACTTTATTAAATAGAAAAATCACAAGTATAATATTTTATTATTTATCTTCATATGTACAAATATATGTACAAGCAACACATATAAAAAAGATAAGATAGCAAAAAGTGACCACTAACCTCAATTTATTTTTTTTTAAATTTCATTTTAATTGGACGTGATTCCGAAAAAAAAACAAAACTAAATAAAGATTTTTATTGAAAATGGACAAGATCAAGAACAAACTAGTGTAAGTATATTCTTAAAAAATTTAGTAAATTGAATTTGATGTAAATTCAATACGCTTAATACTCGTAATATTTTAATGTGCAAATGTATGTGCATATAATTGTGTATATATTTTTAGTTTAACAAAACAGGCTTGCCCACTTAACACACAACGCAATTACAAACATAAAGTTATAAAATTATAGTTTTTTTTTTATAGATTTTAAGATGAATGATTAGGAGAGGTAGTTAGCTGCCGATTGAGTATCAAAATGGAAGTATTGAATTATTTTTTATTTTCCTTGCTCTTTTTCCGCGAATGGTTTTTGGATTTACAATTTATTTGCAAAATAAAAAAAATTACTTACTTAAATTTAAGTTGATTTTTTACTTTTTGTTTTTAGAAAATAAGAAATTTTCAAAGAATCGAAAGGAAATTCCCTCTAGGATAATAATGTAAACATTTGCTTTTTATGCAGGTATGTACATATTATGTGAATTGTAATTTCTTTGTATCATTTTTGCGGTTTTCTTTTAAAAGATATTTTATTAAGTGAATGTACGTTAATATGCTTGTAATTGTAACATAGTATGTATTCACATTTCAATAATGCTTTAATATTTAAAATATAACATTAAACAGCAAGATAATGATTTATATGCAATGGCCAATACGTACATACAATAATTGTAGTTCAAATTAAATTTAAAAAATTTGTGCTGGCTGCATTGCATACAATAAAAGAGGTATTGTGATGATACTGAATTTCACATGTCGAGTTTTTTATACAAATATATTCACTTCTTCACATGTTTGTAGGTTAAATCAGGAAGCAATTATTTTGTTCCAACGAAATTAACCATTTACTCGTGTATTATGCATAAATTTCAGCTTTCTATCTCAAAATCTGTAGAAGTTTTGTAAATAGACACACGAACGGACTAGAGTAGGTTTATAAAATTTATTTAAAAATCACACCATTTATGTAATCTCAGATTAAAGGGCGGCGTTAGAGGTACTCCAATCAGCTCACGTTACATATAATCTGGTGTGGTCCGGTATAGTCGTAGTGGTTGAGTTTTCATTAACAAACAGTGTGACGCTCAATTGGCTGTCGAGTCAAAATGCGCATGGAGGAAATTAAATTGCTGACTAGTTGGCTTGGGAAAAATCCGAGTTCCCGTTCGTACACCTTGTCCATGTCTACCATTCAGGGTTTAGGGGGAAACCAACATTCCCTGGAGGGTGAGGAATGGATGTCATAAAACGAATTTGTTTCCACCATTTTACTCAAAGAAGTTCTCCTCGGACTTGACTGGTGATAGGTCGAAATTTCGTGCTATTTCGAACAATATTATTGGACATGTCCAGTCAAATATAATCTACACAAATTAGGTAAATCTTACTCTTTTTTTGTAAGAATTCTGTTTAAACAATGTGATTGTACCTATCTACTTGCTAGGAGGTACAAGTAGTATGGGCGGGTCTTTCTCAGAAATTTTTGGTGGGTTACTATAAGTCATAGCTGATTGCAGTAGGCGGGTGAAGTGATGTTCCATCACCCTAGGAATTTACAAACTAATTATCCTCATAGGGTTTGGGTTAAAAAGTTTAAAATTAACCTAATTTTTGTTAACTTTAGATCTACCAAGATATTGAGCACTTTAGTCTATATAATATCATTTATAGGGTTGAGCCCCCTATTTCAAACTTTAAACAATCTTTTGTACCGTCTATTGTATATTGTTATTGCTTACGTTACGGTGATAAATACATCTATTCCACGTATGTATGTAATAAAATTAAAAATTTATTTTTCAGTATTTTTAACATGACTAATTAAATTATATTGAAAGGGAGATTCCGTAAAATTGAATTTAAACGCAGTTCAAAGAAAGGAAAAAAAACTTCCATATTATTATGAATCATTTATTTTTTCATTCATTAACTTTTATTTCGATTTCAATATAAAAATTTTGGTATTTGCAATGATGCCGTTAACATTAATCATACCCATATTTGGTCAACTTTTTATTTTGTTTTTAACTTCTCATGTCTCATTTCTTTTGCCATAAAGGAAAAAAAAGCAAAAAATAAAAAAAAATGCATTCTGGATCGGCCGATCGTCAACAGAAAAACAAAAAATAATAAAATGAGGCTATTAAAATTTTACAGTTATTTTACATTAATAAACATTTTTATTTTATTTTTATACATATACATACGCGGTTTCGTATGTATTGCGTGTGTTCCTGTTCATATACCTATGTACTTGTAATATTATGCATGTGTAGAAGATTATAAAATTCAACTTTGTCAAAAAAAAAGAAAAAAAAAATGAATAATAAATTGGTTTGTTGAAATTTTTTGCATGGTTTCCTGGACCGTGTATCAGTAAGTTTGTTTAAATATGCATATATTCGAAAAGCGTATAATAACATTATGTAAGTATGACATGTACTTATAGCTATGTACATACTTATGGGTGCATGTATTGTGTGTATATAGGTAAATGTGTAATGTGAAAAACAAAAAAAAAAATTATATTTTATAATAAAAGTCAATAAACACAAATTTTTGGTTAAGAAATTTTTACTTTACATTTTAGGCATAAAGTTTATGTTCTAAATGTATAAAAGTAAAGTGTTCATACTATTATAATAGTGAGGCTTTAAACTTCCTTGCACCTACATAAATACACACATACGCAAATTATTATTTAATCTTACGTTAATTAACTATGAAATTAAGTTAGAACACAAAACTGTGTAATATATTTCATTAGTAATTTCGAACAGAGTAATGATTGTTCGAAAAAATTTTTCTATTAAACCTTTACAAAGAAATATCTGCAAAATCTAACACATATTTAGCTTGACATACATGATATAACTACGTATTTATAAAAGTATGTATGTGCATTAAAGAAGTAAAAAATATGCGTACTCCTCACTATTCGGCTCTTGTATAACAGTGATTGAGCTGACTAGGTACGCAAATTTTTTTCGATAGATCCCTTCAAATGTTTGTACAAGATATAGGAGACGTATTCAATAACCGTTAATATTTAAGTTAAGAAATTATTTATTCTAATTTATATAACAGTTCACCACCAACATTTATTTAATTTAATATTATTTTAGAGTACTGAGTATAATAGTGTTTTATTTAAGAATTACTCTAAAAAACCTCTTTTCTTTTAAATGGAATATGTAAGCACATTATAATAAAAGTTAAGATGAAAACCAATATCAATAAATTTTTCCGTCTAATTAAAATATCATAAAATTAAATATAGGTAGGTTAGGTACATGTATTATTTTACAAAATATTTTACGAAAAAGGTATGTAAGCAAAATTTGGAAGTTTTTTTTTATTTTACAAAATTTTATTTGCTGTTTCATATTTTTTTTTATATATCAATAAAAAAATTAACGAAATGTTATGTTATAAAAGAATAAAAAAATCAAATGTACCAAATTTCAGGTAGGTAAAAATTAAAAAATAAAAGACATAAAGGAGAAATGACTTTTTTATCATTTCACCTTTTTCTTATAAAATTTTACGGTTTTATAGTCATAAACGAGGAAAAAACCAAAAGCTTTTGTTTTAATTTCAATTTTTTTTGTTTTTTTTTTTGCAAATTCACATTAAAAAATAACCATTTTAGTTGTTTGTACAAAAATAAGAACGTGTTTATTGATACTATTCCTGTATGTATTAGATTATATTACAACTACGGTGAGAACTAATGGCCTCACATATAGCATACTCGTATTAGGTAGTAGGAACACGGCTACCTGTAAATTGCTGAGGGAACCTCAACATCAAATTATTTTAATGGACATTCATAAATTCTGTTTAACAATGCTATACTATTCATTCGCTTTACAACAAGTATCTTGCAAGCGTATATATCGTAATATCTTAAATCTTATAAATATGCACGAAAATTTAATATTTCTACGTCTACATCCTTTTTAAGACTTTATCAGTTGATAGACAGGTTTGTTTAATTTTTTACAATTTAAGTATAGTCATACTGTGAACAGAAGTTATAAATAGTATGATAACAAAAGTTAAAACCAAAATAAAAAAATTTTTATTTTGCTATGCCGAATTAAAGTGTATAATCAGAATTTTTTTATATAAGCAATGAAGCACAATTAAATTACATAGAAGAATTGCATAAAAAATTGCATAAAAAAAAACAATTGCAAAATATTTGCAAAGTGGTACAAGAAAAAAACTTATTTGAGTTGGTTTTTTTTTTTTTGAAGAGTATTACCATACTATTTGAAATCATGAAACGAAACTTAAATTATAAAATTATCGTTCGGACCAATGGAAAATTAAAAAAAAAATATGTACTCTTTCATTTCAGCGTTAAGCACCTGGATATAGATACAGTATTACAGAGCTCCAAATTCAAGAGGATCTTTTGCTGAAGATTGGGGGAACCCAATGAAGCTGAAAATATAATAAAAACAATTTGTATTAAGATGTATTTAAATATATATAAGTATAACGTGTCTTTGACTTAAAACTTCTATAAAAACACCATAATTTCAAAATAAATTTTTTGCAATTTTTCATACATATTTTATTATATAATGTGATATATGGTAACACTTTCTCTAGATAAAAATTAAAATGTGCTCTTTTGCTAAATTATAATGGTTTTTGATATGGCACCTTACATAAAATGACAGAATATTTGCAATCACCTGCTGATAAGCTACTACTGTAAAATTCAACAATATTTTTAAATGAACAAAAAAAAAAGTAAAAATTATTTTTGAAAAATATGACATCTATAGAGGTCATCTTTTATTTACATACCTTTAATAAAAATTTCCGAATTTGTTACATTCACAATGTCAATTGTTTCGCTAGAATTCGATTGAAAGAACACATTGCACAAGTATATGTTGTATTACATCAAGTGGTACCCAAAACAGAACTATAAAGGTATTCTATTATATAAGGAAAAGAAAGAAATAAGGAACATTTTTTTTATTTTTCATTTTTAAATACGGAACTATTGTAAAATTTCTGAAAGAACAAAACAAAAACTACAAAATTCTCTTTATACGCAACAGAAGCACGTTTTATAGGGTAATGGTTCAATAAAAAAAAAGTGCACAAAGTTGAAAATAATAAAATTTTTCTACAGGTAATTTGTAAACCAAAATTACTTAAGACCCGCATAAATTATCGAAATATTGTACGTCGCATATTGAAAGTAAATTTTGTGTTTTCGCTTAATGTACAGGATTTTCCAATGCCATATTGCATGGAGATATTGTGTTTTCGACTGAATTGCACTTGTCTGAAGTAGAAAACTTCCACTCAACTACTTGTATAAGCTTGTCAAGTTTTGGAATGTGTGTTTAAAATTCAGTTAAACTGATTTTCAAAAAAATTTATATATGTATGTATATCTAAGTTTATTTTTAGTATTTGCTGATTTAGCCAAATTTCAATCTAACTTTGAGCTGAAGCAACCGAATTTTCACTATATGGGGGGCGGTTTTAAATTTTTAATCATTTGTAAGAAAATGTTTAAAAAACTTGGTTGAAATTTTAAATGTAGATTCTGGTGTGCCGAATCATTCAGTATCATTTTATTTGAGTTCAAAATTTTTTTTGGTGGAATTATAGGTGAGCAACTGAAAATATAATAAATGCTACATTTAAATTTTTAAACAATGGACGAATTTATTGGAAATTTTATATTTCAATACTATGTGCTTTCTGAAGTGATAAACAAATTTTTGATAGAATCTGCTCTTAAAACAAAATTTTGTTGATCCAAATAATCTTGAATACTCGTACTTAAAATTCGCCAATGACACCTCTTAAAACAAAATCGAAATGTATAGTGTAAAAACAACAGTACGACGATTTGATGTTCACCTTAGATTTTTAGTTTTGATAAAATGACCGAAACCTCTACATAAATAATAATATTTTAAACGAATGTGTCATCATTTTACTATTCACAGTTATTTAAATTTCAACCTAAAATTGCATCAATAAATTTTAAAGAATATTTTTTTTATTGTTTCTTTTTTTTTATTACCCACCTATTTCCATTTGATAAGAAAGAATGCATCCATATAGCATGAGCAGGGTCTTTACCTTTCTTTATATGCAAACAATTTAGAATATTATGAAGCTTCTCAATAAAAATTTCAATATATTTTTAAACTCGAATTCATGTTAATTTGTCACACTGAAATTTGCTCTTTGATTATTTATGTGAAAAAAAAAGACCGAAAATAAATAAATTTAAACAGGTAAATTCAACAGGTATTGTTGACAAATCACCTGAACATAAATCTTATTTTATTTTATTATTTCTTGTATTTATATTTAGTTTTTCCGTTCTTTGCTTGCAATAAAATTTTGGTGGTTTTGGTGGTATTTTGTATATGAATAATGTGTACATATATGAATTGTCTTTATTGTAAGATCCATAGTATCTTCTGTCTAAATGTTTTTACATTTCAATTGTGATTTTCAAATAAACTTTTGTTATAATATATATATTCCGAAATATGTTGGTAAATTTATTAGTTATTTTTATTTATATTAATCAAAGAATTCATTCTAATCTTGAAAGAATAGCTATTTGTGAGGCGAACAGAAATAGAGGCAATTAAGATTTCAATGGTTGTCAGGATATTTGGAAATATAAAATTTGCAATGCTTTTCAACTCACATAATAAAATTTTTTTATCCTTTTGCTAAATCGGGTACAACAAATACCAATATACATAAGATGTATAAGACGATTTTGTAATTTTACGAATTTACTTGTTTACATTTTGAAGATTAAATGATGTAAGTCGAATTAAATTTTAATGTGATTGAATTTTATAATACTCTCTTTTGTCCAAATAAGCGGTATAACGTTTTAAAGAAACCTAATGTGATCAGGAAAAGGTTCATCTACCGAAACCACTCAACCTTCACTGCAAATATAAAGAGCCGAGCCAAAAATTTTCCTGACAGGTCCCTTCAGGGAATCGTAAGAGAAGAGCGCCCAGCAAGCACTTCCTTTTCAACATTAGAGACGGGAAGGCACAAAGAACATGTTCCACGTCGTCCACCTCAGTGACATCCTGACAATATCCTGAAATCCACAACAGATACCCGTTGTGATCCAGTGACCTAATAACATGTGAAAGAAAAGACGTAATTTGCGTAGAAAATAGTTGATGAATTTATTACAATTATTGTTTAACTGTTAAACTATAAACTTATTTTAGGCACAATCGCAACAATAACTTTTTTGGTATATAAATTACATGATTTTACAATGTCAAAACATGAATATTTTAAAACACATCAAAAAACTAATATAACATAAATGAAGATGTTTGCGTGTTGTACCTACCTCTATACAATTTCAATTATGTTCCGGAATCGTTAAAATATGCTGTCGGAATTTAAAAATAATTATTTTAAATTGTAGTATTTTATACGCATACAAGCAATACATGATAATATCACAAAGAAAAGTCTTTAAACTTAAACTTTTCATATAAAATTTTTAAAGTTAAAAATAACACAAATAAATTAAAGAGTAAAACACCCAAAAAAATGTTTGTAGTCGTTGTTTTCTACACAAGATCATGCATATGTGTATATATTTTATTTTCATGTATAATTAACTCACAAATCTCCATTAAAGTTCTAATCTGAATACATCAGTCATTATCAGAATTGTAGTCTTATTGTTATATTGATAACGTGAGTACAATACAGAAATTGATGAAATATGTAGGAATAAGCAAATTTGGTCAGTGTACACGAGGGGATAATAATTTGTAATCAATCAAGGACGAAAATATATACTGCTTATGGATATAGAACATTTAAATTAACTATGAGAATTATTTTCGGAACAACTACATCGTATTGGAGATAGCAGCTTTTAAAAATAAGAGAAAATTCGACAGAAAAAGAGTTGTAGTCGCGTTCACATAATACAATTAACTGGTTCTTTGATTTAAATTGGATGCCAAAATGTAGACTTAGCTGTACTCCCATTTTAGTTGTCTTAGACACAGGTAGAACTATTCATACTTTTTGTCGGCTCTATAAATAAATTTTGCCTAATTTTTCTAAAAATCTACCCGAGATTTAATCATCTGTATAAGATTCATCTTATAACATATTGCAATGCGCATTATGAACGTTAGGATAAAGTTTTGTTTTAAATCCGGTATTAATACAATTCATTCAAGCATATTATAAATTTTAAAATAATTTTGGTAAATTATAAAAAAATCTCACGTTTTCTGATTTTGTGAATTGATTAAAACAATTTCGACGGTGACCGAAAATACGTGTTCAAACTTGGAACAATTTTAAAGTGTTTATTTTAATATTGGGTGATTTTTTGTTTTTAATATTTACCGTGTTTAATACAATTTTGTTAATAATATAGAAAAAAAGAAGAAAAAACAAAACAAAAAAAGAATTGGAAGAATTTTTTGTTTCTTCAAATTTTTTTGGGTTTTTTTTTTGCGTGTGTTTTCTTTTTCGTTCAAAAAAGCAAGTACGTGAAATGCATTTTTGATTTTAATAGCGGGTTATAAAAACAAATTTTTAAGTACCTATATGCATTCTACAAATAAATTTAAAATTTTTAATATTTGACCTAATCACCTAAATTTTTATTTCGGATTTAATTTATTTTTCGTAAATTCATTATGAATTTATTACTGGCTTTTGACCGAACTTTTGACTTTTATCCGATTGTAATAAAATCATTTTTGTAGTTTAATATGGCTCAGGTTGCTAGATTTTTAAATAATTTTAATATTTATGGTATTATTTTCTTAATATATGTATGTATGTATACTTATTATATGACAACATACGGCTCATGTTTTGAAGGACAGGCCCCTTTAATTAGACGAACTCCAACATATTGTATGCATATTACATGATAGTTGAGCTTTCGGAAGAAAATTTACACTCTTCTTACTAGAAATTTTGCAGAACTTTCTTGACAAATGAGATATTTTTATTATGAATCAAATCTAAATTTCGAATTTTGATTAAAGATTTGATTTCGAAGTTGCTGCATATGCGTGTACAAACTTGATATACAAGCAAATAAATTGAGTATTGCCAGCAGTAAGTTATGCTAATTTTAATAATTAGTAATAATATGACTATACAATATGATTTTTATATTTTGCCTGTTCGACTGCAATGAATTCAAAGAATTGAAAAGCAAATGTCAGCGTTCTAAAATTTTAGCATGTAATTTCTCTAGAGCTTACAAAATTCCATCCATATCCAATACGATTTTCAAATTATTGCAATAAACAACAATTTATTTAAAATTTTTTAATTTCTCTTTACAAGCACTTGCAAGACTTGATACCCAGCCTTTTTATTCAAATATTTTTAGGAATAATTATTTAGAATTTGTTTTATTTTCATATTTAAATAAAATTTTTTAGTTATAATTTTTATCTTATTTTAGCTCTACTTTAAATTTAAAATTGTTGTTCAATATATTTAAATATATATTGAATTTTTTTTTGTAAATAAATAAGAATTTAAGTGTATTTTTTTATATCGTTTCTATTTGTTTATCGTTATAATAAAATCTGGCACGATTTTCTAATATGTATTTGGTTTGCTAAAAAATTAAACTAAAAATAAGAGAAAAACGTAAGCTATAAGAAGCAAAATCGTGGTATAACAATTTTTTTCTGCATAGCACAAATTATATATGTATGTGTGTATAAGCATTATAATAAATGCGCATATTTTTGTATAGATGCGTGAGCCATTATAGTTAGTGCAATATTGAAAATATTATATAGACACTATTGTTTTAATACTAAACAAAAATTATTTTTAAATTTAATCATCAACTATCAAAATGTATATTTGTTTTTACTGGACGCGTTATTATATATGTATGTATGTATGTAGAAACGTCGTGCTTTATATACATATTTACTAAATAGATACAATGACCTTGAGTGAAAGTTAGTTTTTCACTTTATTTTACTTCTTATATATCATTAATGGAATACAGTCGTGACGTAAATATTTCTATTAAAGTATTTTACATATATTACAATTTTCTTTGTATATAAATTTATTACAATATGTGTATATATGTACATATATCATCCATTAAATGGAAATCTATTATTCATATAATACACAATATTATGGAACATGTTTTTAAAATCAATTAATTGTAAATTATTGGTAAAATGAAAAATGTGCATACGTATGCATGTATGTATGAATATTTGCTTCTGATAATTAAATAAATAAAATGTTTTAGTATTAATCTTTTTTAAAACTGTCAAATGAAATTTTTAAAATTCAGTTAATCATTTTGTGTAAATAATAAAAAAATGTGTAGGTAAAAATTATTATCATATAAAAACAAAAGTAAATATTAGTAACGCAACGGAACTAATATGCGTAAATGTAATTTGGCAAAATTTGACCATAATGGAATTAGGAGTTTGCTGACTCCTACGTTGAGGAGCATGTTTACTTGTCATATCATTAGGTCCAATTTTGATTACGCATGTCAGGTTTGTGCGGCTTATTGTTCTATTGATATTTTTAGGATAGAATCCGTTCAGGGAAGAGTTCTCCGTTTTGCATCTCGTCTCTTAAGTTGGCCCGATTTTCTAAAATTGCCGCCATAAAAAGATAAGCTATACTATTATTGAACTTGCAAACGTTGTGCTTTCTTAGTCTAAGTACTTTTTATTCATTAACTCTTTTCAGGGAACGTTGTTGCAGAGTTTTGCAATATTCGTTATCACAGTTATCACAGTACGGAATGGGCCGTTGACTTGGATATTGTGTGCGGTCATTTCTAACTCTAGTTATGTTAATATTGTAAGGGTGGTCTGAGGTCTTTACTATTTGCCACTTTACTTTAACTGAATTGAAAAAAAGATTGCCGGTAATATATTATACTTATAGCCCATTACATAGAGCCAACCAAAAACCAGTTATTTAATTTTTAAAACATAAAAAAAAAACTCAAGAATAAAATTCTTCCGGTTTATATGTACAGATTTTCAAAATCTCATATCTATATTGTACTTTATATTTTAATTAAAAAACTTATCTAGTTAGTTCAACATTAATTATTAAAGATGTAACATATACATATAATATTATTTTCTCCTAATTCATCATACAAATATATTGTTTATGTAGATAACCATAGCATTATGAGCACAATGTGATGCTATGTTCTATTTGAAGTTAATTCAATCGTATACATATACAATAAGATGTTTAGTGTGATTCAGTTCCCATCATAATCGTAAATAGAAAGAAAAATGTCGGGAAAAAAAAGTAAAATTTGTGTCAAATAAATAAATAAAAAAAAAAACTTGTAAAGAAAAAAAAAAGCTGAGAAAAACAATAATATTAAAAAAAATCAACTAATTAACAGTGACTACAATAGAATGATGATGAAATCAGTGGCGGCCTGAAGATCTCCTTCGTGTAGTAGAAGATAGCTGAAGGCTTTAAAAGTGGAGTCGAATTTTGTCTTAAAAGGGTGAATCAAGGTACGGTTTTTGTAACACAGCTTCTTATTGTGATAGTGAATTTTAGTTCCGTTTTTGAATTCATTTGAAATTTGGAGGAGCGAATGTCGAAATAGTCTACCTTTTACATCATCATATATTCCTATTATGGTGTTAATTTCTTCACACATTATGAAGACTGCATTGTTTATTAACATCTTAATTTTGCCTATAATACAAAATAGCAAAAAACAAAGGACATAATAATTTGAAATATCGATTCCTTTCAGTTTTATTTTTTAGGGCTGTGATAAATTCCATAGTTAACATATTTCTACCCGCACCTATATGTATGTTAGACAACCCTGTTAATACAACTTGGGCGATTGTAAAATTATTTATATATGTATATAGAAAACGAATCAAAAAAGGGAATTAACACAAAAAAAAATTTTTTTTAAAAGAATTATCATAATTAATTTTAATTCGTAATATAAAAATATAATATTCATGTAATAATTTAATAAATAATAAAGAGAAAAATACATACTAAATAAAGAAAACTTTAAGTAAACAAGAATGAAAAAAAAAAACTGATAAAAAGTGAGAATTATTCATGAGCGTTTAATTCAATGGTTTTGTTAGGAAAGAAAAATTCAAAGATAAAAAATAGTTACATACAAAGTTAATAAACAACCTTCATTCAAATTTGTAGGAAAGCAATGATAAAGTTTGATTTAGTTTCATTACCGACCGCATTGCATGCAATAAGGCAGGTTATGTGAATTTCGGATGTCGAGTTTTTGGTAGAAATGCACTTCTCCATAGTAGGAAAGCATAAATAAACTATTTTTAGAGAGGTATCGACCCGTCGGTCTGTCAGTCTTTCTGTCTCTGAACCGATTTTCATGAAATTTTATATGTGAGTTTATTTTAGCTCAGACTGATCAACATTTGGGGCCCCGGAAACTCAAACTTCTTCCGTGCCGATTTTACATTTTTTAACCATATCCACGGAACTAATAGATGGAATTTCTTGAAATTTAAAATTTCAGTTTTGATTGCAACTGACGTGGTTTTTAGTGAACTCGGGTGGCAGAAAGCGAAACTCTATTAAGAGACAAATTTACACTTTTGTAGTTGTATTAGCTAAATGTTTCTTAAATTCCTTAAAATTCTAAAGAAGTGTTTAAAAGGCATTTTAATTATATTCTGTAACACTTTCACAAAATCAGGCAATACTTATTGCAGTCGGTTACATGCTTAAAGCATCAAAATTTTGTGGCTCTGAAAATATTATACTTTTTTTTTTAAATATATGATGGTTTGTATTTTTCAACTGGCCAATTTTATAGAATGTATTAAGTAATGAGCATTTAATAACAAATTAATACTTAATACCTTGCAATATTAAATACATGAATAAAGATATTCATTATCTTATTAGTGCACAAAATCTTTTCTCAATTATCTAACTTTTGAAATCAATCCATTAATTGAATTGTATGACCTGGGAATGTTATACCAAACTAATCACATAAAATTTTCTTTAACTTACATAAAATTAAGTTAATTTATTGCAATTAGTTGAAATTAATATTGTTAATTTAGATGTCACCATATGTTGAGTTTTTTTTAGAAAACTTGAATCACACCTTATAATTAAGATATTAACCATTTTTAGAAACAAACTCTGATTGAAACTTAGAATAATTTATATTTATTAAAAATTGAGGTAGATGGCGAGTCTTGAGGAATACAAATAGAGCGGCCAGCCCATCCTTACTAGGTTTTCATGCTTAAAACTTTAATGAATATTTAAAAATTTTTTTTAACAATATTAACGTTTTTAAAATTTTCTTGGAACTATTTTACTTTTAGGCTTGTCGTAAAATATTAAAAGA
This sequence comes from Condylostylus longicornis, assembly GCF_029603195.1. NCBI lineage: Eukaryota > Metazoa > Arthropoda > Insecta > Diptera > Dolichopodidae > Condylostylus > Condylostylus longicornis. The sequence goes on from NW_026578112.1 coordinate 185,728, forward strand.
AACCGTGTATAAGATGTTTTTAAAATCTTGATTTTTTCTCTTGTATTTTTCAAATTAAAATTTAATCATGTCGCTTTTAAATTTGATTAAAATCTTTAAAATGTTTTTTTGTTTCTGGGATTCTTAATAAATTTTTAATAGAAATTATGAAATTTTTATAATTTATTAAAATTTTATTTAATCTTTTCAAAATTTTTTTTTAGAATTTCTTCTTAAGATATTCATCGTAAATTTTAAATTCAATTTGTACAACAATAGTTTAAAATTGAAAACCACGTTTTACAAAACCAAGCATTTTTTTTTTTTGAATTTAAGAGCACAAAAAACTTTCATTCAATGACAGTGTAACCAATCTTAAATACACAAACTAAAAAATTTTTGCCAAGTTAAAATTACTTTTTCCAAACAGGCAAAAAAAAAAACAGAAAAAAAAAATTTGACAAATTAAAAATTTAAAAAAAAAACAAAAATGGTTCTTCTATGTAAGCTTTTAAGAAAAAACATTATCTTTAACATCATAAAGTACAATAACTAATTCGAAACCTTAGCTAATTTTTCCCATTTTTATAATAACTATGATTATCTTAAAGAGATTCACTCAAAATGAATTAAGAATTATTACCACAAACACATACATACATATAGTTTTATCACCCATTATGAATGCCATTAAAGTATGATTGTGTATGTTGAATTTTGTATATACTAAGGTATATATGTAGGCAATATACTTGTATGAATGTGTATGTGATCGTTGTCCTACTTAAAAACCAAAATTAGCGGACCAAATTTAAAAATATATTTTGGGTTTTTGGTTTTTTTTTTTGGTATTCTTATTTTTTTAAAAGTAGGCCAACGGTAAAAAAAAAAATGATTTTTTTAAGAATTTCTTAAAAAAAAAACATCAAACAGTACATGACGTCACCTTAACGTACATATATCTTAAGGTGAATATAAAAACACCAAAAAAAAAAAACTCTAACAATAAAATTTTGGGTAAAAGGTGGACCACTGCAGACCATAAGAATAGGGTGACCAGAGGTACTTGGAATGGGAAATTTTGCCTTATCTTAAATTCACCAATTCAAAGTCATTACAATTCATTGTTCTAATATGAACCCCTTCCTTATTATTAGTAAATATAAAAACGAATATGAAAAATTCTACCCCTTATGGACCTACGAAAATAAAATTGAAAAATTACGTAAATGCATACAATGAATTTAAAATTAAAACACATTTCTAAGTGAGATGCAATAAAAAATCAATGTAAAAATTGAAATAAATTGAAATAATGCAATGATTGTTAAATTAAACAGGATTTTTATAATTGATTCAATCATTTAATTGAGTCAAAAAAATGTACATTCTTGTAGATGCAATTAACCGGAAGGGGGAAGTTATTTATATTTTTAGCAAGTTATAACGCTCTTATTTGCTAACTTTATTAACCAAAGTGATATAACAGTTAAGAGAAATTACTGTTCAGGTTAACAGTTAAAAATAAAGCTTATAAGTTAATGGTATTACAATTAATTTGTCAGTACTAGTAGCTGTATAACAGAAATTTCGTACAGAAAAATTTTTCTTTCACGAATTTAACAATTTTCTCTTATTATAATGCGTGCGTAGATTCGAATCTTTTAAATTTTCGGTATCTTATTTATAGCTGAAGAAAATGACTACGCTGGTATTAAAATGTTCTCTCTTTTCTCAATGACTTCTGGTAACTCCAATATAAAACAAACTTAAAAAATTTCATGTTAAAGTATCCAAAAGAGAGAAAAAAAAAACTAAACAAACACTTAAACGTTAAATACATCGTCTATATATGTACTTTAATATCCACAAGCATATACGAGTATGTACATACTTACTCACATATTTATTATCGTTAAGAACTTTAAAAATAAAAATTAGGTCGGAGGTGGGTAGATCTCTTATATTGCTGTTATTCTGATTATTTTTTGCCTTTTTGTCAGATTATTAAAAACGTGAAAAAGGTCGGCAACGAACATTTTTTTTTATTATTGTAATTTTGTTAATAAAAAAGTAAAAAAAAAAAAATTAAATTAAAAAATGAAATGACAAAAATAAATTTTTCATAAATGAATATTACAAAATTTTTCCAAAGTTTTGTTTTCTTTCTCACCCTTTTGTGATTTTATTTTTTACTTTTTTTTTTTTTTGCAAAACAAAACTTTCATTTATTACGATCATAATAATATCAACAGCGTGTACATTGGAACTTTTACAGCTAATCGTATTTATTTATATTTTTGTACGAATCTATATTTTAGAGATAAAACGAAAATTCAAACAGGCAAAAGACGTTGAAAAAAAATTTGGGTATATGTATGTATTCTGTAGAAGTTCACGCATATTACCGCAATTTCCATGCAATGCTTAGTTTAATTAATATTTTCAAGTTTCTGGCTCTTGTAAATTTATTAAATTTTACTAAATATTTTATATGTTCATATTTGTATGAACAATTTCAGATATTGTTCAGATTTCTTTGCTGTGACTTAGAATCAGTTTTAAGCTTAAGGGCATGTATGATACGGGCATGTCCAAACGATCGAACAAAAACTTAAATACGAATGAAGGAAATACTACCAAATTTCCACCAAACTATTTGTTTTCTGACAAGGGAAGCTGTTGTTGCTATTGAGCCAATTCAAATACCGAATTCAGAAAGGTGCCGCACGACCCAAAACAATATTTCAAATATCTGAAATAGTAATAAGTAACAGTGTGAATAGTTCAGGAATAATATACTGAAAGTTTTTGTGCAACAGCTTGAAAAGTTCGAATAAATGTTATACAACCATCAAAATTAATTTTAAATACATATTTGAAAAACTATTTTTTCTAATCAGATTATCAAGTTGTTGGGTAAAATTCAGTCGGTTAAGGACGGTCTCAATTATTTTAATTCATTCTAAATCTTGATCTAAACTATTTATTATTTTATTAATAGTATAGTATAGCAAAAGAGACAAATATAATTCTATACTATACGCCACGTCCTTTACAGAAAATATCATCAAAAATTAGTGGAACAGGTATTTTGTAGCCTCACTCAATTCATACCTCAGTTGGACAGCACTGATCTATATATAGATTTATCTTTTACGCAACTGAGAAAAACTGGTATATTTATTTCGGTTTTATTAAAATATTTTTTTAATGAACAAGTAGAACTTGGTTTTAATCGACTGTACTAAACTGAAATTAAATTATAATGTCATTTTTTAACCTGCTATAAAAAAAAAAAAACAGAAAAATGTATGTCAAATTTTACGTCACATATAAAAGTGTTTACGCACAAAATTTGCTCTGCCTCAGATTTTTATTTCTAGTTTTAAATAAAAAATAAGAGCAACCTAAAAGTAGAAATGTAGAACATTAATAAATTTAGAATAAAAAAAAATTATTCTTATTTTTGTGTTTGTGAATTCATTTATGCGTGTATTGTAGTGGTACCCATGTGAAAATTGAATTAAATTGCAAAGTTTTTGCTTGATTGAATAATAATTAAATATTAAAGAAATAATTTTAAAGATTTCCTGTTTGTGATTAAAAATTTTGTAAGCCTTATGATAAATTTAATCAATATTACTATATGTTTGTGTTTTATATTGAATTTTCATGAAAACCGACTGATTTTTGATGTTAAATCTGACAGAATTTGTGTAACAGTTTGCAAGCGGAAAAATTTATTTACAATAAGGAGAAAAATTAGTGCTACACCTAGGTCATGAATAATTTTTTTTTGATAGCGTATGCATACTATAATTTAATATCAAGAAATACGAGTATTTATGAAGCAAAGCCTTTAGCAAAACCTATAGTTATTAAAACACTTTTAGCATTAACATACTTTTATTATTGACTTTATTAAAAATAGTAATTTTTTTTCATTTGTTTGTTTTTTGTGTTTAATTTTAGCAAAACTGAAGAAAGTTCTTTTCTGAAGTTGCATAATTTTGCGTGACCAGAAATAATTAGCACCAAAGAATCCCCTTTTTTTTTATTTTTGCTCTTAATATTATCTTAATTTTTTTTTTATTTGTTAATTAAACAAAAGGTGCAAATATATGTATAGGGAGAGAAAGAGGTGAATAAAGTGAAATTTATTATCGAAATTTTTCTTTTCTTTCTGTGGGAATTTAAGAGTAAAGTTTGTTCAGCTAATGTTGTCGTCAATAATTTGATTCTAAATTTTTAAGCGATAAAGCCGATCTTAAAAAATCGAATTTTTGCGAGTAAGCTTGTGGGTATGGAAGTTTTCATTTATCTCAAAATTGGCTTAAAGAAAACTGCCAATGTAATATTATATGGTGCCAATGTAATATTGCAGGACTATGAAATCAGGGTCTCGAACAAAGACGGAAATGATGATAAAATTGGAAACAGAACTTGAAATTTAAAAGAACTGAAATTGGAGTTGATGTAGAAAAGTTTTCGAACTAACTCTTAGACTTAAATTTTACGTTATTTTTTTTAAAATAAGAAAACTGAATGTATAAATTTTATTCGGTAAATAAAAGAATGCAATTTTAGTTTTAAGAATTTAATTCAATCTGCAAAGTTCTTATTCAGATGGGGCAAACTTACTTAATATTCCCATATGCATGTTTTTCATAGGTAGATAGATGATTTTAATTTTTAGAATATATTAATATGTGAACTCTTAACTTTTTAAAAAATATTAAATTTATATTGTCATTGAGGTGTCTCAAATATTTGCCTTAAAATTATACAAATTCGATACACATATTCGATATAAGTAAATTTTAATGTTTTTGAATCATAATTTTTATTTTTTACCTCATAATTTTCAAAAAAAAAATTAAAAAAATTTATTTTTAATTTTTAACTTTTTCCATATGAAAACTTTCATTTTCAATTTGATATCCGCTATTTAAATATAAAATTATCTTAATTAACGGTATAAAGCCCTAATTTTTATTTTCTTTCTTTAAATACTTACACGGTTTTTCTTTTAGATTTTTAAGATGAAAAAAAATTCCAATGTAATTCAGTTAATTCTCATAAATTTTGTTGCGTGTAAATTCAAATAAATTTAATCGTATCATCGAAATACGCCTAGGGTTATTCCTTATGTACGAAATTTTTCTTTACAGATTACAGGGAAGTTATTTATTTTATATTTGAGTTGAAACTTAATAATAGAATTTATAGCAGTGTGCTCTTGCGAGGGTTAACTCACACGACTCACAAGCTATATTCATTTAAAAGCTATTGTAATTTGAAATACAGATTACATAAATTAAATGTGTAATTATTAAAATGGAGTAATGTTACATGTATGTAAATAACAACACAATTTTTAAGATTCCATTTCAATTTTTGCTTAAATTAATAACTAATTTTTATAATTACTAATTTCATTAATTTACAAGAACACAATTGATATTGCTAAAGAATAAATTGTTTAATAAATTTTTAATATTTCCTAATATTCAAATTATATTCAAATTTAGAATTTAGAATTTCCAATCAATTTAAAATCATAAATGTTAAAATATGTTAAATTAAATGTGTAATTATTTCAATTAAATTCTAGTAATAATTTCAAGGTTACACAAAAATATTAAACTTAAACAAAGAATAAAAACTATTCGATACAGTTAATTTAATATTTGCCACACTTAAAAAAACAATATTAGGCAATAATTTACAATAATTTTGAAAATTATTGTGCTAGTTAAATGTTTAGTACACACTTGCTAATTTAAATGAGTATATATAAAAAAAAAACAAAAGTACCACGACTACAAGAATTTTTACATAACAAAAGTATAATATGGTAATTTGATTGCAAATATAAGAATAAATTACATCCGTCCTCTTCTATCTTATAATAAGAACCAACCAAAGATAATTCTTTTTATTGTTCGTTCTATTTATTTAGTTCTAAAGTCAAATCATTTGGAACAATTTTTTTGTTTTGAATTTAAATAGTTTATTAAAAGCAAAAGAAAAAAAATAAATTTAATTTTTTTTTATATTTCAATAGAATTTCCGTAAGAATTAAAAAAAAAAAAAAAGCAAATTCAGTACGTAAGTGTACTGCAGTTATTCCATTCCTCAATAAGAACATTATTTTATGAGTATACCATATGATTTCCTTAAAGACATTAAGAACCAATTCAACACTGAGCTTACAAAATAAATTGGATGTAAAGCATATAAAGTAAAAATGTCAGCATTCTGGGCTTTTATAACATAAAATCCAATACTGTGTACTCAACTGTAAATTTTTTGAAGAAATCAAACTGTTATACGAAATAATTACTTACACAAATTGTATATAATTGCAATTTGTACACATACTGTAGATTTACTAATAATCATATAGCTGATTTCCGGACAACAATCAGAATCATGTAATGTATAGAAGTTTTAAAGTCGCGAATTTAATTTCCGAATTTAATATACTTATAAATAATGCGAATTTAATTAAGCTTACAATTATTTTTTTTTTTTTTCATAAAATTATTTACTTCGCTTATTGAAAAACGCATAGAAATAAGCAACGAAAAAACGCGTTTTATTTTGTTTATTTATGGATTTAACAATCATCAGTATGAAAAAAATTTTTTTGTTGTTATTCTGACAACATACTTACATACATATATACAATATAATACTTACATATTTACATGTATATATATAATATATTTTTTGAATTCATATCAGTGTATTTTTTAAGCTCCCAATAATAACCTGTTACACTTTGTTGTTGTATATACATATTATTATATTGTTAATTAATGTAATATGTATATGTATGTAAATATATTTTGCAAGTTGCATTATGACCTTTTTTTATATATATATATATGTATATATTCAAAAATGTCTTTATACAGTATTTAGTAATTTTATGCCTCGCTAATTATTTATGCTTAATGTGTATTTAAAATGGATATAAGAATAGTAATTTTGAAAATGATTTATTAATGAATTTATTGTTTGTCTGTCTTGTTTAATTGAAAAGAAATAATTTAAATTTTTGTGATTTAAGAGTTTAATCCTTATGTATTATTTTGATCTTATGTATTTTAATTTAATAATAAATAATTGTTATTATTGATTTATTTTAATAAAATTTTGATTTTTAAAAATTAAATAGTATAGTGAAATAATTGGATTATACAAGAGAAATTTTAATTTTTAAAAATATTATATATAATAGGATGAATTCACGAATGGCTCTAAGAAAATATTTTAATGTTAATGAATTGCACTGAAATGAGCTTGAAAATTCATGTATGTCAATATTTTTTTAATACAACATTATTCATAATCTCTATAAGCTTATACTTGTACTAGGCATCTATTATGGAAAATTTTTTCTTAGGATTTTTTTAATTTTTAGTTTTACTCATTTGAATTACTTTAAGAAGCACTTCTTCACTTAACGTTACAGGCAATTTCAAATGTTGTACTATATTTGTATTTAATATTATTTTTATTTTTATTATTTACGTTTTTTATTTTTTTGGTTGGCAAATAAGTAGCATAAAATTTTGTAATTTAATACTTAATAATAATTATTTTATTTCCAGTCTAAATGATTTGAGTAAATGCTTGAAACGGTATTCTCTTTTTTATGGTTTTTTTTTTGCTTTAAAATTCTTTACTTGTATGTTATTTAAAAAAAAAAAAAATAATTAAATTGCACATAAATGAGAATAAAACATAAATGAACACATTTATAAACACACAACGTATAGAGGGCTCGTTTAAGAATCAAAAAAAAACACAAAAAGATTAACATGTTTTCTTTTCAATTTGTTTTATATTTAATGTATGTATACGCATTGTAATTGTATATACATACATACATTTACATAATATATATACTTGTAGGTAGTTAATTTAAGGAAGTTAATTAAAATTTTATTTAAATTGAATTTAACTGGAAATGGGAAATATTTTAAAGGTGACAATATTTTTTTGTTTGAATTACAAAAATTTTTGGTGACAGGAAATAGAATTTAAAATTAAATTTAATTTTTAAAAATAAAATTCATATTATAAATTTAAAATAAATGTTTTTTTTTTTTTTTCAGATAAATAAGTATTAATTTTATAAATTAATAAACATATAAGAAACGCGTCTAGCTAATCAAATGCTAAATTTAAAGCGAAATTAATTTTAATAAAATGTTCGTAACAATATAGTGTAAAAATATAAATATCATGAAAGAGAAACGGAAATAGACAACTTTGTAACCAAATTACTGCGAATTAAGATCATAAACACTTTCAGAGTTTCAGAAACATAGATACAGATTAATGATTCGCTTCATCTATAAACGTCCGAATTTTTCGTTATAATGAAATACGGTGTTTTTTTTTCAAATTTTTAACTTCTCTTAGAAAATAAGTTGCAATAGATTGTTACTCTTTATCAGAACAAACTATTTTTATTTCGTTTCCTTCCTCCAATATTCCTTTTCAAAATTCTGTAAATATAAAACAATAATGGTGAATATTTTTTTCGAATACAATTACAACAACAATATTAACATATTATTGACCTCTAATTAACCGTGATTACATTTTTTAATTTTTTCGTATATCCTAAAAGTATGCAATAATATTAAGAGAATTTTTGTTTTTGTGTTTGTTGAAGAGAAATTTGCTTATTTAATATTAGGTTTTTAAAATTGTTTTTTTAATTGGTTCATGCCTCTCCTCTTAATAATATTGACACCTCTATTCAAAATAAATTTATAATATTCGCATTAAACACGAATCAATAAAATTACACTTATTCATTTCAAAAGATATAATTCAGCGATAAAACATAAATCTTATCTAGAAATCTTAACACGGTATATCTTATTTCATGTTTCAAGAATATTCATCAATAAATAAATTTATGCTTTAAAGAAAGAATACTAAAAAACAAAACGAAAAGAAAAAGAAATTAATAAAAAATTATATTTTATGTTGTGCTCCAATTTATGAACACATATGAAACGAAAAAATTTTTCATTTTAAATATTTTGTAATTTCAAATATAAATTAAAAACCATTTTTGCGTAACACAATTTACATTTTATACACACATTAAACCATACATGAAAATCAATATGTATGTATGTATGTAAAGAAATTACTTTCCAACAACTAAATTTATATTAAGTGTCAATTTTTTTTTAAATACAAGTTAAGATAAAAATAATAAAAATTCATAGATTTTATAAATAAATTAAAAAAAAAATTCTTTTCAAAATTTTTTTTTTCTTTAAATATTGATATAAATTTTTCATATGTGTGTATTTAATATAAGCATACCTATAAACATATTATATATCTTTAATAAATTTGTCTTTAAACATTATTACCTTGCCTTAGATAATATGTAGTGAAATGTACACACCCATTTCATCAATAAGATTTTAAATGTTTAATGTTTATACAAAAGAAATGTATAAAAATATAAAGAAAGATGTGAAAATACAGGGTGTTTTTGCATAAATTAATTAGATGCATTATTCATGAAACAAATTTAACATAACAATAATTTATTTTTTATGCAAATAATATGGCAAAAATAGTTCTAAAAAGCTGTTCCACAAAGTGATCAAACTGGAAATTTGGAAACTATAATAATCATACAAAGTATGTTTTATATTTATTTAATATGATTAATGTGATTATTTCCTGTTAAAGCAAGTTTGAATTATATATGAAATACGAATACAAAGGCATATATACTAAATAATTTTCCACTGCAATTTGATATATGTAGAACTAAAAAAAATTTTAATGATTTTAGGCTTTTAGCATAAAATTTTTGATGAAATTCTAGGGCAATGTATCTTGTACAAAAATTTTGAAGAAATTTCCATTTTCCAAAAATAAATTTTTTTTTTTTCATATTTTGCTATATGAATATCATACTCTCACACATTTTCATATTTTCACATTTTCGGGGGGAGTCAACAAATATTTGTAGTTCATAATTATTCTTATTTGACCATTAAGTTCAGAATTTTGAGAATTATGCAAAAATTATTTTAACTGCTTTGAATAATTTATTCGAAATTATATGTAAATTTTCAAATTCACAACTATTCAAAATCAGATTTATAGTTTCGTTAAGGTTCTCTTGATTTTATTCTCAATTCAATATTTCGTTATGATTTCCAATTTAATTTTAAAATATACCCTGTACATATAAAAAATATTATATTTCCATTCACATATATACATACAATATACATAAAAACAAAATTGATTAACCGTACAAGAATCTTTTAACCTACATTTCTAAAATTCAACGAGATATGAAAAAAAAAAATTATTCAAAAATAAATATTCTTTTTATAGAAAAACAAAATTTTCTTTTTTTTTTTTTTTAATATTTTACCATTTTATCTTTAACAAGAAGCTTTTCAATATGTCAATTCACTTAGAGTGATCACCAACATTTATATATGTACATAACATAAACGTATATGCATATGATTGCATATTATATAAATTACATAAGCACCATTTTTATGTATGTACATGTATGTTTACATTTTATTATTGTCGTTAGGTATTTTATGAGCAGATAAAATCCGCTTTGCTTAATGTATAAGGTTCTTTAAAAGTAAATTGTCGTTATTGATATTTTTGTTAATGATTATTCTTTATGTACACTGTATGCTTATTATGCTATTTTTTTCTTGTTGTCCTCTAAGTTCCTGAGGGGCCAATATTAAAATTCATATTTAAAAACGATTTTTCTTTTTTATCTTATTCTGTCCATTTACGTTATGTTAATAGTAATACCGTTTTTTAAAATAGACCTTAATGAAGTTTTTAATTAAGATTTCTTGCCGTAATTAAAATTAGATTTAATACAGGTACCAAATAAATATTTTCTAAAGTTCTTTTACTATTAGAAGAATCCCGAGATTTTGCAGTATATTTTGTGTTATACATGACTACAAATTTTATGGCAATTATTTATTTGTTTACAATTAAATTATGCCAAATTGAATTTGATTTATTTCCAAATTTTTCATTGTGTACATAAATTTTGGGAAATTTGATTTCTTGCAAAGTATAACATTTTTATTTTATGTGTTATGTTAGAACATATTTCATTCAATTTGCTTGTAAATTTGACAAATTTTATGTATCTTTACAAATTGTCTCAAAAAAAATATATTAACCATACTGTTTAGTGTTAATATTCGTAAGTTTTTCAATTTTAATTCAGATTTTTGGCCCAAAAAAAGATATTAGTGAGAAATCTTTTCCTCATAATAATAAGAAAATTAAATTTCGAATGTATTAAAATTTTATATTAAAATCTTTATTTTAAGTTCGTTTTTAAGTAGACATGATATGCAACTTCCAATACAAAAAAAAAAAAATAATCCCCTATATAGTCATCTCATTCAATAAATCTAGATAGACGGACAGAAGATCTCATTATATCTTATTTCAAGCGTTTGTTAGTTTAAAAAATACTAAAATGAAAAAATCTATCTTTTGATCTTAAGTTGTTTTTCTTCAAATACATGGTCGATTTTTGATATTATCAGTATTCTGTCAATCTATGATATATTAAATAGTGAACACTGTCTAGAACAGAGACTATATTAATGCATTTATTTCATATATATATATATATATATATATACATATAGTATAAAACTGTCTCTTTTATTGTTTTGTCTAATAGAACTAAAAATTTTAAATATGTAGAATTTATTAAAGAGTTCATATTTCAAAGATATTTTGCAGTATCGAGCCGATTTAAAATAATTTTTCAATTTTTATATTTGTAAGGGCAATAAGCATTTTGTGCTCATATTATTTATTAGATAATTTATTCATACATACATATATATATATGTATATATTTATATGAAAATATACTCGTACATTAATATATTTTATTTTCCGTTTTTTTTTTCTCTTATAAATTAATTTCTTTTTTAAATAAAATGTATTTATGTTTAAAATATGGAGTTTTTTTTTGTCTTTAGCCCCTACGGCAACAAATAAATTGAAAAATAAATTTCATACAAAATATGATTTAATATAAAGAAAAATTTTTTTTAAAAGAAAATAGATTTTTGTAGTTTTGAATACGTCTATGGCATTTACTATTCATTCAAGTTTAAAAAAATTTTTGGAATTTTTTAAAATTAAAATAAAGAAATAGAATTTATTAATGGACGTAGGTTTCTTTTCAAGATTTCATTTATTATTAAAATCTTATGTAGTTACTATTAAATTTAATTGTTAATTTAACATTAATTTGACATATTCTATAAGTTTATGAAAAAGAAATCCTTAAAATAAATATTTAGCTATGTGATCAAATTATCTCTTTCTCTCTGAATTAGGCTCATTCGTATAAAGGAATAGAATTGGGAATAATCAGTTAAAAATTAAATTTTAAAAAAATTTTATGAAATAAAAAAATTATTCTTAATAATTTTAAATCGTATGGTTTTATGTAAAAAAAATCAAAGTTTTTATTATTTTTTTGTACAGCTAGCAAATCTGAAAGTAGAATTCAAATTATATAAAATTTCTTTTTATTTTCCTTATTCGTATATGCAATTTAATAAGATTCACCTGTATTCTCATTTTGTCTTTTTTCTTTTTTTAATTATACAATGAAATATTTCATAATAAAACACCAAAAACTAAAATTATACGAAAAAAGACAAAAAAATGTTTATAAAATAAAAATGGAAAAAAATATTCGTAATTTTTTTTTTCTTTTTTGTTTTTCTTATTCACAAAATATTATAAATTATATACTCACACATACTTAAATAAATGGTATATGGATGTAAGCATCTTACATGGGGCGGCCAAACCTTTATTTTTGTATACATTCTGTTAATATTATAACGGAAATGATAAAATATCAAAAATATTTAATTCTATTTTTTCTTAATTTGTTTTTTTTTTTTTTTAAATTTAATAATGCATATATGAATAAAAATTGAATAAAAAAAAATAACTTCAAAATTATTCTAAATGATTTTTTTTTTTCAATTTAAATTTATTTGGTAAAAAGTAATTACACAATTTCTATTAAAAAAATTGGTTAAAGTAGTATGGCTTTTGTTATAATTAAATAATTAATCTAAATAAAGAGTATTGGATTTTTCATATGAATTAAGGGGCTTAATTAAGAACTGGGACAGTTACACACATTATAAAAATTATAATATAAATCCAAATAAAATTAGTCTTTAATTCCTAATATAATAATATAATCGTATAAATAATAATTTTGTACGAAATTATTACTAATCATTAGAAAATAAAAAACTTAAGCGAGAAACTTTTCAATTTTATGTTCATACATGCTTACATCCAGATTTATTGCAATTCTTCCTATAATAAAGCCAATTGTTGTATGTTACGTTGCGTGTCGCAGTTATTATGTAATTAATGGCTATACGGAGAGAATTGGAGTTTTGTAACTTTAGAGACAGCTGCTTGTCAGGAAGGTTTTGTAAAAAAACAAAACAGTTTTGAGTATTTTTTTGAGTAATTTGTTAAAAGTGATTTAAAAATAAAAAAAAAAAAACATTTTTTTGAGTGATTTTTTAATAAAAACTTCTTGACGATGTTTTCATGACTGAAAACTTTTGAGTAATAATTTTGAGTGAAAATTTTATTAACGAATTAAATAGACATTCTGTAGGTAAGTGTTCTTTACTTCCTGCAGTAGTATTTATAGACAATGAACTTTAGACAACACATAAAAAAAATTAATTTTGTATTACTCAATAAATTAGAGAACTAAACTGAATTATAAGAACGAAATGCAAAAATTTTCGTTTTTATTTCACAGAGAAAGAAAACAACATTTAGAGAACCTTAATTAGAATTTTAAGAAAAAAACATTTTTCGAAAAGTGTTAAAAAAATTTTTTCTAAATTACTTTCAAATCAATTCGAAAAATTTTCTTTTCCAATTAAATATGGTAAATAAGGTATTGCAATATGTTATGTATGTAATAAAAAATAAGAAACGAAAAAAAAATAGTTTGAATATTTCTTGATATTAAAACATTTTTAAACACTGACTAAAGTATGAGAAAAACAAAAACACAATAAGAAACAAAAATTTTTAAGGTATTGTCCAATATCACGTAATATTCAATTCAAATAAAATCGAAATCTTTTTCTTTTCTTATTTGTGTTGTTATTAAATGCATACATACATACACTCATAAATATAGTCCTGTTCTCATTCCTTTTCAACTGCTAAATAATGCTCAATAAACATAAAAGATTTATATAAGTATATGCATTTGTATATATTTAACTGTAAAGCATTATAAACAAAATATAATTTTATTTCAGCAACAATTTTGTTTATAAACATATTGTAACGTTAACGGATGTAAACAAGATGAAAAATGAAACAATAAAATTTACACGAAACCAAGTAAATAATATAACAATAAAAACATAAAATAAAAAATAAAATTTGAGAAGGAATGTGTAATAAAAAGACCTCATTTCATAAAAAAAAATTTCTAGGTCAAGTTGCTAGTTTGCAAAAATATATTTTTATCTTTATCTTTCAAATGAAATTTTACAATAACTTTATCTCGCTTCATTTCTTTTTAAAGGTTGTATTTTTAAAACGATTCACGGTAACGAAACGCTGAGAATGTGTGCGTTTTTTTTTGAAATCTTAAAAATGTATTCTATTTTTTTTTTCTTTTAAAGTATCTAAGCTGTGGTGTGTGTATATGCTTTTCAAAAAATAAAAATTGTAATCATTGATGATCGTGTCATTGTAACGAAAGAGAGAAAATAAGTATATTTAAAAAATGTATTACAATATAAAAGCAGGAGAGAAAATTATGTTTTATTTTCCATCTCTTTTTAATTTCACCTGAATTCATATAATGTGCTTGTAAATATAAGTAAGGCAGTATTATATTCATTTGAATGAGAATTGAGAGAGAAAAATGAGAAAAATTTTTGCAAGCTATTTTTTATTCGGTTATTTTTACATTTTTCTTCTTCTTAAATCAACTACTTTGTTATAAATTCAATCGGAGAGTATGACATGACAAGAAACGTTAATGTCATGTAGAGAACAACTTTAATGTGGTGGTCCTAAAAATCAGATATACGGAGATTTAAGATTTTCATTAAAAATTTAATAATTTCAAAAATATTAATATTACTTAAAATATTAATTTTAGAATATATTAAAACTCATCAAAAATTTCTGTAACAATTTTAAAAATAATAAAATTTACTACATAAATTTTTAATTAAAAAAAATAACTTACAAAAGCTTGGTATACGCTACGCTTTTTAAAACTTAAAAAGAGAATATAATAACAGGTTTTTAGTATGGAAAATAAAAATCAAAAATTGAGTATAAAAATGAGAAAATAAAATGAATGTCATGACTTAAAGAGAATATGAGCGTAAACTGGAATTTTAATAATGTAGTTGTATTGACATTAAAATCGTATTTTATTCTATATAATTTATATAAACATAATTTCTTTTTTATAATAAATATATACATATACATTATTTTGATTACTTTGATTGTATTTGAATAAACAAGTATATGAAATTCAGTATTAAATATTATGAAAAACGTCACTAAGCTAAATGGCAGGCAAAAGTTCAATACACTCAAATGGCCATGATCCGATGTGAAGTACACGATATGAAAATTAAAGCAATGTATTACACTGTTGATGTTGTAAAAATGGAAATACAGAATTAAAAAAAAAAAAATGAAACAAAAATATTAATAAAAAAATACATAAGTATATAGGTACAATTTATTTTTGTTATAAAGTTAGTAAGTTTTTGTGTTATGAGTATATAGAAAAAGAGGTGAGCTTAGAATATGAGTCAATTTTGATAATATAACAAAAAGAAATGAAATTATATTTTGAATGAATTTATGAAGCAGTTTCTGACTTATTTAATTTATTTTAAGCTTCAGAAATTTTCTTGATTGAATGTGTGTACATACGTAGATAGTTCATATAAGTTGGTTCGAAGGAATTTTTTCGATTCTTCCTTTTCCTTTAAGTAATTACTTCAAAAACGGCTTAACTAACTAAAAAGGCTCGTTTTGACATTTTGTTGTAAGAAACATTTTTTGCTCGTAAGAAATTTTTAAATTCTGAATGCACCCAGAGGAAGTTTTCAACTTAATTCTTTTATAAGAAAATTTCTCCAGTCAATTTTCTGGTGGAACTACCAATTTTGAATTATGAAAAAATTTCAATTATGTTTCAATTATTTTATAAAATATTTAGAAAACTAAAATATTTTTCTCAATTAAAATATGCAAAAAATAAAATAAAAAATCAGAATTAATTCCAGCTTTAAAGTTTATTAACCATCAAGTTAACCACTAACACAGTTATACAGACAACAAAAAAAAACTGTTTTTTTTTTTTTTTTTACAAATTTTACTGTTCTTTTTCATTTTTATTTATTTTTTGCTCAAAAGAGTTTTACACAATTTCCTCTTTTCACTGACTTTCGTACTATGGTTGATGAGGTCTGATTTCTTCTGCAACATGATATTCAATAGTGCTTACAGCTTACCTTATTTTTATATTTTATCGTTACGTTGTATTGTTTTTTTTTGTTTTTGTACTCTTTACGCTAAGTTGATTTTCTGTTTTTTTCTTTTTCAATTTTCTGATCACATATAAAATTTTTTTTTCTTTTATATTTTTTCCTTTTTCTTATTTGTTCTTGTTGTTTATATGTGTATTACTACACTGTTACGATGTTGTTTTGTTACATTGGAACAACTGAATATACCAATAATATTTTTGAATATAATGCTTTGGAATTATGCTCATACCAGTAAATCTGCAGAGTTTTACCATTTCCTTTGATATCAGTCAATTTTAAGTCGTTGACGTGTTCGGATTTATATTTTAAGAATTCTCTCTGTCTGTAAATAAAGAAAAAAAAACAATATACAAAATAAAAAAAAATAATTATAATAAGAAGAAAAAATAATAAAATAGCAAAAAGAGAAAAAAAAAAGAAATTTTTCTTACCGACTTTTTTTATTTTCTTCTTTCGATTCGTTTATGACACTCGTACATTTTTGATCGTGTATATTTAATTTTTATATTGCCCTACTTTTATATTTACATTATATGAATGAACTAAATTCAATCAATAACGTTATCCTTTTATGTAACTGTGTTGTATTTTAAAGTTCCGTAAAATTACAGTTATAATTACCATTACATAAAAATATAAATATATTTTAGAAGAAAAAAAAAATAAAGATTTTAAATGAAAATTTGAAAATTTTTTTAATTGAAATAATAAAAAAATATTAAATTTTGAGGTCATCATATTAAACACTAAATGAATGTAACCAAATAACAAGGATATACAAAAGGATATTCATAACAAATATTTGAATTAATTGGAAATATATTAACAAACAAAATTTATTTATTATTCCCATTTCGGGAAAGGATACTCCCAAAAAATAAAACAAGGATATTATAAAATACAAAATTATTATGAAATTGAATTAAAATTAAATTTAAAAATTGAATAAAAAATAAATTGTGAAATTAAAAAGATTTAAACATAGAATATAAAAATATTCTTGAAAATATTTTTAAAAATAAGTGAAAATTTAAAAAAAAATGTAAATAAAAAACGCAAAATTTAAAAGTGATTTCGTCCTTTTTACGCAAACCTTATGTGAATGCCATCAGATATTATTGATGTAAAATTTACTATAAGTAAAATTTTATACGTACACAAAATAAATAAAAAATCAATAAAAATTATTGATAATTAAATAAAAAAAAAAAAATTTATAAAACAAAAGTGAAAAAAAATTCGTAACAAAATCTGAAAAAAAATATTCAACTTTAAAACAACAACAGCAACAACAATTTAAAGAGTTTTTATTAATTTAATAATATTTATTTTAAAATTTATTTTTTTTTTTTTTTTGCAAATAAAAATCATAATAACTTAAATACAGAACCTTCAACTCAACTCAAATTTAAAGTTTATTTTATAATCTTTTGTAAATAATTTTTACTTTCATATAATTTTGAAATTTAAAAAATTTTTAATTTTTTGTATTTTTTAAAAATTTTTGTTCTTACTAAAAATATGAAATTTACTGTTCTTATTTCTCAAGACTTGTAAATATAAAAGAAAAATCAAAAGAAATTCAAATGAAATCTTAAAATATTTTTTCAAATATTTTTATTTTCAAAGCTTAAAAATTTTAAATATGAAAAAATTTTTTCTCTTTGAAATGTTCTTGTTTGTGAGTATCTAACATTAAAAAAAATAAACACCAAATTTATTAATAACAAAATTAAATAATTAAAAAAAAAATAATTTTGAATCCTTTTTAGTTTTCTTTAATTTTTCAAATATGGTACTTAGATTTATTTCTTATACTTTTAATAAATTTTAATTTTTTAGTACTATTTTCTTTTCATACTAATTAAATTTACACTATTAAATTTTCTTTATAACTATTTCTATCTACCATACAAGATACAAGAAGCATATATGTATGTATTTGTTACTGTAACGGAATTATAAATGGAAATTTTACTGCAAATTTTTTTTTTTTAGTACTTTTACTAATTAGCCATTCATTATAACAATAATTGTATATTTGATATATATTAATTACCAGTCTAATTACTTAATATTAATATAAAAATACTTATATGAATAATTAGTTATGATCTTTAATTTTTAGTACATTTTAGTACATTTTAGTACATGTTTTTAGTACATTTGTACTAAAAAAAATTTAGTACATTTTAGTTTTAACATAATAACAAGTAAATTTAAACCATATTTTAGTACTATTGTATACAATTATTTTTTTTTTTTCGATTACAAAAACATTATTATTAGAATTTTAATGAGAAAAATTTTAATTTTTTTGCAAGATTCACACTTGTTTACGAATAACACTTGATTAGTTTTCTTTGGTGACTATATTTAGAAATAGTGAGAGATTTCTTAATTATACGCAATTATATAAATTAGATTTTTTAATTATACACAAGCTAAAACAATTATAGTATTAATGTTATAGACACCAAATTCATAAGTTTGTTTTAGGAATATTTAGTTCTAAATTTTAAATTGAAGGTATAATTATTCAAATAGACTCTGAATATTATCAAATAATTTAATTTTAATAAGCATATGGAAAATAGACAGAAAAAAAAAAACAAAAAATTCATTTGAAATCTATGAAAAACTCGTTTAAGTAATTTTATTTTTATAGTCTACATAATTTTTTTTCCAAGTTCATTAAAAATATTAAGGTACCTATATTCAAACCTTTTGAAAATTTTTAGTATTTTAAGTTAATTAGTTAAATGGTAATATTTTAACGATCTTAAAAACGCTTAAGGATAGATTACAAAAAGAAGAAAAGCAAAACAATAATAAACTTTACAAATTTTCATTAAAATTCAATTTAAAAACGATTACTTATTTTTTTTTAATTCGGAACGTATACAAAAAATTTAAGAATCGGCGGTATTTCAAACTTCAATTCAATTTTTAAATATATATATATTTTAATTTTTAATTATAACACTTAAAAATAATTAACAAAATTTTTTTATTTTATTTTTGGCAATGGAATAAAAAAAAATAACTAAATTTTTTGGGCTTTAAATCCTTATGTACTTATTGCTATATTTCTATTCTAGCTTTTAAAAAAACAAAAGTTTTTCTTTTTGCAATTGGTTTATGTGGTAAAAAAACATATCTTTGGCTTTGACTTCTCTTTTGTTGAAGGTTTCTAGAGGCGAAATATTGTCCCGTGTCTCATATTTTTAACTTTATAAAAGTTTAAATAATCTAAAAAAGAAAAAAATTTAAATACAAATATAAAAATTTCAAAAGTGTTCTAAATTTAAATTATTCAAATAATTTTTCAAAAAAAATTATATTACTGGCTCCTGTTTGATGTTATAGAACTAGAAAAATAAAAAAAAATTCAAGCATTTCTATTAATACAAATTTCATAGATTAATAGGAATTTCACAAGGATTATATATATATACATATATTTATTCAGGATTATTATTTTACAGTTTATATGGATTACCTGTGTTTATCATCAGAATGAAAAGGTCTGTATAATTGAGAAAATGTGAATATTTAAATTAATACCATTAAAAATGAAAATAAAAAATTTAAATTTTACATTGATCCTGTATTAAGGGTGTCGTTTTAAAATATTATTAATTATATAATATTGGCAAAGGCATTTCATGTATTTCATGGGGTATTAATTAAAAATTTTATTTCATTCCCTAAAAATTCGACTAAAAACTAAAAATTTAAAAAAAAATTCGATTATATATAAATTGTTCATATACTTGTAACTTACACAATATGTTAGTTTTCTCTTTTCCTTATTAATTCTCAAGGATTTTATTAAAGCTTTGTATGTGCTTATAATACACCAATGAAAAAAGCTCAGGAAATATCTAGTAAAATCTTGAATGAAAGTAAACTGAAACAAAATCTTGCAATTATAATTGAGAAAGCTTTTCGATTATGCTTTAATAATACCATTAATTGGTACAAATATTTACGGCGGAGGGGGGGGGGGGTTTTTTTGATTTAATAGTGTAGGATATCTAAATTTTTTCTTTATAATATTTATTGTTCTTTTATTTAACCAGTAAAACTATTTATTACAAGCAGTGTTTAAGTAAATTTTCCTGAAATTTTTCCAAAACATTATATATGGAAATTGTGTCTGCCGTTCGATAATATACTTGAGCTTTTATTAATTTTTAAATATGAAATTACGTAAAGTTGTGATAAAAAAATACCAATAAAAAATTGAATTCTCGTAAAATGAAGTAAATTGTTCAAAAAAACAAAAGTTTATACAATTTTTTTAGAAGTCATTTAATTTCGTTTAAACATATAAAAATAAAAAAATAATCAAGTTTCTCGCTTTAATCTTTTGTTATTCGAATTGAAAAATAAGTGTAAACATGTACTTAGTCTTTTTCGATTATTTTGAAATTTGAATATGAAACAAAAATTAGTAAAAGAACTTTTGAAATCATAAATATTTTATAAAATTTTACTTACTTTAATATTATATTACCTTGAATACCTTAGCAAAAAGAATTTTTATTTTCAAAATTTTTAACTCATAAAATTCTTTCAATTCATGAAAATTCTGAAAGTTTCAAGTCAAAAAGTTCTACTCAACAACAGTTTTCAGTGTGAGTACCGTAATTTTATAATAAAAAAAAAATAATAATAACTGTTATAATAAAATATCATAATAGCTACATACAGGAGCACATGTAATCAATCATTTCTTTAAAAATTTTTGAAATTAAATGTAACAATTTTTAATTCTTTTTTTTTCCTAAATCTACTCTATAATCATATTTTTTATATTTTATTATGAAATAATTTTAATTATTAATCATTCTTGAGGTTTATTCTTTTTTTTTTGTAATATTCTAAAAAATAGAACTCTTACAATATAATGATTTACCAAACGATTTCATAATACAAAAACAACAATAATAATAACAACGTGTAATTGTTCGCAAAATTACCAAACATTATAAAATAAAAACATTGACCTCAAAAAGTCGATTAGTCATACCGCAAATATTTATTTTTATGCTATTGAAAATTTTTTATTTCTTTTTTTTTTTTGTTTTTATTTCTCTATCAAAATGTTATTAACACTTAACGAAATTATTAACATTTCCAAAATTAAATTTTGATGGAATACAATAATATAAAAAAAAATAAAATTATCAGATTATAAGTTTTTTTTTTTCTTCTCGCACTTTTTTTTTTTCTTCTCATGATTTTGAGAATATTTTGCTCTTTTTTTAGGTACAGATATTTTGAGTATAGAATTCAAATAGTGTTAAATTTGAAATAATTTATGTGTGAATTGAATTGGCGTCTTCAATAATCCATTAAATTGTAAAAAGAGAAGAAAAAAACTATTTGAATTTATTTATTGGAATTGATTAGGTTGAGTAGTGATTGAGAAGTAAAAAAAAAAAACGAAAAGTAGGTAATTTTTATTTATGGGTAGAGATACTTAACAATAAAGCCAACATTGGGGAAATGAATTTTAAATTATGTGAATTGGTCTGTATAGAAGAATGTATAACCAAAATATTGGCCATATTACTTTTTATATTGCTTGAGATCATTTTGGTGTTTTAGAGTTGATTAACAATTAATAATAATTTAACTATTAATTAAAATAGGTTAAAAAAATTTAGACACATTTAAATTTTCATTATTCTTAATTATACTAAAATTTTTATACTGGAATTCAATTAATCGCATTTAAAACAAATTAAAACTGAATTCTTGATTTATAATAATTAAAAATTTATAATAAAACTTCTTTGTACATCTTGTAAATTTTGAAAAATTTAAATAATATCATATAAAGTTTAGCATAATTTAGGATAAAATATTTTATAGTAGCCCCTTAAAGTATAAGCAAATTGTTCCATTTTCTATATTCGCTACAATTAATTAATTCAATTCAAGATGCAATTAAAGAAAGCTATAATTTGTTCTATAGTTTAAAGAGATTATTTGAATATTTAGTGTCAAAGTTGATAGTCACTCGCACATTGAAACCAAAATTGATATACATAGATAATTGAGTTCGCTATTCTCATGGTATCCTGTTAATTTACAGCTCGAAAAATGTGTCCGAAAAAGAAGTGATTTGTTTGGCATTGTCAATAAAAAAACTGTCATTCTTTCCCAGAATGCCGTTCGCATGATCTTTAGAAAGTGATCTCAGTAGACGGAAAATTGTATAGAATGTTCTTACAAAAAGTGTGGTAAGTCTTCCTTTTAAATTTGTGAATCTCTTTATTGTATTCTGTAAGAGCCCTATGATAGCCCTCCCAGTCAGACGTTTTTTTATACGTAAACATATACTTATTTTTAAAAAACTGGCTAATCCACGGTCAAATAATATTATTATATTTTTATTCCCGGAAAATCTTATTTGAATAATTCGCAGTTGTTAAGTTAAATTTGGCATAGATCAGCTAAGTACCGTAATTCATATATTCATACTCGTATTGTTGTAATGTTCTTCATTTCTATTGTTTTATAAAATTTTTTTTTAGGTAAACCACCAATATGAATTCAATAAATTCGTGTAATTATTGAAATTTCCTATTTAATAGAATAATATATTGAATTTTTGTGTTACCCTGCCTTGCTTTTTTTCTTTCTTTTATTAATTTTTAATTTTTTATTAATAAGGGAGCCGCAAAATAAAAATAAAAATTCCCCCGTACATCCATATTTAAAAATAATGATAAAAATTAACTGAAATCTCAGCATGGATAAATGATGAATCTTGTTAAAATTTTAAGATTTTTCGCCAAAAAAAAAACAATAACAAAAAGATGAAAACAGAAAAACAAAATACACGTATTTTTTATTCTTTTTTTTTTTTGCCATACCTAAATTTACCGTTGTTTTCAAAACCTTCTTTTTTCGTTTTATTATTGTTATTTTTTTTGTCATTTCTTTTTTTAACGCACACGCATACCAATAAATTCCTATTTGAAACAGCTATTCGAATAACAGAACCAAACAACACGAATAATTATACATAATCACTCAAAAACGAAAAACGAAAAAAAAAACAGTAAAGGGGAAAAAATAGGAGGGAAGAGGAAAAAAAAAATTTTTGGTCCATTTACGAAAATTGTTCGAAAATAACATTTTTTTTGTTCAAAAAAAATCAAAAGAGCAAAAAATAAAGCTTAATGTTCATCTTTTTAACTCTTTAGACTCCTCATTTCACCTCGGCTTTCCCAAAAGAGAAAGAACACAAAAAAAAAAAACAACAACAACTAAATTATAAAAGCGTATGAGTATTCGAAAGAAAAGAAGGAACACAAAAAATTTTTTACATGTCCAAAAATAAATAAATTTATTTTATGTGTCATAGAGTGACCAGATGACTTCTCATCCAAAATAAACACAAAATTACGAAATAAAATTCATTGATTGTGCTACGCATAGCGACATTCAATTTTGAACATTTAAAATGTTTCATGTAATTTAACTCACTAAACTAATTTTAATTATGATTCACACCAACAAAATATTGATTTTGTGACACCGTTTTTGCGTTCTTTTGTCGTGTTCAATGATTTGTCCGCCTATATGTCATTAAACTTTCATCTTTAATTGTGATGTAATTCGGAGCAATGACGTGTTAACTAAATTATGAAATAACAAACTGACTGTTAATACAAGCAAAAGAATATTTTTAGTTTAAATCACTGTCCAAATTTCAACAAAATGATGGATTTAATGTAATTTGAGCTCTAATAACTATATACTTCAAATTCTCAGTTTAATCCATTTTTTTCTAAAATTCAAAGGAGTAAACTACATCTTAGAACAATTTTTAATATAAAGTTTAACGTACGAGTGAAATGCAAGATTGCTACTATAATAATGAACTGTCAAATTATATTATTTTTATCTGTCAAATTACTATTTTAACTGTCACATAATTTTCTTTTTTAGTACTGTTTATTACTGACATCGTTTTAAACGCTGTTCTTAAACTGTGTACGTGTACAGAGCACGTGCATATCTCTGTACGAGTACGGTCTCGTATATTCTTTGGGTAGACATATGATTTTGATTTTATTTTATTTTTATATATTATGTAGCTTTGGTAACTTTAAAATCACTATAAAATAAAATTTAAAAAAAACTTTAGAATTAAAAAAAATTCAATAAAAAATTTAATAATAAAAAAAAAAAAACAGTTCACCTGTATACACAAAAAAAATGAAATGATAGCAGAGGAAAAAAAAACAAACAAACAAACAAATTTGAAATTAAGAAAGAAAATAGAAAGAAAAATCCGAAAAAAAATTATAATAAAAAAACTAAAAATAACTGCAAAAAAACTGTAAATTTTTGGCGTAACAGTTTTGTTCTTAATTCATACTTGTTATTTTATTATTATTATTGTTTTTTTTTTGCTTTTTTTTTATTTTGCTTAAATTTGGCTTTTTACTGTTTTGTGTTTTTTATACGATGTTGGCTGATTTATCATTTTGAACTTTGTTGTACACCTTAACATGCTTATAGTGTGTGTGTGTTCAATTCTAAAACTATAATAGTATTAAATTAGAAAAAAATAATTTGAAGGAAATAATAAATTTTTTGACATTATCTATCATATTTTAAAATTAATCTCTAGCATCTTGTATATTAGATTAATAAGTGATAAGTTGAATAAGAAATTTGGAAAAAAAAAATAAAAAAATAATCATTAATTTATTTTAATTTTATTCTATACAAAATTGTAATGCATTTAAGCAGTCTTTGTAGTTCTTAGCCGTTAACAGATTCCATCTGAATTTCTGAATTCCACCTACTTTTTATTAAGAATTTCTTTCAACTGCAAGGTTATCAAGAGTAGATTTTGAAAAGAAAACTATCTTGTAATTTTCTGTTATTGGGAGCCTAGATTTAAGTTCTAAAGCCTAATCTACTTAAAATATAATAGAATCTTTTTTGAAGAAAATATTTTGAAGAATTAACACTTGTCAATAATTATATTTTACGATTTTGAATTTAAAATTTCATATAAAATTTTTAAGAATTTTTTCTCAAGTAAAATTTTAAATTGGATTTTGTTTTTTAAATAGAGATTGACCAAAAAAGAATACTAGTTTTACTATACAATTTTAAATCATGCCACATTTTTCTTGTATAACATACATATATTTTACACAATACTTTGGAAAAAGAGCTGAAAAGAGTTTTAAAGAAGGAATTTCACTTAGAACATTAGAAAACCTAAAATAAATTTCATTAAGAGCTCAACTATGAAATATCAGAATTAAACACAAATGGGAGCTTTTATATGTTGTACTAGAATTCAAGATATTGTACTAGAAATTAATTAACAAAAAATTAATTTAATTCAATTAATATCAGACAATTTTTTTAATTTCGTTTTAAAAATTATTATGTAATTATATGTGTGAGGAATCATTGTTCTTTCTTAGCATTCTTTCATAGTACTATTCTTAAAAGCATTACGTACTTGTTGAAAAACCTTCTTGTTAAAACAAAATTCTGCAGAAGCAGTCATTTTTTCTGGGGCCATCCGATACGTTTTCGAATGTGTAATTTCTTTATTCATTTAAAACAGTTTTTGTTTCAGAAGTATATGAAGCAGGTTATTTTTTTTATTTAGCTTGTTGTTACAAAATCACTTGTATTTTATTAATTGTCTAACACTAATTTTATTAATGATTACAAACAGAACAAGTTTTCTTTCGAAATATTTGCAAATTGAAATCAAAAACATTTTAATAAAATTTTCTTTATACGCACAGGATATTGTATAAAATTTTTGTGCTAAAATCTTCTTGAAAGACCATTTAATTTTACAATCTCTAACATATACGAGTACATATAACAAATTTAATATCTCATTTTCTAACATTCAATTTTTACATAAATTTGCTTCTTTTTATATTTCAAAAAAAATATTCCAACAATTATCGATGACATTAATTAATTACCCAACACTGATATCTTTTCTAATAGTTCCAACCCAAGCATCTATTCAATTTACGTTGTATTTTAATGTGATAATTTTTTAAAAATTTTATATACTATCGAAAAATTCATCGGACTGCACTAATATTTTTCTCTTATATTTAATAAAAAAAATTTTTTTAATTTATTACACGGAGCTATTTACGCATAGGTTTATTTTATTTGTGTGTACGATGATAATGAGAATTAGGTCAGAGAAAAACTTGTTAGACATATTAAAAAATTAATGCGTTCTCGTTCTGTAACAGAATTTGATAAATTGTCATTATAAAAATGCTTTAAAAAATCATTAAACAAGTTATAATTTTAATTTTTTATATTAGAATATTATTTTAGAGTGTATTTTATGAGTGTATTTTTTGTAATTTTTTGTGACTTCTTACAAAAAATTTTTAATTTTTGCATCAAGATTTTTTAATTCAGATTTTTTTCAGATGGTACATGTGAATATCTGTAATTCATGCGTTATTTCAAAGAAAAAATGTCGGAGAAATTATTTCGGATTTATCATAGTGCTTATATTTGAAACTGTTCGAAACTATAAGTGATAAATTCAAATCATTTACATATTTATAAGAACAAAGAATACAAGAAATTTGATCTGAAGATTTCTTGCTTATACCGCAAGATCTTCTCTATTTTAATATTAAATAAATTTTGAGTGTCAATTTTAGAAACTTGGTCACTTCATTACCGGTATAACATACAGTTAATTATAGTAGTAATGAAATATCGAAGTAAAAATTCGAATTATATGTAAAATAGACAGTATTGTTTTCATAAATATTTTCACAAATTTTTTTATTTCTTTAAAATAATTTTGCTAAATAGTTTTTTATACAGTCAATATAATGAAATTTATTTACTTAACATATTTGTTCGAAATATCGATTCAATTTTAAAATTAAGTTGTAAACTTTCTAGAACTATAAGAAGAGCTACATAGGGCGGCATACATAATACTGCAAAGAACTGAATTATGAATCGCAACGAAATATCATTAAATTGGGAATCTATATAACTACAGAATTGTTTCGTAAGACTCAAAGCTAATATTTTCTAATTAATTTACAGAACAATCTGAGTTTTGAAAATAATAAATACGAAAAGTACAAATATATAAGTTATAGTTGTATCTCAAACAGAATCATGTTGTTTAATTTCAATTTCGTATATTTGAAGAATTTTCAACATTATAAAAGCTGCTCACTCTTCTTCACTGCAATAAATTATTTTTTTTTTTCAAAAATATTTTTCAAGTAAAAGACCCAACATTAAATTGAAAAATTTGTACTAATATTATTAAAATTCAATTTATTATACCAAAAATGACCAAATAAAGACTATTTAAGAAGTAACAAATTTATATTAATCTTAAAATTTTTCCAAATTACGTGGGGTTCATATAAAATTTTGATTTAAAAAATTAGTATAGAGAAAAAATAATGTAAAATTAGAAAAAGAAATGGCTGAACTTCTTAAAGTTAAGAAAAGCTCTTGATTTGACCTAGAAAGAGAAACGAAAAAAAAAACCGAAGGAAAAAAAAAGACTTCAAAATCACCTCAAGCATACACGCTCTTTAATTTTTTTACTTTCCATCTTTGTTATTTCTTTCATCTTAAAATGTCTATCTATTTCTTTAAGATAGTTGAAAAAAAAAATTAAAAAAAAAATTAATGGTAACTTTCTTTCCTGGTTTTTTAAGCTTTTATTTTTCTTTTTATTTATTTTTAAGTATTTTTATCGTTTTTCTCCGTGTGGTGCTTGTGTACACAATATATGGCAGATACACACACACACATTCTTAATTTTACATATTTTTTTTATATAATTAAAAAAAAACTTTCTTGATCTAATTTCAAACGAATTTTTTTTTTTATTTTTTTTTTCTCTGTTCTTTCTTTTTTTTTGTACGGCGGCTGTTAGCTTTTGGAAATCATTTTAAATAAACGCCTGACTAAAATGACACAATTTTTAATTGCAATTAAGTTAATCGTTTTTTTTTTATGATATTTTTTTTCAAATTCACCTTTTAAAATAATTTTCTACAAGATTAAACTAGAAATGAAAAAAAAAGTAGACCATATAAGGAAACTTTAAATTGAGTTGGTCAATTTTTTGGATTTTGGACTTCTATTAAAGTATACATATTTGGTTTGCTGTTTACCAAAGTAGGAAAATTTTAAAGAATTCTAGTAATTTTCGTAAATTTTTAAGAAAAAATAGCTGATTAGAAACTTAGAACTAAATAAATTTCAAAATTATTTTGAATCAAATCAAATTATTAGGAAAAAAAAACAACTTCGTTAAAAACGATCCGGTTCCGGTCTTCTGCATTAAATACCAATTCATACTTGACGAATCATGAACCAATCACAATAATATTCTTTGATAGTGATTAATATACTATGTTTTTAGCTTGCGAGAGTTAATTAATAAACGAGCTGTCATATTACGCTCTCTTTTTAGCATTTACTTCCAGTTTATATTCTGGAAAAATATCATGAATAGATGGCAACTTAGACAATGCGATTAAATTGTTGAAATTTCAAAATATGAAATAATTTGATTTCGATATATCTGTTGAATTTCAAGATAATGTAATATGATATCTAGATTCTTTTATGTTCAATTATTCTTGAAGTACGAGATTTTTCTTGGCAAACCAATATTTTATGACTTGAAGATCAGCATTGTTACTGGTAACAGTCGATACTCTGATAAATATATAGGCTAAAAATTCGAAAATAAAATAGTGATTATTTCATAGTAAACATTTAAGGCGACCGTATATACGCGAATTCATCATAAAATAAAAAATTTATCCATAATAAGTTGATTTTATCCACAAAATTTAAATTTAAATTTTTATATAATATCTCACAAGTTCCATCAGAAATCCCCACACACAAATAATTTTAAAAAATTGCAAGTTTCTCGCTTAAGTTGTTTGTAATTTTGTTGACAATTAAGATTCCATTTAGTAATTTGAATGGTTTGAGTGAAAATGCGAAAATTTTTCAAAAATTTAGCATTTATTTTCTAAAAACATCAAAGCACTTTATGAGATAACAAATATGCATGAGTTAGCCCTAAATTTAAACTTAATGTAGTTGTACTTGCAGTTTCAAACGTAGTTTAAAATGAAGTGTAAATTTTGGATTTATAAAGACAATTTTTCTCGAATACAATTCATACATGAAATATGAAAATGTACATTATTTATTAATTCAAAAATTATTTACTTATAATGATAATATCTTTATATACATATACATTATACATATTTATAATAATTGTACCTTTACTTTGCATGCTCTAATTGCTTTCATAATTATATAGAATATTTTTATAATAACAACAGTACGAATTTTTTTTTTATATGTGTTTACTTTTAGAGCTGATTCTTAAATCATTCATTATTATTTATTTCGAAATAATTGTGTTTAGCATTATATGTAGGTACACTTGCTAGCACATGACGTGTAAAGTGAGTACAATAAAAATAATAATATTTATTAAACTTTTTAACCTAGTTATGCCATTAAATTTATACCATGCATGTATAGTATAGAATAGCAATTTAAGGTATTAAAGGAAAATTATTCTTAGTTTAATAATGAGCTGGTCAAATGTTGTAATAGAGAGGAAATTTCAAAATTTACAAGTATTGGAGAATTATTAACGCTGATATTATAAACACTAACATTAAATTATAACTTTAACAGATATATCAATTATTTAACAATTAGATTGTGGAATTTATTGCCTTTTACATAAAAAACTCACTTTTAAAAAGGATCTACTAGTTTAAACATACATTAATGTTCTGAGTGTAAAGAATGCTATTGCTCTAAATTAAATATTTAAAAAATTACTCACATTTTATAATATTATTCATTTTATAGTACACGATAATAATGAGAATTGCAATTATTAAATTGTAAAATAACACTAAAAATAAATTTATAATTTCACATTCATGCGTGTATTTCGATTACAGCACAATATTCTACTTTTACTATCGTAGAAACAGAATGACAGTGAATGCCAATGGCTATAAAATAAATTTGTTATTTCACTTACTTTTTATTACATAGCATCTTTATTATAGGACATCCTGATCTGATAAACATTGAATAAAATCCTAATTTTTTTTAACGTCTCAACAGTATTTCGTTAACAATTTTATTCAATTCTACTGTCATTAGTTTTGTTTTTCTTTCATAAAATTGTTTTATTTGCGAGAATTTATAATAAGTAATATGAATGTGTGTATGCATGTACTGAAATGTAAATAATAAAGTAATGAAAAAGAAGAAAAGAGAAAAAGTTTTTTTGTCTGATATCGTCGCAGTCAACGACGATCTTTAAACGTGTTTCTTTACTAACTTTGTGTTTGTCTATACTTATGAATTTTTATTTCATTATTATTTTATTATAATTATGTTTTCTTATTTTTTTTTCTTTATTTTTTATAAATTCAAGTATATATTATTTATCATTAAGATTCTTTTGAAAACTTGTATTTGATTTTTGTTTATACAGAGTACATGATATCGACAAAGGAACAGAGACATAGTAATTTATCTCTCTCTCTCTCTCTCTCTCTCTCTCTCTGCTTTCTTCTACTCTGTTTAGGGAGTGGTGGCACTATGTGTTTAGTCTCCAATGTTATTTTCCAGATACCTATTCCAAGCCTTCCCGTTTTGAGCAAGGTGAGTAGATTCTGCAGCAGTTTTGTTCGTAAATTTTTTTATCGACCCCTTCCATTTTTCCATCACACCTAGATATAGCCAAAATATCTTAAATGTGACTCGCTAATCTTCTTTATCAGTTGACAATTAGCTTTTGTAATACCGAAATGTCAGAGCGATGTTCTATGTATGATATTCTAAGCACTCTTCGATATACCCAAAGATTAAAATTCCCAATCTTTTTCCTGTCGCTCTTCTTTTTTGTTCACCTTTCTGCGGCATAAGTTTCTATGGGGAAGTATCAGAGCATAATGGCAAATGTATTGCACATAATGTATGAAGTCCAATTTTTTCCAAGGCAATTATACTCCTATAAACGATATTTTTCTTCACAAAAACAGTTTGCTGTAACAGATTTTACTACAAAAACAGTTTCTATGTATACGTCTCATAAATTAAATTCCAGTAAATTCGAAAATTTCAGTGTCAACCTTTTCTTTAACAAGATTTTGTTTGAAATACTTGAAATAGTTTTGATTATCCTCCTATTACTGCTTTGAATCCCTCACTGATGTAAGTTTATTAAATATCGTTTACAATAGTTTTTATTTTTGAGCCGTTGCCACAATATACACAATAATAGAATAAATACAAACGTACTAGTATCAATAAGCAAAACAAAAGTTCCGTCAACCTTTTTGCAGATCACATTTTTCTATCTACTTCATTCTTTTGATTGCAATGAAGTATTCAAAGATTTTAAAGATGTATTTGTTTAAGGAGACATTTATACTTGGTATGGGAGACAAACATGTATTCTTGTATTTTAATATACTGATAATGAGTTACTCTTCAGTATTTGAGTTTTTGCTTCATCATTTCATACAACTTATTTCGTTTTCTTTTTTTAAAGTACATACCTTGTCTTTTTTTTAATTTTTTTTGCAATTAATTCTCATTTTCGTTAAAAAGCTTTCGGGTACTATAAAGCTTCATCTCTGTCTTACTCAACATCATCATTGTCATCACCATGGTTGTATTGTAATACCATTTGTACCTGTATTTGTGTACATTGTAAATTCAGTTATTTAAGATTCTTTTCTTTCCTACTGGTTTTCTCTTTCTATATGGATCAAATTAATATATTTTCACTCTCTTTATCTCCCTCTTTATTCAATGTATTTTGCTTTTTGACTCTTTTGATGAAAATTTGTAAATTTCTTTTTCTGTTGGAAACACTAAGCACAGCTTTTCTGTTTTTTTCTACAATTTTCTCATTTAGTATTAAGTTTTGTTTTTTAAGGCCAGTGGTGGACTATTTAATCGAGGAAATAATACTAAATTAGGCAAAGTACAATTTTGCTTTACTCCAAATTTTAGAGTTTTTTGTTAGATTTTTTATCTGTGCTCATATCTTGCCGCTTTCGGTTATTTCTTTATTTATGGTTCTAAGCCAAGTCATTTTCAGTCTCCGTACTTTAAGTTTTTCATGTAGGTTTGATTCTAATGTCTGGCGTGATATTACAGTCTGAGTTCTCCTAGCCCTGCAGTATGGCCCAACCACCGCCAGTTCCCGCAGTTCCACTTTGGAGATTCTTCTTGACCAGAAAATCCCGCATATTTTTCTGAGTCATTTAAGAATACCTGGACACTATCAATGTTGGCTCATATGCGTGACAGGTTGTGTTTCCATACAACAGTATCGGTTTTATGTACGCTCCGAAGAGCCTTAACGTAATTTTCCTGGGCAAGCCGGACGGGCTTCCTACGCACCCCCCTGTGCAGTAATCGAGGTAATTGAATTTTGTTGTCTTGAATTTATCTTGAATTGCCTATCCACTGAATGAATTGAATATGCCTATACACTTATACGACCTTTTCTCAACACAGGCCGATATTCTTCTATTTCCCAATCATCTCCGGTATTTGCAGAATTAAACTGGTTTGTACCTTACACCGTCAAGTTTCAATTATTGAGTAAAGTAAATCTAATGTGTTAAATATGTATATACGATACTTTTAAAAAAATTTTCGTTCATAAAAAACCGATTGTTTCAACTTCAGAATTCGCTTTCTGTCAATTTAAATCACGTAAAACCTAATTTTTTTCAAGCACCAAAAATGTACCAGACACAATTTTCAAAAAACTCAGTTTAAAATCGAAATCCATTATACTAAATTTGGCATTTAAAATTCCAACACTGATTATAACAAAATGATTTCATTTCAATTCGGTTTGATAAGAGAGCATTTATGTTTGTCGGCCTATCCATCGCATCTCATTTTCTGATTTGTTCTTCTTACCTTCTTACACACACTTATCCATTTATATTCCATTCGAATATCGCATTTTTATTGAATTTTTTTCGTGATTGTATTAATACACATATAGTGATGAAGAAGAAAAACTGTGTGTGAGTGCTATAGAACGGAACTTTTAGAGCATATTTTTATTACATAGGGGTACATGAATGTGTATTTGTATGCTTTTAGTAAAAATATTCTATATAACGTTTCGTAGTTATAAAACTAGAGTTAAATTCATGCCATGTGATCACGGAAGTGTGTCAGCAGGTCTTTCAAATAACGGTAAAAAGTATAAAACCATTAATGGTATTTTTTGTTAGTGTATTGTGTTTATTTGGTTGTATTGTCTTTTATTCTTTTTTTTTTTGGTTTAACGATGTCTCTTAATGGTAGTGATGTAAATGTCTAAAAGAAAAGAATAAAAAATTTATTTTTTCGTGTTTTAAATATTTTTCAAATGACTAAAAAAATAAAAATTAACACTAAAATTTAATACACTTTTTTACGCTGATCATTTGATTTTTACCCTCATATTTTTTGTTGGCCTAGAGACGACTAACTGTTCACACTTTTTCCAAATTTTACCGAATTTAAAATTTCTTTTACAGGAATTGGAAAACTAATTATCATTTCCTTAGTTTGCTATTAATAAATTGTAGTGAATTGTTGCATATTAATTAAATTGTATAAATAAATAAAACACAATTTCTACTACCCGCATTGCCATTATTTAAAAAAGTTGTGGAAATTTTCAGACATACAACAGAGATTTATCTAAATTGCAACCGTATGTTCAACTTTTTAAATAGAAAGAATTTAATTTTATTCTAAAGCATAAATATAATTATTATTAAATTTACTTCGTCATTTATTTATTTCAACCCTTATATCCAATTTATTCATGTAAATATAATCAAATTTTTGAGATCATTCACTGTACATCTCGCTACTATACATGTACACGCTACTGTACATCATGATTGAATCTAGTCCTAAAAAATAATTTTTTGATTAATTGTAAATTATTTAATTAATTATAGTGGTATAGTTATGATTACACGAATCTTAATGAATATAGCATTTTGCGATATACAAAAACAAAAATTGGAATAATCTTCTTGCAATTCATTGAATTAGTTCCTAGCGGGCCTTTGAAATTACTACAATTCATCAGGGTCTCATGTAGGTGTCGTAGTTTGATGGGCACAAAAGATCTTTTAAGCTGGCTGCGGTTCACTGCTACCCTTTCTTTGCAATCTACAATTGATGGCTCAAGCTCGATTTCCAGGAAGCTTTAAATGCTAGAATTTAAAGAAATATTATTATTTATTGGATGTACATTCATTTTGTTAACAGTAGATGCGTTAAACGTATTAATAATTAATAAATAATTGAATTAAATAATTTACATAGTTTTGATTTAAAACACTGTGACAATTTGTGTAGCAGTGTCAGTGTTACGACATTAAAATTCCATTGTTTCGATGTTTTCTTAATTAGAAAATAGCGTTTAAAGTTAAAATTTTGTTTTGTTACGAGTATATACAATTTCTATAATGTGTTAAATGAATTTCATTTATTATTATTATGAAATTCATATAGTACCTTAAATGATCGCAACAAAATAATTTTATTTTCAAATAAGCTGCTGCGTAACAATAGTTCTATATGAAGAAGTATAAAAAAAAAGAAAAACAAGAGAAAAAATATAATGAAAGAGCAAAAAGTTTGAATAATACTCAACACAATGTAAACTAACATTAAAGTCAATTTTGGTGTTAAGTGTTGAAGTGAATTGTTGTTGTGTTATTGTTGTGTTGAGATTAATTCTTCCTAAATAAAAAAAAAAAAAAAGCTTGAATAAATATATTTATGAATAACGTGTAGTGCTTTCACAAATCTAAAAATTTCTTTTTTTCTTTTTGTATCACCCTCCCTCTCTCTCTCTTTCTCTTTTTCTTTCTTTGTCTCTCATTCGGTTTCTGAACGCAATAAAATGTTATGTGAGTACGTTTGAAAATTGGGTTAAATAATTTTTATTTCTCAGGTGTATTATTTTTCTATTGTGTTTTTTTTATTTTATTTTTTATTTAAATATTTATGAATTATAATAGATTTTCATATTATATATATTTTATACACACATAAATGAGGCATGTTCATACGTGCATACGCACATATTTTTATACAAATTTATGTGTTAACAATTACGGTAATGGAATTTTTAATATTAATGTAGAATAATAGGAACATTAGTTTATGTTGGGGAAGAGAATTAGCATAATATGCAAAATAGTCGTCGTAAAGATATACGCGGTGGGTTTAAAACGCATTATAGTAATATCATCACATCACCAGGTATTACTGTGATCTTTATTAGAAATTTTTTAGAGCTTAAAGAAAGGAAAAAAAGCAAATGTTTTTCATGCTTTAACAAATTTAGTTCAATAATAAATACATATATAATATGTAACGTACTACATACGAGTACTCATGTATTGTACTTATATTCTACTATACATAATATTTATAAAAATGTTATTGGTCTAAACAAAAATGAGTTTGTGTTCATGCCGACACGCTTTATTTAAGATTCATATTAGTTTATAATTCATAACTTTTTTATAATATGTAATATTTAAATTACAATATATACAAGACGCCATTTAGCTTAAATATGTGAATAAAAAATTGGAATATAAAATTTTAAAATGTTCTCAACTTAAACATAAACTGATTTTAATTATTTTAAAATATTTTTAATCTAAGTTATAAGATTAAATCAGTAAGATTGAATCAAACCAATGATTTCTTTAGAATGAGTCTATTTTTTTGAAAAATAATTATCCACTTAAATTATTACATTTATATACCAAAATTATATATATGGTGAGAAACAATTATCATTGCATACTTTTCGGAGAAAACAAAAATAAGAAAGAAGTTTTACATAATGGTCGAATTCAGCAGTTAATTACTTATGAGTCAATATAAAAAATTATATTTGTTGATGGCATGACATTTACCTTTTTTAATTCTTCCTTTGAAATTCTGCAAAATTGCAGTTCCGGAAACAAAAGGAGCCGAAAATTAAAGTTTCACTAATTATAAGGTGAATAGAGGGGGTAGGATGAAAAAAATTTCTTCTTTCTTCAGAAATTTCTTAAGATATAACAAAAAACGTTGTTAAATCAGACATCACTGTTCAAAAAAGTAGAATGGAGGGGTTTCCCGACAGGTGAAAGGTGGTATCATTAATTACGAAGTATTAGAGTTTAATGTCACCTAGTTCTCATGGAACGGCGTCTTCTCTGTTATTATCCTTAACACATGCTACTGAGTAGGTCAAATTTAAATACGCATGCCTGCGACAAATTGCTATTCAAAGATAGAATGTCAAATTGTAACCTTCTTTAGTTACCACATCGATTTTATTTCATTTTAATTTACATCTCTGGATTTAATAATCAACACAATTTATTCTTACAAATATTAAAACTTAACGACGTTTGTTTTCTGTAACAAAGACTTATTTTTATTGACTAAGTATTTTTCAAGTATTGTAGATAATTTTTAGTATTTTGTTTTTCAATATTTTATTTAGTCAACGTGTAGATTCAATGTAAATATTTTAAGTTTCAATAATATAAATTTAATTATACAATTATATTTTAAAAATAAAATAATAATAAACATTTTAATATTTTCTTTTCAGAAATGAAAATGCAATCTTCAAGGATAAAAAAAGTTTTCAATAGAACGCACAACAAAATTTTGGCTCACTCCTGACGTCAAGTGAAATTTATATTAAATATTCATATATGTATATAAAGTGAATATTCTTGAAAATCTAAACAAAAACTTTTCGTTAAAATCTAAACACCCTATTGTACTTATTTAAGAAAAAACAAATTCACAAATTTTTTTACAAATATTTCAAGAATATTTTAAGTTAAAAACTATATTGAAAAAAAATTTTCTAAAAATTTCTACACTACAATTTATACTAATCAAATTTTTCTGTACTTCTACGTGTAAAATATTTTTAAAAACACTGCACTTATGATGAAGTATTGCGGAATGAATGTACAAAGTGAATCTGAAGTTGAAAGTTTATTGATGAGTCCTTGCTGGAGTCAAACACAAAATGGTAGTGCCGATCAATTTTTATTGGATGGTCATAAATTACTATTAGATCATGATTTAGACTCGTTACCTGGTGATGATTCGGATCAAAAAGAGTCTCTTTTAGATAATTTATTATTAAATTCATCAACATTAAGTGGTAGTTTATCTGATTTAAAACCATTACCGCCATTTACTGGTTATACAGGACATTTATCAATAAATGGTATATCTGGACATCATTATCATGCTATAGCTCAAAGATTACCAGACGATAGTAATAACAATAATCACAGTAATCCGAATAATAATAACACAAACAATAATAACAATAACAATAATAATAATAATAATAGTAGTAGTAATAATAATAATAATAGTAATAATAATAACAATAATAATTTTATCCAAAGTCCATTTCATCATCATCATCAGTCGAGTCATCAAGGGTCAAATGGAAATAATGGAAATGGCATTAATAGTAACAATACAAATGGAAATAGTGGAAATGTTGGGACAACAAATAATTCAGCAGATCATAATATAGTCTCATCATCTACATGTTTACCTGATAGTGTTCTTAGTTCAGATTGCGGAACTGATTGCCTACAAGATGTTAAGTTATTTGCTGAAAGTCCGATTGAAACCAAATTATATTCGGTAGCTGATAGTTGTGTTATGTCAGATCATAGCGGAGGACCGGATTCAGTTAGTGGTGGTGTTAGAATATATACAGATGCAAAAGAATTAAGTGAATATGTTGATATGAATTCAATTGATGATATTGCTGCTATTATAGGTTCTGCTATAGCTGATACAACAGTACCAAATCAAAATGATAATGATGATGGTAATACATCAAGAGATTCATGGATGGATATTGATGCATGGATCGATGGTAATTGTATAACACAACAAGATGCAAAATTACTTGTATCACAGCATCAAGATGCATTAAATGATTTTATCTTGCCACATTCTCCAATACACCATCATTCAAATAGTAATTCATCAACGTTACAAAGTTTATTAACGCATGGTTATATGCCATTATTACAAAATCGTTTACAAAATGGTCCGCCAACGATTAAAACTGAAACACCATCATCAACATCATATTGTAATGAATTAAGTTCAACAAATAGTCCACCAGGTTCAGTAGTTTCAACAACAGATAATTTAATGATTAATGGTAGATATTTATCATCAACAAATTCACATCATTATGGTACACTATCAATATCAAGTTTAAAACCAGATGGTTTATGTAGCCCAGATCATTTATTAGGTAATGGTAATAGTAATAATAATAATTATCCTCATACAACAACAATAACACCTGTATCTGTACCAAAAACAAAACGTTCTAGAACACAAAAAAAACATCAACAACAACAGCAGCATAATGGTGGTATCTTACAAAATGGTGGCCAACAAGTTACCCAATCAACAGTTAGTTTTAATAATGCAAATGATTTATCTGGTTTATTAGGTAAAGAAAAACCGGTACATCGTTGTAATATATGTAATCGTGGTTTTCTAAATAAATCTAATATTAAGGTACACTTAAGAACACATACCGGTGAAAAACCATTTCGTTGTGATGTTTGTTCAAAAGCATTTCGACAGAAAGCACATTTACTCAAACATCAACAGATACATAAGAGAATTGGGCGCGATTGACGATTCTAAAGTTTTTCTTAAGTGTGATATTTTATTGTTTTAATTAATATTTTATATATATATATGTATGTATATAAATATAATAAAATTAAAATTAGGTAGTTTAGATTAACATTAAAAAAATTGATTTTTTTTTTTTTGACATATTAAATTTATACGTTAAAACCGGTGGATAAAAATGTAATTTATATTTGAATTTATTTTATTTTAATTTTATTATTTTATAAAAATCGACAGTTCTATACTATAATAACGAGTATATTAGAGAAGTATGTATATATATATATGTATATAAACATGTATGTATATAAGAAATTTTTTTTTTTAATATACTTCTGTCCTATACTCGTAAAAAAGTATATAACTGTCTCAAAATAATATTTGTATTTTGAATTAAAATTTAGAGTTTTAACAATTTATTATTTAAATACAAAATATATATATATGTACGTGCGTGGCTTTTATAGAAAATATTAATTTGGCTGTATGTATTCTTAATATTTAAATTAGTATATTATAATTAGAATTTTTATCAGAAATATTTATGCTCCTTATCGTAATATTTCACTTTTCCATTGTTGCTTTATTTCAGAACGTATTCTTGTACAATACTTTGTTGTACAATTTGTCCTACTTCATTCACTTTCACATTGCACTGCTTTTTCATTAAAAAATTATAAAAATTTTTTTAGTGATTTACAGAATATTATTTAGAACAAAATTGAAAAACTTTTGAAGAAATTTAGTTTTACTGAATGAATCGCATTTCTGTTGTGTATGGTTGCTTCTCAAAATCATCTGATATTCAAATACATATTTACTTGTATATTTACAAACACACAAAAATTTTAAATTACTTATACATTTTTAACACAGGGGCGCTTTTCGAATTTTACATGTTTTTTAT
The DNA here is from genome assembly GCF_029603195.1 of Condylostylus longicornis. Taxonomy (NCBI): domain Eukaryota; kingdom Metazoa; phylum Arthropoda; class Insecta; order Diptera; family Dolichopodidae; genus Condylostylus; species Condylostylus longicornis. The sequence goes on from NW_026578112.1 coordinate 226,147, forward strand.
CCTCGACTATGAAACATAGTGAGAGTTAAATATTATATGAGAATTTCGGAAAGCGCCTTAAAATTTTCATTATCAATATCAATATAAATAACACTATTAATTTAGGAATTTCGAAGTTTATATAAGTATATTCAACATTAACTAATCAACATTAACTGGTTGTCAATACTGTTACTCACTTTAAATATTTTTTATTAGGGATAACAAATTCTATATTTTCAAGTTAATTGTGAGCTATTTTAAATGATTTTCTAAAGCAGTCACAATTTACAACATACCTTTCTTATGGTGAAAAAAATGAGTAATTCTTTTTTGTGTTGAAGAAAAATTCTGCGTTGTTAATGAAGTGAGTTCTTTGATTAACTCAATTATTTTTATTTTAATATCATTACTCTACGATTTATTGACAGAATGTTTTCTCTTGTAACAAAGAACTCTCCCTCTCACTCAACAAAGAAATTTTCTCACTCGAACAATTTTATTTTTTTATATAGAAGCTTTATATTAGCACAATATCGACGAAATATCCTTTAATAATTGCAATTATTATGGGGTTTTTTTGATAATTCAGTTCCTAAAGTTAAAATTATAAAACTTTGATGGCTCTTTATTAAAATCAATTATAATTAATTTAGAGCTTTCTAAATTTTGGAAAATCAAATTCTAACTTCACTTCTTCACTTTTTAAGAATTCTCAAACAACCCATGTTTTTCAGCTTGTAAAAGAAATTACACTTAATTCTTTCCTCAAATAAAAATATTAAATCACATTTTCAATTTAGAAACTGCATGAAATAAAATATGAGAACAAACTTGTTGTAACAATCGAATATTAAACTTGTAGTAAATTAATTTTATTTGCTACCTTTATGAATTCGCATTTCAAAAAAAATGCTACGTCTTTAATTCTATTCTTAATACAATAGAATGGTTCTAACTCACAAGTTGAGTTTTTTTAGGCCAAACAATACAACAAATATGAAATGATGTTATGAAGAAATATTTTTTTTTAAATTTTCCATTTCCAGAAATTTATTCTACACAATTGTAATATATATAAGAGAAGCAACCATCTACAATAGACCGTCCATTTGTCTTATTTTGAATCTGTTGTTTTTGTTATGAGGTAATTGTGCTTTTCACATATACAACATAAAAATAATACCATAAATATGTGTAAATTTTCATAATTGTACACTTAAATAAAATTATTATTTGAAAAACAGAAAAAAAGAAAATGTAATTTAATTACAAAAGAAGCATTAAGAAAAATATTTATAAAACAAAAATATTTTGTACATATGCTATTATAACAAAAAAAAAAGACGCTATTTGGAAAACCACATAATTAAGAAAAATTCTAAATCTAATTTTAAAGTAAAATAAAATTCTAAATTAAAAAAAAATATATACTTTATGTAATACGTAAGTTTTGTACATTAAATTTATAATGTTATCAATATATAATTGATAAAATGTAAAATTGAATACAAAAATTAAAATGTTGCCGTCGAACTTATAGAATTTAAGGAAAATAAAGAAAAATTATACATATATGTTTAAAAAAAAAAATGTTATAAATAATTTAATAAATAAAATATAAAACTATATAATAAAAATTGTACAAAATTCAAAATTTCGTATAAAATTTATTAACAAAATTTTTTGAAATATTTAATTATAATTTTTAATATTTCAAAAATGTGTAAAATATATACTATATATACTAAATATACATAAAAAATATTCTAGTTTTCTATATACATATAATAAATTATAATTTTTATTCAGGTTTATGATGAAATGAAATGAAAAACAAAAAATATTTGTTCAAATTGTAAAACAAATATTTTTATTATCGTATGTATTTATGTATACACACTATACTATATGATATACTACTCGTATGTAATATAAAATCTTTGTAACTCATTATTATTCAATTTGTAGTGAAATTACAGGCTTTATTTGAAATTAGAATTTTGATATTTATGCAAAAATTATTTAAGAATTTTTCGAAAAAAATTAACATGGTAAATTATTAAACATTTGTTAGAAAATTTTTATTTCTCATTTTCTTTCTGTCTTAAATTCATATGTTTTAAATAAAAAATTGTTCTAAGATTTTATTGTAGACAACTAGATTTCATCATTGAGAGGTTTGACATTTTAATTTCCTTTTAAACTCGAATTTTGTACCGCATTTTATTTTAAAATTTTATTAAAGTTTGTTGTCAATTATTTGATCAATTTAATAATTTGTATAACATTTTCAAATATCACTTAATAATTAAATTAAAAACACATACAAATATAATTACTAAAACAATGATAAAATTCTAATTTAATATAGAATTTTTAATTTAAAATGACTTTGTACAATGGTTAAAAGTTATAAATTTAATATCATTATTTGTTTCTTTCTTTAAAAATTTCCTAATAGATTGCATAAACAAAATATCCGCAGGCGGGTAACAAAATAATATTTTTGTAAATTACCTATCCCTACCTATATACGCATATTTAATTTAAAATATATTTTGTTTGTTAAAATTAACGAGACAGAAGAATGGCTATAATAAACCTATTTTAATTTAATAGTAATTTAATAGTAATTTAATAGTAATTATTATATATTCACTGTTACAATAATTGACGTCAAATACTTCAAATGTAACAAAATTCAACAGTACTTCAATGCAAAAGGTACTTTTTGGAAAATGTACTAACATATGTCAAAATTCTGTTTTACTGTCGTGTATTTAAACACAAAAACGAATAAAAATTAATTTAATTAATAATTTTAATTTTTCCAACAAAAATCTCATCGTTTCATTAAAAATAAAATTTCAAAATCATCAATATTTCATTGTTTTCTTACAATTTACTATAAAATATCTAGTTAATAATTTTCTATAATAAAAATATTTTTAAAAATATTTATTTTAACAACAAATTTCAATTCATCAAATAATTTAAAAAAAAAATTCATTTAATATTAATTTTTTTTTTAATTATTTTTTTTTTGAATATGAAACACATTTCATCACACATTTATTTTATAAAAAATAATTATTTAATTTATATTTTGTTTTTTTTTTATTTTTTTTTTATACCTCAGTTTAATTTTTGTTTTGAGATCTCGTCTAATTTATCAATTCTTAATTTTATTTTAAAATTAAGTATAAAGACAAAAAATAAATTAAATTTAATTAGAAATTATAAGTATAAATTACTTTCATTAACTAATTTATAAAAAAAAAATAGTAACAATAAATTAAAAATGATATTTAATAAAAAAAAAAAAATATAGTCATGTAAAATAAAATAAAACGAAAAAATAACACTTGAAAATCATAAAAAAATTAATTAATTTAAAAATAAATTTAAAAATAAAAATTTTATAAAAAAAAAAAAGCACAAAATATATTGAAATTGCCCCATTCTTGTAAAATATTTCAAGTAAAAAAAAAAATGTTGATAAAAATTAATAATTAAATAAAAAAAAAAAAAGAAGAAAAAAATTTAAAAAAAAAAATTAGGAAAATTATAAAAAATCTTCTATATTTGTAAACATTACACTTAAATAAATTTAGTGTTAATAAATTAAGAAATCTTAATTTAAAATTAAAAAAAAAAATAAAAAAAATTTTTAACAATTGAAAAAAAAAATTAAAAAGTCTTCCCGCTTTTTGTTAATTTATTTCTGCTTTTTGTAATTTTTTAAAATATTTTTCATTAATTTTTTTTTTTTGTATTTAAAATGGCAAAGAAAAAAAAAATAATAAAAATTTTATAATTTTTATATATATATATATATATATATATATTATGTAAATTTCATTGTAAAAATTATTATTTAAAATCAAAATTAAATAATTTTTAAAAATTAATTTTAATTTTTGTTTTATTTTTATAAATTAATTCAGTTTTATATAGGTTCTTTTTTGTAAAAGTTAAGAAGATTAATGGCGAATTTAAAAAAAAAATTAAAATTTTTAATCTAGATATAATTTAAAATGTACATTGAATTCTTTTACATGTAATGTTATTAACAGATTTCCACATTTCGCAAATTGGGAAGAATAACGACACAATTCAAAAATATAACATCGACTTCCGGAATTTAAAGTATTTATAGCGGAGTGTAAATTACTATGGAAAGCTAAAAAACTTTGGTATAGAACTCTAGCACAAGTATATGAAAAAATTTTCTGTATTATTTTGTTAAAGAAAATCTTTATCAAAATATAATATGTAGTATAATAAAATGCAGAGTAACTAGTTTTCGACTCAGTATTTTGACTTATGTGCTATTTGTAGTGTAATCGATAATGCAAAAAAAACAAATGTCACGTAATTAATAATGTAAATTGCAAGACATTATTAAAATTTTTCGGCATTATTGTAGTAAAAAAATTTCAACTATTGATTTTATTTTTTGTGCAAATGATGAAATTTAATGGAAGTTAGTTCTAGAAATATTAAAATTAAAAATTATTTATTGCTTAAACTAGTTGTCAACGGGTTGAATGCAAAATTTATATGCGGAAGTTGATATGCAGATGTTTTTTGACCATCAGATGTAATTGTTGTTGGCCGGCATTTGATATTTATTAATTACACTTAAAATAGAATACTATAAAAATCTACACTATAGAAATTAATTTCAAAATTCACTTGATTAATAAAAATACAAAATATAATTATTAATTCAATTTTTCGATTTCAATTTGTAGTTTTAACAATGAAGATTTGTTAACCAATTGTATAACATAAAAGAAGAAAAATTTTTTTAAATTTTTTTGAAAAACTTACTGTTACGGCAGTGAAATTCTAAATTTTTGTAATATTACTAGAAAATATTGTTTAATAATAAAAATATTGTTCAAATTTCCGAAATGTTTTGAAAAAACCATACGTTATATGAGACACGAATGTGTAATATTTGTAGGGAAATTTAAAAGTTTTTTATTTTGTAAAAAAAAAGAGTTTATAACTGAGTTTGTCATTCCCAACATTTTATTCGTTTCATTTCTCTTAAAAATGAAAATTTGAGAAACCAATATTTTTAAATATTGTTCATTAAATTAAATGAAATTGTTTAAAAACCAAAAAAAACAAATTCTAATATAAGACAATAAACGCTCCAATCATAAAATTCATCATAAATCATACAAAATTTTAAATATGACTGTAATAATATTTATTAATGAAATAAATCAAAAATTTCAGGTTCATAAAAATTTTGAGGTTATGTTTTTGATCCTCTGTTCATTTTCTTTTAATATATATATATATATATGCATAAGTATTTGTATTTGATTAAAATTTCCTCTGACTTATAAAGTTCATTTATTAATGACATTAATAAATTTAAAAGTTTTCAAATACCTATACACAATAAAATTTTAATAGTTTCAATAAAAGATTAATATAAAATATAAAAATTAATTCACATATAATTTTCTTTAAAAGACTAGGAAAAAATAAATAACAAATGAAATCATAAAAATAAATAAATAAAAAAAAATTAAATGTGCACCTTTAGTAAGTAGTGTAAAACTTGTTTTAATGTAATACTGAAAACCACATACATACAATTTAATATACAAACGCTTTAAAATTTTTCTTTTTTAAATAAAACCAAAATCGGTTTAATCAGTGGTTTACACTTTTATACGGCACAATGTGAACTTAAAACTTATTTTAACCGTTTTAATAATAATTTCATACAATTTCATAGTATTTCAAATAGGATTTGAAAAAAAAAATTACCTTTTGTGCAAAAAAAAAAAATTAAAGGAGTAAGATTTAAAGGTTTTGTAAAAAGCCCATTTCCTTGATAAGCACTAATTATTGTTATATAATAAGAACTATGAGCTATAAATTGAAATACGTATACAAAATTGAATTATACACCAAATGTTAGCGAAATTTTTCAACCACAATAACATTAAATTTTAGAACTTGAACCGAGTTTGAATTCTTATCGTATGGCAAATTTATTAAAAGTAAAATGCTTTTATAAAATTCACAAAAAAAAAAAAAATATTGAGAAATTAAGGGATCATAATTGATAATCTAAATCGTGAATTTCAATAATATTAATTTTTTACGGAAAATAAACCTGTAAATTTTAAGATTATTCAAAAAAAATGTTAATTGTGCTATAATTTTGGTGCCGAATTCGAATATTTTGAACTCTAATATATATTGAAAAGAATTCATTATTTCAAAAAAATTACTTAATGAAAATAAAATTGAATTATTAATTAATTAAAAAATTTAGGAAAATCAAATTGAACTTAATTTTACTACTTTTTAAAATTTCAAGTATAAATAAGCCTTTGTTTGGCCTTTGAATTACTGACATACCTTTACTAAAATTATAATAATAAAATTTTCCAAATTTAATAATACCTATTTTAATATAAATTTACATTGTTCTTGAACAATTTTATTAATTATCTAAAAAACGCTATATTTAAGTTTAAGTTCAGTAGTTCAGTGTATTTAAAATAATTTAAAGATTGCATACTGCTAAACTTACTAAAATATGACAGAGAATATATTTTAAACAATATGAAAAGTTCGTATCTTAATCCAACAATTTAATTTTTCATCGAAAAATAAAATCTTATTGTTATATACGAGTAACTATAATATTATAGTAACACTAATATCCGTATAGTGTCAAATACTATAAAATTTTCATATATGTATAAGCTTATCTTAAAAGTTGGCCAACTTAAATTTACATTTCCTATAGTTGTTATAATAAATTGACTTAGTGTAAAACAAAAAAAAAACCAACAACAACAACATATTTTTTTATTCAGTTCTAGAAAAAACAGTGAAAAAAAAAACACCACTTTTCTATAAATACAGCAACATTACAAGCTTTGTAGAGAAAAAAAGAAACAAAAACGAAAAAAAATCGTAAAGGAAAAACATTTATTTTCTAGTTGTTTTCTTTTTTATAAATTCAAAACGTGAAACAGCTCACAGAGGTTGAATATTGAAAATTGAGATAAGTGGGTCAATGGCACACTTTCCTAGACATTTCACTGTATTGTTTTTGTTGTTATTGTAGAGTTGCTTATTTTTTTTTTTTTCGCTTTACTACTGCTATTCTTGTTTTATTTTCTTTTTTGTTTTTTTTTTGCTATAATTGTTTTTATAATAATAATAATATGGAAACGTAGTATTAAATTGTTTTTCTTATAAAGCAAATCTACAAACACATAGAATAAAATGAAGGAACAAGAGATTAAAAAAAAAGAAATTTTTTTTTTCTGTCATACATAAGTATAGTTAAGCACATTTAATGATAAGTAGTAGATTTTCGATGTAGTAGTAGTAGTAATAGTAGTAGTGGTAGTTAACAATGAATTTTGTTGTTGTTCTACACATTTAAAAAATAAAAACTTGTACTGTGTTGTGCTTATGCTATGCTATGCTGCGTTCATCTACCATCAGTTTTTATGCTCTCTATGCAATGTCTTTGGTATAAATACAGTATACCTATATAATGAAGTAAGTATGCAGAATGGAATATACTATTATACATGGCACATTATGTTAATAATAAAAAAATGTGCTATATGTAGTATGTGTTCTATAATAATAACAGTATTGTAAAATTGAAAATAGGTAAAAATGAAATCACGTAGGCGCACTCTATAATAATAATAATGGCATATTATGTCTATATATATATATATATAGTTATTCTGGTATAATATTGGTATATATGACTAGTTTAGTATTTTTTGTGTAATGAAAAAAAAAAAAATTTTTTTTATAATAAAATATAAGTTGATTTTTGCTAGCTTAGAGCTTGGCTTTCATCGTCACTTATGCTTTTCTTTCATTTTATTTACCATTTCTTCTTTTTATAATTTTATTATAAAAATTGTTTTATACTTCTATTTTTTTCAATTTTTTTTAGACTTAATGTTTAGAGACGGATTTAAGTAGCTAAATATAAAGTACTTATATGCATGAGCTAGAAAAATAAAAATTTTTTTTTTTGTTTTTTTTTCTTTTTGAATTATGCAATTATATTATTGTGTATGAAAATGAAAGCAAAAAGGATAAAATTTTTCCTATTTCAATATTGCTTAAATTTTTTTTTGTTTATATTTAGGAAATTTAAGAAAAATTGTAGTTGAATACAATTCGGTTAAGAAAATTTTTAATTTTAAAGAATAAAATTACAATAACATGCTACAAATTATAGAAATTTGAAAGATATACATATGTACATATGTATGTGTCTGTGCCTAATGTAATGAAATAATGTACTTTTATGCTATATAAAGAATAATGCCATAAACGTTTCTTGTGTATGTATTTTGAGAACGAAATTTTGTTTTTTCCTACTTCACTCTATTAGGGCTTCCACAAAGCTTCATGAACATTCCAATATCTTATTCTAATATTTATGCGTGTTCTAATGGTCGTTACCATATGATCAGCCAATATCAGAGGCTCTCGCTAAGTTTCTTGAATCATTTTGTATTTTGACTGGGTAGATGGTTAGTCTACTGCAGCTTAAATTTAATGAAATGAAAATTATAAGCTAAATTTCAATAAAAAATGCTGAAATCATTTAACTTTTTCCATTTTAAATCCAACAATTCCGATAAATTTCTATTTGTCCATAAATATTAACACTATTCTTCAATAAATATCAGGCGCTTAATAACAAAGTGATCCAAACAAGAAATTATCGATTTTTAGAATAATTGTATAAAACTATTTGGAAACATATTAATTTATATAAAACAGTCCAATCCTAGTATTTATACTAATGAATTACAATATTACACTATTTGTGGATATAATCAAATATATTAGATCGAATCGAACTAAATTTTAAGTGGTTGGGGCATAAATTTTCCTTTTATTTTAACTTTAAAATGTCCTTGTCATTTTCGTGTAAATGATATGTAAGTAATAGCAACGAATACATTTGACGAGTTCCATTCGAAAGTTCCAAATTTAAACTAAATTTTCCAGTAATTCGATTTTAATATTACAAATTATGAAAGCACTCAACATTGTTGTCCTGTATTCGACGTCGGATTATCAGAGTAAAATTTTACGCATACGCTAAGAAACTAATGCGAAAATTAACACCAATAAAAGCCAAATACAAAATATTTTTCGCTTCGAATAAGTTGTAACTTTCGAGTGTGTAGGTGAAAATTTTTGCACTATTACTAATGAATGTTTTTATTAAGAAAGAATTATTTATTTATTATCAATTTGTTGAATTAATCTAAAGTCATAACCGTATGAATGTTGCCCACAAACACGTACATACATAATATACATACATAACGCATACGAGCGAATTTAATTGTTTAAAGTCCGCATAGCGTCTGTTCATTTAATTACCCACAAATATAAACCATTAAAACAAATACATTTATGGTATAAATAAAAGTTTTTTTAATAATCACATTAGTCGCATTTCAGTAATTTTAAGTCTTTTTTAACATTTAGCATTTTGTATTTTATTTTATTTTTTGTTAGTATTTTGTTTATTTAATCCCCCAAAAAAAAAAAAAAATTTTTTTTTAATGATGAATTTTTAATTAGCTTTTATTTTAATTCCCATTTTATGAGATTTACATAGGTTTGTGTTTTTTTGTTTGTTTATTAAGAAAAATTATGAATCTAAAAATGTGCATATTTAATGTTTACACATATACATTGAAAAAGAACAGTTATTTGAGCCATTTACTATTAAATTATCTAGATATAAACATCTTTTAATTTTTAATACTTTTTTCTTTTATAGCATATTATAAGAAAAATATAGTGTCGCTAATATTTTCACTTTATTATTTTACTCGTCTGTCCTTTTTGAAAAAAACTTTTTTTTGCACCAACTATGCACCAATTACGACTCTTCGAGATTCATTTTTTGTAGGCATTTTGCGTTTTTAATAAATTCTCATAAAAAGTACGATTCCTAAAAATATGCAATTCAAATAATGAAAATTTTAAGTTTGTTCCTTATAAAGCAATTGGATCTTGAAGAAAAATTACACTAAAGATTAAAAAGAATTAAAAAGAAATCAAGCATAAGATAACGTCCGTTTCAAGTGAATTAAAGCGAATATTGTTGCAGTGTCATTATTTTCTTAACATTGTTGTAGCAAGTAATTGAATTTTCAATATTTTTAAAATCGAATGCTGTGTAAATTTCACTAAATTTAATTGCTTTCATGGGCCTTTGTTTTAAACAATGTTTGAAATAGAACAATCAAAAATTCTTAATTTCTATTCCGATTCTTATGATTTAAGTAATATAAGAAATTTAGCTGTAAATTTCGGCTTAACTTGTGCATATAGTGGCATACTTATTACTATTATTACTCATATACTTAGCAATATAACTTTCTTTTCAAATTTTTAATTAATCCCACGAAATATACTTACAATGTTGTTGCACTTGTATGTAATACTAAATATTTAAAATTATTGTTTTATATTTATGAAATGTGCTTTTTTACAAACCTTTCAATTGAATTCATATTTGTTCTCTTTATTGCTTTTAGATTGAAGTAAAATGAAAAATTTTTAATTTAAAAGGTGATGAACCTATTAGGGTTTATAAATTTTTCAACAACGAAAACAAAATTAAATATAGCCAGAATAAAAAAAATTTTGTTTTTCATCTCTTCATCAATTAAGCTTACATTAATTTATTTTTAACAGGATAATAATTGACATTATCTACAGATAAAATTTAAATTATCTTCAAAATTTTTTTTTATTATCATAATAAAATGTAAAAACTTGAAAGTCATATTTTGTAAAACATACACTAATGAACAACTTTAAAATATTGAGAATGAAAAGACGAAAAATTAATCAAATTGTTCTTTAACTTAAAAGATTGTACTGTTAATTTAAATGCAAGGAAGATTTGATAAGAAATTGCCTTAAATAATTTGATGCTTTAATAATGATTTTCGATATTAGAGATTTTTTTTTTGTTTTTGCTATTAAATTATATGAAAAAATTTGTGAAAAAAATTTGAAAAATATTTTACAGATGAATGATTTCATTTAATGCATAAAAATTTTCCGAAAATTTAAAAATTTTGAAAAATTTATTCTGCAAAATTAAAAAATATTTAAAAATTAAAAATAAGAAATTTCCACCTTATGATCACTTTGTTGATTAAATTGTTTAAAAATTAAAATATTCGGTTTTTTAATCGGGTCATTATTCAAAATTAATTTTGTGCACACAGGCAAAATTTATTGTTTTCTTAAACTATAAATACATTTTTAGACATTGTTATGTAAAGAACAACATTTTTGTTTCAAGTAATTTTTCTAAAAAATTTTAAGCTACCAAATTACCTTTTGAACTTCATTTTGTGAAATTTTAATTTGCCGGTATGAATTATGAATATTGTGAAAGCTACATTTGAGTTGAAAATAAAAAAATTTTAATAATCATTAACTTTAATTAGTTATACCTAACGAAATTGTTATATTAAAATAGACAAACGTATCGAAATGACAAATTAGCTATTTATAAATTCTCCTCTTAGGCTGTTAATTCTAAAAGTTCAAAATATTTCAGTTATAAATTTTGTAAAGTATTCTATTGCAATTTAAGGTCGTTTAAATTTATTGAAGTTTCGATTTTCGACCACTCGTTTTTTTTTTAAACTGCAATCAAATATCTATAAAAGCAGTTTTAGATCCATACACACCTGTTGACTAATTCAACTTCCCGAGTATTTTTTATGATGCTTTTATTTTCGTCATCCTAAAAGTATGCAATGAGGATACACATTACGCATGTATTGCACTACATGCGTATACACATTTTACTATTGCCAATGTATAATATCGTTTTATTAAAAACCAAGTACGTATTTTGAAATTGCTTTAACATCTCCATCTCTCTCTATTTTGGGCGATAGATTTTATTTGCGCCCAAGTCTTGCCTGCAGCTGTTATTTCTTTTTCTATTGTTCTTCGCCATGTATTCTTAGGCCTGCCGATGTTTCTCCTACCCTGGGGATTCCATTCCAATGCCTGCTTTGATTGTTCTGGCCTCCTAAGTATGTGACCTACCCATATATATTTTTTTTTTCTTATTTGGTTTTCTATTGGGTCCTCTTTGCATAGGTCCCATAGGTCGCTGTTTTTTATTCTGTTGGGCCAGAATATTCGGCATATGACGCGGAAGCATTTATTTGTGAAGACCTGCATTTTATTAATATCTTTCTTGTTCTTGATAGAATAAGTACTAAATTTAAATATTTGTTTGCGTTTATAAATAAAATGCATTGCAAGGGATATTTTTTTTTGGCAAAAAGTCTACATACACATGCATACATGCAATTTTAAAATTACTTACGAAAAAAATAATTTTTCCGAAAATTTTCGGAAACCCTTTCCGTTAATAATTATATCTTTTACTTATTGATTTATTTTAATCTTAAATGTCTATATAATAATGAAAATAGTTGATGATTTATATGATATCCGTGACCGTCAAAACACTGACCTAATTATGTCATATAGAATTACGAAAAAAATAAAAAACAAATAAAATAGCAAAAAAGGAAGAAAAAATCCACCGGGAAAACTTCAATATATCATCAATAATTTTTAAAAATATTTTAAGAGAACAAAATATTTCCTTTTTTTTCCCAGTTTTCTCTCGTTTTAATAATCAAATATAAATGAGGAACATTTTTAATTTAATCGCCTTATTGATAAGTTAATAATACTTTAGGGAACTTTATTATTCAAAGATTTTCTTCTTTTCTTCTTTGGTTATTATTGTTATTTTTGTTGTAAGCAAAAGTGCATCATTTGATTTATTACATCAAAACCTTTTCATCTCTCATCTTATCCAGTTCATGAATTTTAAAATATAAATCAAAAATTTCAAATATAATAAGAAAAAGAAAAAGCAAACAAAAAAAAAACACTTTTTTTATTTTAATTTTTGTTTTTTTTTTCTGATTTTAAAACCAAATTGTAATTGACATACAATAAAATAAGAGTTTAAAAACTTAAACGGCTGTATAAGTAATATGGAGTAAGCATAAAATAAAATAATAAATTTATTTGGTTTGGTTAAATTTATTCGGTACAACTATAAGATAATACTTAAAAGGTGTTCTAAAATGAAAATTTTCAAAATTGCAATAGGTTATTCAACACGAATAGTCGAATACCTTCTCAAAAGAATTCTCAATTAAGAAAACAATAAAATTCTCAAATTAATTTCAAAAGACACTCATTTTTCGTTTCGGAGATGAGAAAAAATTTTATAAAAAAAAGAAATTTGTTTTGATTTCTCTCTTGGAAAACATGCTTTTCAGACGTTCGTTCAATTTCTGCAACGCAATAATTCAATTTTCTCCCCATCCCTGTTTATTATTGGAGACCAATATTTTCAAATTAAATTATTTTACTTTATGTCAAAATTAGATCCCGGTAAAAGTAACCATTTTCATTTGAGTAGTTTTATTAGTTTCAAAAGAACTTATTCAAAAATTCAACTCAAATGCAATATTTAAAAGTTTCAAATGAATTTCACTTAAATCTCAATTTTTTCAGTTAGATCGTTCTGACTCTATGATACTGTATGAGCCGATGATACTTCAACTTATGTATGTGAAAATTTTGGAAGAGAATCAGTGCTTTTGTAAGATGAAATCAAAATATTTAATTAAAATATTTTCCAATACAGACAAAATGATTTTAATTCCCGATTTAAAATCTGGGAAATTAAATTTCGAAATTGTACAGCAAGGTATTTTAAATATTATAAACGTAAAATATTATTTTGAATATTTTTGTTACCAAATAAAATATTTTATTAATAAAAGAAAAAATTTCAAAAAAAAAAATATTTTTTTTTTTGTTTTTTGCATTTTACTGAACAACAGACTTTTTAATTTTTTTTTGTTTTTTAGTTTGCTTTGTTTTCGTTTTGGAACGATTCAATGAGAGCTAAATTTCCATTTGACCTCACAAAACCTTAAACTTGGCCTCTTCATGCATTCCAAAATGTTTTGGCAGATTTTCTTTTAAAGTAATTTTTTTTTTTTTTCTTTTTTCAAGAAAACTATGCTACGTTTGTTGCATGAGATTTTTCTTATGATTTTTGTCTTCTCTTATATTTGCGCGAATATTTTGTTTGCTTTTTAAATGAATTTTTTAACAATTTTTTTTATGCGCTATGTTTTATTCAAAAAATATTTAATTTTTTTTTTCCATATTTTTCTATGTTTCCTTTTGTTTTGGAAGATTTTAATTTCCATATTGTTTTTCGCGTCTTATCCAATTACTTTAAAACTTCACAGCCAATCAGGTATTTAACAATTTAACAATAGAGTCAAAGTTAGAAAAAAGCAAAATAGAAAAAAAAGGCAAAGAAGAAATTTAAGAACAAGAAGAAGAAGGGTGTGCGATGATTTGTAAGAGATATTTTTGCTATAGTAGATGTAAAATTATTCATTGTTGCTATTTTGGCCTGTAATGAGAGACATTTAATCACAAAAAAAAAACAAAATGGCAATAAAAGAATGAAAAACCGATTAGCTTTGTTTTGTATCGGATTTGCATTATGTACAAGTGTACATACTTATTATTTTGAGGTTATACCGTTAAAGTTTAGCAGTTACAAGATAAGTAAAAAAAATTGTTTTTGTTTTTTTTTAACATTAAATATGTTATTATGAATTGAAATAAAATATCAAATAAAAAAAAAATTTAATAGATTCCAAAATTTTTACAGTAAATTGTAATTAAATTTAATGTTAAGTTATAAAAATTAATCCTTAATATTTACGGGTAACACCGCAGTGTTTGCCTATTCAAAATTTTTATTCCCGAAAATTATCATTTCAAAAAATTAAATAGGCTGAATTTATTAGATGTAAATGATAAATTCCCTGTTTCCATTAGTAGAAAAAATTACCAACGGGAGGCGTTGATTGAAAATTTTGCAACTTATTTCGAGGAAATTTCACTCCAAATAGTTTAGACTCGAATTCACTCCATAGTTTCAGATTCAATTCCTATAATATTGTGAGTAGTTTTCTTCATCCTAATAAAATTGTTCTGAATTCAAACTTGGATATCTGTACATATGCAATTCAAGATAAAATTTTATAATCCGCATTGCTGCAAAGATCCTATTTTTTTCCAAACATTTTTTTAATTACTTATCCATTGGAACAATAATTGATAATTTATAATGCATACAACAGCGAGACTTGCACATATCAAACTATCAAACCAAAGAGATCAGAGACTATACATTTGAATGCGTTTAATATAACTAAAATTGAAAATTCCGAACTTTCTTATAATATTATTTCTTAAACATTATTCTCAATATATGCATAACTTAAACAATATGTAAATTTTGCACCTATATTCACCTATATCACATACAATTTAAATTTATTATATTTTAACATTAATATTTTAAAATTAAATACAAAAAAAATTATACACATTCATTTATGTGTGTATATCTTAAATTTATGCATACATATTGATTATTATCACCTCCTTTACATTTTAAAATTTTTAAATTTTCATCATACTCATATGTACATACATATGTAGATTCTTGTATAAGTCATACATATAGCATATTACACGTAAATTTCAACAAATTCTTGACAATATATTAAAAAAACTATGATAGCTAGTCGGCTAGTATTACAAACTCGATTTGAAATTTGAATAAGTAATAAATCATATTTTTTTCAAAAAAAAACAAAAAAAACAAAAATATAAATAATAATAAAACTACAAGAACAAAAAAAAGCACCACCTACCACCCATTCCTGTACCAATAACAACAGAATCTCATCAAATATCACGTTTTTGCAGATGTTTAATTCGATTGTTGTTATTGTTGTTATTCTCCTGTTGTGTTTCTCTTTTTCCTTTTCTTATTTTTATTCAGAAATAGCTTAGATATGAAAAGTCGTAACTCTTAACAAAAATGAAGTTTTGTATAATACTTCAGTATCGTCAAAAGAAATAAAACTCAAAAATAAAAAATTAAACAGGAAAGCCTGCAGAACTACAAAAAAAAAAATAATAAAATAAAACAGCGGCATGCATATTAGAACAACGTGTATGAGTATACTGCTGAGTTCCTCTATATATTGCGGTTTAAAAGCGCGCGAATTTCACGATTAAAAATAATAGCGTAATTTTGTTGTTAGTTTTTTTTTTACAAATTTTAAATTTTACATTTTTTCAAATTTACCCATTTTTTTATTTTCCCGCTTTACATTGTAGAAAACCATTCAATATTATTCCTCTATTGTGAATTCCAGATTAATAATATGCTCTCTCTATTGTGAATTAAATATAACATTTTTTATAAAACTTTAAAATTTCATTGCTTCAATTCTATTACTACCAGTTAATAATATAGTATTTAGGATTCGATTGTATGGTTCCATTAATTTTGACAATGTTGTTATTTGGAAAACTTTAAAACTCCGATTTCGGCTCAATTTTGCTGTTAGTGATACTAATTTCTGAAAAATTTTATACTTAATTTTTTTAATTTAACAATTATTAATTTCCTGCATAAATATGCGGTAGACGTCAATGTGTAGCCTATATAAACAATATGTAAACGGTATCTCCATATTTGTTTTCAAAAACGAAAATTATTGACTGATCGGGAGAATTGCACACAATTTGTTTTTCAAATTGTTTTTTATTTTATTTATTAAATGTAAAAAAAAAGGCACATTAATCTTATCATATAATGTCGTGAAGCAGTAATGACCCACAGATATTAGAGATTCAATGAATATTTGAAAAAAAAAACTATAATAAAAAACGGTTCTTATAGTAAATTGATATTTTATTTTGGAATGGTAGTAACTGTGAGTATTTGTATATACAAGTATATATGTAAGTAGTACTAAATTTTTAGTTCATTCATAGCGTTTCTTCAATATTGACTATCATTATGTGTTTACAAAAGTTTGTGAAACCAGAGAGCAAAAAATTCAAATAAATGTGCACAGGAAAGCTTAAATTAAATAAAAGATGTTGGGAGATAAATAAAAAATGTACTATTTTTTTCTCTCTCTCTCCGTGTACATGCAAATACAATGTTGTATATGAGATGACGATAAATTCAAGAGACATTGTTATAAACATGAATATTTTGACACAATTTTTTTTTTCATCTTTTATTTCTAAAATTATTAACATTATTCTCATTTAGTGTGTAGATTTTTTTACCTATAAAAAATTAAATGCTAAAACTGATTGAGCTAATTAAAATTTTTGGCATATTCGACACCGATTTTATTCACAAGATATACTTTCTATATACCCGTACTGTGAGTATAGAACACTTTAATTTTGACAATTTTGTATTCAAAATATTTCAACTAAAAAACCAAGAGTTATTCCTATGAAATAATTGAAAAATAAATAATCGAAAAGGATTCAATAAAATTTAAAATATTTAAATAAGTTTTCCTGAGGATCTAACGCCTCAAGATGAAATTTGTAAACTAGAATATTCTTGGGCTAATAAATGTTAGCAAAACAATGTTAAAATGGATGGTTCGTAACTTTGATAAAACATTTTGAGAAAGCTTGAAGATTTTTAATGCCAATTACAGCAAGTATAGCCTAAACAGCTGTCAATATAACACATTTGTAAACTAAATTTCATACTTGTATATTTTGACTAAACTCTTAAATTTTTAAACTCTCGACAATCCCTTAGTACGAAAAACAATTTGAAAAAATTGCATATTTTTCTTTTGTGTGCAGAATGAAAAAAAATCTGATGTGAGCAGCGTATAATCGACTGCATTGCGTATTTTTTTTTTAATAAAAATTTTAATAAATCAATTTTTATGAGTTTAGCCAAAAGTTTTTGAATCGTCATATTATATTAGTTGGCTACATACTAGACTGGTCGGATATCTAAAAACTACATTGATTATGAGAATAACCAAAGGAATTTCTTTTATACAATTATTGCAGAATAGTTGGATAAATAAGAAATTAATTATAAAGATGAAAAGACTGCACATTGTATTAGTAATTAGTAATATGTTGATTATCTTAAAGATGATCAGAAAAGTGAATTCACAAAAAAACTCCATATATTTGAAAAATGGAGTTAAGAACATGAATCCACGTTTGAGACTTAATTCAACCAAAAAAGTGAATAAATTCACTTAACTCATAAAGATACCATTTTGAGTTTTCTAAAAAAGAACTCAAGTAAGTATTAATCCCATTCCTCCTAAAATTCAAATACCTTAGTGTTCAGTTAGGATCAATAGATCAACCGAACAAGATACTGATATCAATCTGAAATCAGTTTCTTTACAACAGCATAAAGAAACGCGTTGCCATAGAAAACATGACATTTTGTAGACCTTACAATTACAATACTTCCCATACGTTATACAATACAAGCGGTAAACAGAAAACAAATCAAAAGAAGTAAAATGAAAAAGGTGGAAGTGGCATTAAAAGTTTCATTGTTTTTTTTTTTGTTTGTTTTTTGTTTACAAATGCTGGTCTAAATTTTCCATTATGATACTTTTTTTTGAATAGATTTTTGAATAGATTATTCTGTATAGAACAAAGCCAATTCAAACAGTTTAACTGTAAATCACTGAAATGACACACAATTAATATCTTTTGTTTTAAAAGAAGTTCAAGTTTAGGAAATTGCATGTACTTATTCTTTACTTAACAAAAACAAAAAAAAAACCAACAACAAGAATCATAATAAAAGATAAGACAAAAACTTTGCTATGATTTCATCTCTAAATGCTCTAAAAAATGACGTTTTATAAAAGAAATATTTTTATGCTTATATGAATACGAAAAAATAAATTTTTTCTTTGAAATTTATACAAAAATTTTATATGAATGCATTAAAATTAGAGTATAGACACTTAAGACGTTGCATTTACATAATATTGGGCTGATAATTTAAGTATGTATTCTGCCTGTCCACATATAGTATATAAGATCAGTTCGTTCGGCTATAGAGAGAGAAGAATAATAGATCAAAGAGACACTAGGGGGAAATTGTGTCAAATCATTCCACTATGACTCGTGCTGTATACTCAATTTACAATTTCATATTGTTTAGCAACAATTAAACAAACCTAGTTTCAATTCATGTAAATACAAAATTACATAATTAGACATCAATTATAAAATATTTGATATAAAACCATCAACATTTTCATTTCCTATTTTTAGCATAAATATTATATGACCGCCCTCAATTTTCAATTATAAAAAAAAAATTGAAAAATTAATAGAGATTAACAATAACTTTTCCATAAGATTTAGGACTAAATGTTTCAAGGTTTTTAGTTTTGAAGGTAAAAAAATATTTATGCATAGAGAATTTCTATGTAAATTTTCTATGGGTAACCTAAAACAGCTGGTATTTTATTGATGTTAAAAATATTCTTTGTATTCTAAATTAAATTTATACCTATAAATTATTCATTATTTAAGAAAAAGAACAAAATGAGAAAATTAAAATCAAAATACAAGGGACCCACTTTTAGTCTATCTTCACTTTTTTTTTTCTTTTAAATTCTTATAGTACCTATACATTGCTTTTAATGACCATCATTGTTAATTGTTGTGCTTTTTATTTTTCTTCGTTTAATATTAAAAAATATTCTTAAACATCTTTTTGTTATTTATAATGGGTATTTGACTTTTGTGTTAATAATCACCAGTTTTTCAGTGTTACATGGAAACGAAGAAAAACAAGAATGCATAATTGATTTTTTTTTCTACATAGAAACTATAGGATATTTTAAGAGAAACAGAGAAAAAGAAATGAATTTTGTTCATAAATAAAAATTTATTTATTTCTTCTATTTGAGAATCACTACGGAAAAGTTGTTCTAATTTTTAAATGACATTCAAGAATTGATTGAAGTTTTGTCTATGATTGTGCTCAATTTTTTTTTTTCTAATTCTTTATATAATACTGCATCTTTTAAGAGAAGTAATAATTTTACTGAACAATTTCACCATAGTGAATAACTGAAATATTCAGAAAAACTAGTTATTTTGTTAAAATTTGAAAAAATAATTAGAATTACGATTTATTATTAACTGTTAATGGAAATACAACAGCAGACCAGTTGGATGACGTAAACAAAGGACCGAGTTGAAGAGAAAAAAATTAAAAAATTTTTCTCCTCGAATTGTACTTGAACGAGTATCCTACCTCATTCTAAGCGGACGCTATACCAACTGAACTATTAAGAATCTATTTTAAAGTAGTTGTAGGCTATTTTTCCTCTCTTTTCCGTTATACACGTATAATAATTTATCTTCTTATTACAAACACCCCAGAGAGAGTGTTATTCAGTAAACGATGATATATGACATATACCATCATTTAAGGCATAAAAAATGAGTAAAATTTTTGTTAAGAACTAGGTGTCAAATCTCATTTCCGAAACACTTTCCGAAGATCAGCGATTTTAAAAGAATTTTCACGAAATTTTTACTTGTCAAAGTGTCTTTGCTTGTAACTTCCTCTGTGAAAAAGATATAAGCTTGAAGTAAACAGTTTTTGAAAGGGCTAATACAAGGCTTTAAAACAACATATTATTTTATTTCTAATTTTATGTTTTTTTTTCGGAATACCAAGCATGCGAACTATAAAAAAAAATATTTAGTTTTTTCATTTTTTGGTTTTTTAGTTTTCTCTAACCCGATAAATTCGTACAAAATTTTTTTGTAATTTTGATTTTTTTTTACAGAACTTTGCACAGAAGCTTAAGCTTTAATTTAGGCCACTAAATATTAAAAAATCAGGCATAGTACAGGAGATATAGTACAAGAACCATTTCGATGTCATGAATTTTAAGGAATTATAGTAAAACGTAGAAATTCAAATAAATTGCCACTCTTGTTTAATTTTTTATTGATTTTAAAAAGCTATAATTACATATATTGATTAGTGACACACCCTGTATATGTGAGTATGTACCATTTTAAATATATTTTACATAAATTTAATAAGAATATTTACTAATATTATTTACGAAAATTATTTTAATACAATATTTAAGGCTATAAAATTATGAATATTATTTTCATCCTAAAAGTATGCAATATTTTCTTTAATATAGTTACTTGGTGTAAAATAATTGCTATTGTACCCAATAAAATAAATTTGAATTAAGAATAATGAATAGCTTTTATTTAAGTATGTAAATTAGAAATTTATTCTAAATTTATAATAAATTAATTTCTAGAAAATACTAAAACTAGTTATAGCATATAAAACGTAACGGCAATATTTTAAGATATTTAAAAATTAAATTTCTTCCTGAATATTAACAAAAAAACAAGCAATCAAAGCAATATCTAGCTAATTTAAATAAAAATCACTAAGTATATAAAAATATATTATGCAATTTATATAAATATAATTATAATTATTAACATGCTCATAAGTACATAGACTAACTATCAAAATGTATGTATATGTAGACAAACAAAAAACAAATAAAACGTCGAAAAGATAAATATCTAGCGGTGTTGAATCAAATTGTAATCATTATTTTAATGATATTGATGTCATGAAAATGAGCAAAACAGTAAAAGAAAACAAACAAATTTTAGAACTGGGTCGACTTCTTATACATATATTCATATTAAACATACACACATACCTACCTATGAAAATAAAGTGTACGTTTCTTGTATACAAAGTTTTAAATATACAAGTAAAGTTCTTTAATATGAAATAAAAATAAAACAAAAAAAAAAAACTGATTTCGCTTATTTTTGAATCAATAACAAGCCTTGACCATCATACCTAAATCTTTGTATGTGCGATGTAACAAAACTCACTTTAATGATTTTAAAATATACAAAGAAAAAAACAACACTTTTCAACACGTCCGCATTGTATACAATAAGGGAGGTGTTGTGATGGCATCAAATTTCGCATGTCCACTACATAATAGGAAAGCGTAAATAAAATTATTTTTAGAGAGATGTCGTTTTGTTGCACCGCTGCTTCGATCAGTCTGTCTATGAAATGCACTCATATAATATCTCGATTTCAACCAAGGCCCGGTAAACATTTAGTAATGTTTGTATAGGCACATCTTGTCAAGGTTTGCTATAAATAAAGAGAAAAGTGGAAAAAATTATTAATTTTTTTATTATACTCGTAAGTTTTAAATTCCGCCCCCATTTTTCGGCGTCTATTGTAAATGCTTAATTTGCATATTTATGAAAGATTCGGCACTGATTTCGACTGAACTGACTTCGGTTAAACCGATTACAATAAAAATTTTACTTTTGGTTATGACAAGAATTGATCAACTGTGTTAGAATATTTTATGTCCCCGGAACTTTTTACCATATTTTTTCATTTTTGACAATTTTTAAGAAAATATTCAATTCAAAATTATTCAAAGTAAATTTTTAAAGTAAAATTTTTTTTTGGGAAGTATTAGGTTTTCGAAGTCGAACTTTTACTATAGGGACTGATTTTACAATACCATATTTGAGGAACTAATTGGAACTTACTCAGAAATTTTTCATGGAACTCAAATAGTATAAAGTGAACCTGTTCTAAGAAGGAAATATCAATTTTTCAAGGTATTTTAATTAAAAGCTTAATAACGTCCTTAAAATTTGAAACAAGGGTTTAAAGCACTTATCTTATCACTATCTTGTTTAAAATTTTCAAAAAACCAGAAAATTAACTTTGGAGTCGGCTATGTGCTGACCACATCAGATTGTTTTTTTTGTTAAATTTTTCTTTTTATTTTCATTCTTTATCACTTCTTTAACACAAGAAGATTAAAATCTTAAACGACCGACATAGTCGTCGTCAGCCATTTACGTTCTTGTTCAACTGCTTTGCTGCTGTTGTTTTTCTTCTATTTTTAGTTTTCCATCTTAATGATGAACAAAAAAATATAAGAAAAGCATAAAAAAAAAAAATTCTAAATGCTTTGTTTTCCCTCATTTTGCCAAATGGAAAATGCTTTTCCTCTTTACTTTGGTATTTATTGGGACTGTAAGAAAATGGCAATAAAAAAAAAAAAGTAAAAAATTTTAAAACAAAAGAAAAAACATAAATATTACGACCATCACCAATAATAACAATAAAAGTATGTTAAAGCACTAGCATGCTTATATCTTTTACTCTTCTGTATACAATCCGCATAGCATTGGCATTATTAAGATTCCTTCCAACTCCTCCGATATATGCGAATATTATACGAATATTTTTTTTTTTTTATTGTATGGTAGATTAAACTCGCCACGATTTTAGATTAACCGTACAATGAAAACAAATAACAAAATTTTTGACGATCATCAAAACAACGAGAAGCATATTGTAAGAAGTTAAAATTCTTTACTGACTTTTGATACATAAAATAAAAAAAAAGAAGTAGAAAAGAAAATCTGTAAAAAATTAAAAATTTTTTTTAAGCTCAGTCTACTCATACTTACACGTACATATTATATTTTGTGTAGACCATGTACAAATAAATTTGTGCCTATTTCTATAGGTGAGAATCCTATAGGTGTACAAGTGAGTATACGGGTAGATATTGTAAAAGTAAAATAAAAAAATGTATAGTGTTTTAATAGCATAATAATATACGCCTGTATAATATTTGCTCTTTTAAATAAAGACGCCTTCACAATCTTGTAATTGAGTTTTATAGTCGAATAAAATGCAATCATTCAACATATGTACATATACATATAGTATATATACATACATATATATTATAGAGAGTCATATTTTATGAGATTTGATTTTTGGTTATGTTTTCAAATTGAATTGAAGAGAAAGAAAATGAAAGAAAATATTCATTATTTGGGAGCAAAACTCTTTAGTTTTTCTTGCTTTTTTTTCTATAATGATTTTGTGTAATCATAAATTGAGAGATTTAAATTTAAATTTTATGGAAGCCAAAAATTATTATGGAAAAAGAAAGGAATATTTACATACAAGTACGTACTCGTATATAAAGAATGACTTAGAA
Organism: Condylostylus longicornis; assembly: GCF_029603195.1. Taxonomy (NCBI): domain Eukaryota; kingdom Metazoa; phylum Arthropoda; class Insecta; order Diptera; family Dolichopodidae; genus Condylostylus; species Condylostylus longicornis. The sequence continues at coordinate 250,239 of NW_026578112.1, forward strand.
TATGAATTTTTAATAAAAATATCAAAATTTTATAATTTTATTTGAAATAAGAAAATATTGTATTGAATTCACAGCCGAAGGTGTTAAGATTAAAATATTGGAAATGAATTTATGATTTTACAAGCAAACAAACACAAACACAATGGGTGACAAACACAACCATAATTGCATAATTTATATTAAATTTTCCTCAATAGAATTAAATTTATCTTAAGTGTAAGAATCAAACAATTATTGAATAAATAAATTTAGTTATTAAAAATATAGAATCACAATTGCGGTGAAATTTGAAATTAATTTTAATTTTGCAATGTGAGCAACAGTGATAGTACTAAAACAGTAACATTGGTGAAAAAGATGAATATAGTACTTCTCAATAATCTGAAGAATTTTAAAATATTTAAGTTAAAAACTCGAATGCAATATGAAAATAATTGTTTTTAAAATTAATGCAAATGTTATTCTCTGTTATTGAATTAATACCGTGTGTCACACTAAAGCATAGTGAAAAACATAGTACTGTTTTGCCATAAAGTCTAATGTCATTGCACAGGGCATAATTAACATAAAAATCAGAAAAATAAAAAAAATACGATAGAACTACCCAAAAAAAAAAAATTAAAATTAAATATTTGAAAATATTGCATAAAATTAGGATTTACGATTTTCTTTACCGTTTCGTTTGCTTATTTCACTTTCGAAATCTAGATGTCTCTAACACAATTCCAAAAATTAAAAATACACAAAATTTTCATCTGATAATATTGAACTGATTGCATAAATTTAGGATTTTAATTAAATTAAAATTAAATAAAATAATTCAATCCACAGATGTCGCTAAAATGAGAATTAAATGAACTGAATGAATTAAAATAAAAATTTGCATACATTCAGGATATTTTAAAAAATCTATTTTTAATTATATTGCTTCTGTTAAAATTAAAATCAATTAAAAGTAATTTAATGGTAGTCATGAGTTTGAGTTTTGTTCCCATCGTCTTTTACATTAACTCATATTTCTGTAAGTGCCTTTGGGATTCTTTATAATTATTGTAAATAATATGTACATGATATTTCAAAAAAACAAAAATAGTTTTACAAAAATTAATAAAAAGATTTATGGGCATAATTAAAATTTATCTTCTAAATGAATAACAATTTTAGAGCGAAATTTAAAAAAAAATTTATAAAAATCTAACTACAGTATGAAAGTACCAATAAATTTTGGACAATCAAATTATTGAATAATTTTAAAATGAGCAATATTTTTAATTTTGATTAAATAAATAATGATTTTTAAGATATTGCGTATTAGTGTGGTACAAAGTGTCGCTCATTCAATTTTTAGATAATTAAACAAAGTGTAAATATAAGACTTAAGAAGATTTAAGTTAAGATAAGACTTAAGAAGACTTAAGTAAGATTTAAGACAGGAAGCTCATGAATAAATTTCAGTTTTCTTTACCAAAAATCTAATATTAACTAATTTTGAGTTTGATAAGATTGAGCCATCTTTGACTCTGATTTACAGTTCTGTATTTAAGTTAATTACGATATTTGAGTAAATAATAAGTAAAACTCTTTATTTTTTTTTCCAATTTTTATTTTTAAAAACTAATTTTATGTTATACCTTTTCTATACATTTAAAAATTTCATTAAATTTATGTAATATTTGTAGGGTTTTTTTTTTTTCAATAATTTCATATAATTATTCTTAAAATATTTATAAAATTTCTATTATAACGTATAAGAATTTATGATCTTATTTTAAAGGTACAATTTTATAGGTATTTTTTTTTTTAACTAGGAAATTTTTCTTTATATTTATGTAATTTCTTATTTGTTTTAATATTTTTTGTAATTATTTTCAATAAACCTACAATATCTAATACTTACATAGTACAATTATTAATATTATACATTTGTTATTAATGCATTTTAGTTTTATTTATTTACAAAACGAAACAGAGAGTAAGTATTTTCTTAATACTTAAAATTTTTTTTTAAAATCTTGAATTGAATTATCAAAATTAGTATGATTTTTCATATTTTTATAATAAAATTTTGTTCATATTTTGTAAATTTAGCACAATTATTAATATTATTCATATTTTTTACTATATTTCCTAATACAATGAATAGAATTTGTTTCATTTATTTTATTATTATTTAAAATATTCGTTTTTGAACTTGTTTCATAATTATGACTTCTTTAGTTTTGATTTTCTTTATCATTTTTTTCTTCAATTTCTATAAATTATAGTTTAATAATTAAAATCTAATTCTCTTTGAATGCATTCATTTATTTTATACATATTATATTCCTTGATAATATAATAAAAAAATAATATTTTGAAATGACTATCAATGCACAATAATTATTAAAATTTCAAATTAATATTAATAAAAATTAAACAAAAAATATGAAAAAAAAAAAAAGATAAAAAATAAAAAATAAACAATCAATAACCTCAAAAAATAATTAATAATAAAATATTAGTTATTTTTGGTTTTGAAGCTGCAAAAAAAAAAAAAAAAAAACAAAACAACCAAGATTTTGGTTGAAAATTTTCCTGAGTTTTGTTTCTTTTTTTCTTAATTTAGTGAATTAAACCATTAATTTTTTTTATTACTACTATTATTATTAGTATATTGATTTGTTGTTGTTATCATTGATGCTGTTGATGATGATGTTGATGATGTTGATAATGATAAATGCTGATTATGATGATATTCATTTTCAGATTTCCTTTTTGGTATAATTTGATCTTGAAATTCTACATAACCGGATTCATCACTAAATTCTGAATCTGAAATATCACCATTTCCGTTTGTTGTTGCTGTTGTTGTTGTTGTTGTTGTTGTATTTGCAGTCATTAATTTCCTAGATGAAAAATTCTTTCTTGAATGATAATTAGAAATTTGATTATTTGTTTGCCCCTTCATAATATTTGTTCCATTACAATCATTTGAATAATGATTGTTTATAAATTTTGGTGATTTTAAATGATTTGCTCTCATAAATGTTAATGTTTTGTTACTTATTTTTACTTCAGTAATTTTATTATCATTTGAAAGTGAATCTTGTATTTGATTATTACTGTTATTGTTACTATTATTGCTGTTACTCTTATTATTAATTGTTAATTCATCTGATGTATTAGTAATTTGTTGTTTATCATCATTAATATATTTTAATGATGTATCTTCACAATTAGCAGTAACTGTACTTGCAGTTTCACAACCACTTGATATTGAACCTTCATCGCTATCCATATTGTGTTGTTGATGACGGTGATGATGATGATGATGGTGATGATTATGATTTGATTTTTCAATACTATCACCGCTATCATCACTACTCATTGATAAATTTGCTAATTTACGCATTGAATTTCTATGTAATAAATTAAGAATAGCTGTTTGCCGATAATATAATTCATCTTCTTCATCATCGAAATCAATATGAATATTACAATCACTTTCACAACCATCACAACAATTATCTAAATTTTCTAAACTTAATGTAGCTCTTGGTCTTGGACATGGATCTGTTGTTAATGATGCTTCATATAATATTTGATCATCTGATGTATTGTTACCATTACTATTATCATTATTATTAATATAATTATTTGGTAAATTATCATCGTTATCATCATTATTGATACTCTCAGATAAATCAGTTAAACTAGATGTTTTTGCATTCAATTTCATATCGAAATATGATAAAAGTTCTCCAGCCAGCGGAGATGATGTATCATAATTATTGTGACTTAATAATTTTTCTAAATCATCATCATCTGAACCAAGACTAGTTGTTGATTTTGATTTAATTGCATTATTATGATCATCATTATTATTTTCATTATGACAATATCTTCTTAAGTATACTTCATTATCCAATGTTTTCTTATCATCATTATTCATTACTAAGTCTTTTGTTCTATCACCAATCACATCTAAACAGTTATTATTTGATAAATTTATCATTTTTCCATTATCACCAAATGATATTTTATATGCTTTACCAGTACGACGTATTGAATGTCCACGTCTACATCTTCGACGTCCCAATGTCATTGCTGGATATAATGAATCTTTTTGACAGCATGATGGCATTTCTGGTTCATTTGTTTGTTCAATTTCTTCACCTTCTTCTTCACCAATTGCTTCTTCAATTGCCATTAATTTTGGGGCTGATTTTGAACGTTCCATTGGTGGACGATAATTATTACCACCGACACTTAAAAGAATTTTTCTACGTGGTAAACTTGGATTTTCATATACGGAATTAGCTAAACTAAGACGTGCATTCTGTTTAAGAATCTTTTCCCTTTTGAAATCATGTAGAGCTCGATCGAGATTCTCCTAAAAAAAAATTATAAATAAAATATGAAATTAATTATCTGGAAACCGTAATACACTATAGTAGATTATATAAAATAAAAAAAAACTTACTCTTAATGTATTGCATATCTCTTGTGCAATTGATTCTTTACTACATAAAATTGCATGACATCTTAATTCATGTTTTAATTTTCTACCTTCATGTCTATAAATCCAACAAAAAACTTTTGGATAATTCTTTGGGGAACAACAATGTGTTATACGATTTGCCCAATATTCTGTTAAACCATGTTGTCTTGTTGTTGCTTTCAAACCAGATGCACAAACTCGAACACGCATTATAACATCGGGCTTATGATTTTGTGAATAATTTCTCCAAAGTGTATTTAATGGTTTTTCAACACAACCTTCACCTGTAAAATATCAATAAAGAAAAAATAATGTTAATTATAATTATGAATGAATTTTAAAATGTTTTAATAATATTCAATAATAAATGTAAATAGATTAAAAGATTTTTTTTTTTCACTTAAAAAATGTTAAAAGAAATTATTTTGTTTGAAAAATAAATATTAGATGAATAATTATGGCTGCGGCATAATAAATATCTACGCCTTTCTTTAAATATTTTAACACATTTTCAGTATAATTTAAAAATTTCTATGTATTTAACAATACAAACATAATAAATAGCAAGAAAATTCCGCCAAATAAACGATTTAGTTGATATTTTTGCTAAATATTGAAAAAAGTTTTAGAAAATTTGCAAGTATTAACTTAGATTTAAGTACGAAACTGTAATAATGCACAGTTTAAATATGGTGAGAATAGATTCAAACTAAAATTTGAAGACATATTTTAAGTTTTCGGAAAAATAACAGAATTAGGAGTTAAACTCATTGTAATTACTCAATTAATGAGTGACCTTAAAATTTTAATTATTAAAAAAAAATTACCCTTTCAAAGAATAAGTGAATCTCTTTCGAGAATTTCTCTTAAATTCCAGTGCTCTGAATTCTTTTTTGTGCATCATTCACAATAGTAACAAGTTAAAAATAAGACGGTAAGATTTAGAACAATAAAAACTAAATTATGATCGTAACACGAATTTTATAATACAAAATTATTAATAAAAATACAAAAAATAAAAATTAATAATAAAATAAATTTTCTTTTAGGAATTTCGCTCAATACTCTTTTAATAAAGTACAAAATATGCAATACAACACCTAAAATTTGCTCTTTGTGTAAAGAGATCAACTTAATTGCTCGCAAATATTTGTTTTGAATAAAAATGTGTAAATAATAATTACATATGTATGTACGTAGATAGAAATATCTATGTATATTGTAAGAGATTAATTTTTATGTAAATATTGAGATGGGAGTGGATTTTTGAAGGCATAAAATAATACCAAAAAGAAAAAAAATTATTAATATTCAACAATATTCGGAATTTATTACAATTAAAAAAGAAAAAACAATAAATATTTGGAGAGAACGATTTGGCAGTATAAGAATTTAGAATGAAACAGGCACATAAAATTAAAGTTAAGATTTGAAAAAGAGAACATTTTTCATAAAAAAGACAAACGCGCGTACTTATTGTCTAAGTGTACAATAAATTTTAAGTACTGTCCATTGCAGTTTCATTCTTGGTTTTGTTGCTGAAAGATCAGTTTAATGTAAATTTATTATGCCTCTGTAGCTCAGTTGGTAGAGCGTCCGCCTAGAAAGCTGTAGGTCCAGTTCGAGGAGAAAAATTTTTTAATTAATTTTTCTGCCTTTAACTCGTTCCTTTGATTACGTCATCCATCTGTTCTGCAATTGCATGAAGAAATTTCCATTAAGTTAAATTATTAGTGTAATAAGCACATACTTATTAATTTCACAACTATGATGTTGCATTAGTAAAATTCATAATAAGTAAATTTATTGTCTTCGCCAAATATCAATAAATATGGAGGAGATATAAAAATCAATTTTAATTTTTCTACAAGAACTCGACAAGAATTTCGATCCAAGCAGAAGGCAGTGGCAACGCTAAAACAAAAGTAGCAATTAAAAAGGACAAGATAAAATTAATACTCGTAAGCACATTCAATTTATTTAATTTTATTGAAATGTTCTAAGTATGTATAAGAAAATAAGGTAAATTTGTATACATATATGTAAGTAAACTGGTTCAAACTGATTTTTATTATTCTTTCTCTTTTAATATTTTATATACGGATAATGCATAATAATAATAATCCAATATATGTACTTATCGAATTTTTTTTTTTTTTTGATGATGATCTCGTTTTTTGTTTTCATATTAACAAAAACGAATTCATAAATATTCTACACATAAGTATATAGGATAATTTGTAACATTCTTTTGAATAATTTTAGGTGTGGTGAATTTAATTTAAGTACAAAATCAAAATATGTAATCAAAATTTTCATACATACACGTACATACATCTGTGTATAGAATTATTTGGTAGATACGTTTTCAATATTTTATTTAAGAAAAACAAAAAAAAAATTTTCAAATATCGTAAGTATTATTGGAATATTAAAGATTTTAAAGCAAGATTATAATGATTAAGAAAATATTGTGCATGTGAAATGAAGAACATGGACTCATATTTGTAACATAAGTATATTAAATTGTGTTTTCAAATTTTTTTTTTAAGGCTCTTATAAAAAAAATTATTAATCAATATGTATTTCATATACAGTTTCACCCACACAATATTACAAATTATTTTCCTGTTTTGAATATAATTTTTAAAATATTTTAAGAACTAATTTTAAAGTATTTATGTAAATCTGTTAAAAAAAGATATAAAATCTCTTACTTAGGAATAATTTGTTAAAAAAAAATCTCTTTAAAATATTTAAATTTTATTCACTCAAAATAACACTAATCCAGACTTAACCAGTTTTGTATTTTTGCTACAGAAAATTCTGTTACATATATTTGTTCGAAAAAACTTTCTACTGCGCAAAAATTGAAAATAAACAATAGGGAAGCCATGATTAAAAATTATTTTAGAAAATTTTGATATCACCTAAATAAAATATTTATTTTTACACATAACTTGTAAAATTAGTCGCAATTTCTGCAAAATATCACATAAACCTATTGAGAATACGAAAAGTAATTATTATAAGTTAAAATCAATTGATTTATACGATTAATGCCCGAAAAAATAACAATTTTATTTTTTATTCTGCCAAATTATTTATTGAAATTTCTTCAACTTATTTTTATATCATAATCATAAATGATTAAATTTCTATTATATTTATATACTTAATATGAAGAATAATTTAATTGTTTTACTAATTTTTTTAATAACTTGTTATCATTTAGCATGTACTCAATAGCAAATAAATTCGGAATTCGTTATCATTTTATTATACCACTTATATTTAATCCAAAATAATATTGGATTTTTTTATTTTTGTTTTCAAAAGAAAAAAGTAAATTATTATCTCAAACCTATAACATACACATAAGTATATACCTTAATTTTTAGGTCTAAAGAATTTCTGTATAATTGCTTAAGTTATGTTACAATTTCTGAAAAATATTCCGAATAGAAACAAAATTTTCTCATATTTCAAAATTCATAGCTATTAATAATTTTTAATCAATTGCTATAAGTACAAACTAACAACATGTAACCATGTTAGGTACTCAATTTCTAGAAATACTGGTATTTTTTATTATAAATGATTTTTTTAACTACTTATATACATAGTTTGTTACTATAGTAATTAAAATAAAATTATAAACAATTTTGTTAATTAAATTTCAATAAAAAACAAGAGGAATATAACTATTAATTTATAGTGAGTTTTTGAAAAAAAAAATAAATACTCATTAAAAAATTACTTGAATATAGAAGAACTAAAAATTTTTTAAGAAGATTTTAAAAAATCATGTAAATATTGTAAATGCCAATAATAAAACCAGAATATTCGTAAATCAATTAATATTTAATTCTTGTTCAATTAAAGGATTTGAGCGAAATAGAGAGTATGAGCAGTGAAATTTCAACATCCTCTAGGGATTTTAAGAAAATTTTAAAATATTAAATAAGTTTTAAGTATATAGTTTGATTAGAATCTCTTTAAAATTTTAATTGTTTACAAAAATGCAATTATATACTGTTATATACACAAAAATGACTACATTTTCCTAAAGCGGTCTAGTACAATATAACAATATTAATAATAACTGGTCATATTATAATATTTAGCTTATTAACTGCTAATTAACTAATCTATATGCTTGTAACCGGTTATTAACTAATAAATAAACAAAAAACTAAAAATAAAACTAAAAAATTCTAATCTTACTCAAACATTATTTTTTTTTATCTATAATAAGCTTATAATATACAAAAAATAATTTTTTTTTTTGCTATTATAACCAATGGTATAATTAAAGGTAATAAAAAAGTTAAATATTTTTTTCCCTAAACAGCTGTTTTTTATTTTTTTTTGCGGTGTATAATAGCAATTTACTTACACAGTGTACAACTTTTTTTTTTAAGTAAAAATTAAAAAGTGAGGCATAAATAGTTTTTTATGTACTTAATATTTGTTTTTGATAATTAATAGGCTTTTAATAGAATAATTTAAATAATAATAGTGTTAATTGAAATTTAGAAAAAAAAAAAAAAATTTTCAAATTTTTCGAGATATAAAATAAGTACCTATAGCTAATTGTATACAAAACAACAATGATGTCGAATTATTTATCTAAAAAATGGTTAATTATAGAAATGTGAAAAAATTGACTGCATTAAATTCAAAATCATGAAATGAAAATATTAAAAAAATTTTAATTAAAGATGATTAAGAAGTAAATTAAAATTGGGATCAATTATTATCTATAGAGAATTATGATTTATGTCACACCTACACGCTATGGCTTTTCATAAAATTAATGTACGTGAACAAGTTGTTGTAAATCTATTCTGTTAGTCATATCACTTGACGTGATGGTTTGTCACTCAAAAATCTTGTAATTTTCCAAATAAAGTCAATTCCGAAATTCGAAATTCTTTACAGAAACACAAAATTCTTTTTAATAATAACCAATCATCTCAAGTTAATGGGACTAACAACTGAATATGAATGATGGTCTTTTATCAGTATTTGAAAATCATTTACTTAAGTATAGGGCGGAGCATTCAAGCCCTGTGTATATTAATTTCGAAATCAAAACAGAATTTTTAAGCACATTTGGTCTCTACAGCATTAATATATCCCATTTTTTTAAACAAATACAATTTTTGATAAAAAACATAATTTTTTTATTCAAAATACTATAATAATATTTAGCTTTGTTGTTATATTTTAAAAAACATGTGTAGTACATGTAAATAAATATAATTATATTAACAATGTATACATATGTAAGTATGTATACATATGTATACATATGTAAATAAAATATGTATATGTATGTAAATATGAAAGAAAAATCACCGCAAATGGTGCAAAATATTAAAAATCTTATAGAAAAACAAAAAAGAAAAATTCAAAATTATCACCCAAAGGTCATCTTACAAACAAAAAAGTAAGTAAATTACACTGAAAACAAAATTTTATTTTTTCTATTTTAAACTTCATTTTGTATTATTTCGTGTATTAAAAAAAATATTGAAATAAATTGAAATTACAAAGAGTTTACATAATAAATTCTGTTTTAATGTACATAAATATATGTATACATACATACATATGTACACAAATGCAATATACTTATTTAGAATTGTCAAAAATTAGTATTAAGGAATAACTAAAGAATATTTTCAAACTTAAAAAGTAAAAGGGCATTTCCTTAAAAAATAAAAAATTTTAAATATAAAATCATAAATTTACTTTATTTTTTATTTAAAAATCAATTTTAATTGAATTTTCACATTTAATAGCTTATTTTTATTATTTATACATGTATGTAGCTTTATATTAAACTCTATATTTTCAAATAATGTATATTTAAAGGGCCAGGTACAAGAATGATAAGAAAAATAAATTCCCTAAATCGTATTTGTGGTGGTATTCGAATTATTTTTTATAAAGTCTTTAATCAATATTAAAGCTAATAAATGTTACGAGAAGAATTCAAAAGTAAGAGTTTGATTTGAATTTAATTGCAAAAATAAGTGATCAAAACTCATTCATAGACAGAATGACAAACAATTGAGATTATTTTTAAATATTAGTATTAATGCAAATATGAACTGGTTTCAGTAAGTTCTAAAGAATTTTTTTTGAATCATAAAACACATAAAATATTGTTAATGAATTTTGTTTGATGATAATTGGATAGTAACCAAAAAGTCTAAGGAAGCGTTTATATATATCCGATTTTCATCAAATTTTCCTCTTTTACTTATTGTTGAATATGGATTTTTCCTCAAAAATTCATAAATCAACAATAAGTTTTATAAAAATATATTATACACAGAATATAGACTTAAAAATTCAAATTTTAATAACAAGAAAAATGTTATTTTGGACTATATACGTATCAGTGACTTCCAAAAATGGTAGGTTAAACACTCTCTAAGTACAATTTAAGAAATGCAAAAGCACGACGGTAGAAACAAACCAATTAACCAAAATATTAATTATTTTTTTCTTTTTGTTAAAATATAAATACTAAAAAGGAGTTTATCATCGGTCTTACATACTTATTTTTCTTTATGTATATTCATATAAAATGCATACCTTACTTATGTTTATATATACACATGCATACATACAAGTATGTATTTACTTTTGTTTAGTCATTTATCAACCCTTTCACGTTTTTTTTTTCTATTATTTTCTTATATTTTTTTTTTCCTAATAATTTATTACCCTCAGGACAAATATCTACCTCAGACTCGCAATTATTTCAAATAAACGAAGAAAAAAAAGCAAAAAATAAATAAAAAAAAATAAAAAATAATGAAAATAAATCAGGCGAAAAACTATTGCAATTCCTTACATTTACCAATTTTTTTTTTTATACTCTCAATATTTATTAATAATAGAGTTGAACCTATATAGTGTAATAATAGCAAAAAACAAAAAAAAAATATTGAAAAATAAAGTCGAAAATTAAAGATTTCACATAGCCTTTGGCGGCGTCAAATAGTCTCTTCTTTTTATTTTATACTGACTTATTTGTAGTCACATAACATGTATATGGCAATACTTACATAGCTGCTTTCCTTATACTACATATGGAGTAACATTTTTACTTTTAGTAATTAGGTACATATATTTATATACATACATACATATATTCATGTAATATTATGAAAGCGCTATTACAAAATTAAACTGAATCGAATTCCAGTTTACACTTATTTTATAAAATAATATAGTTACTAAATTATTTAGTTAGTTAGTTAGTTAGTTAGGTGGTTAGTTGGTTTACTCAATTCAATTTTATAGACTTATTATATTCGCTTACATTTTTATAGGTTTTCTTTCCTCTTGGTTAAATAAGTATTTATCAGGAGAATTTTTCATTATATAATTATAATAATTTTGTAATACTAGCAAATATCTGTAGAATATTAGTGATAATAAAATATTGTATATATACTTAGTTATTTACATGGATATATGTGTGTTTATTTATTTACATGTATATTGTATATTGATATGTACATATATGCACATAATAGTAGATACATAAATAGATAATTGTATTGTTTTGTTGTTTTTTTTTTATCTAAATTATATTATTTAAAATGACTATTGAAGAAATAGTTATGAGCACAAAATTGTATTTGGACATGCAAACAATAATATAAATATAAGTATATCTGAGATGATCAGAGAAGTTAGTACTAAAAAACAAATTATACTAAAAAAATTTGGCTAAAGTCGAAATTATTTTTACGTAGCATTCTACATCAATCTATATAAGCACTATTTTGTGAAGATTTCAATTAATTACTATTATTTTTAGACCCACTCCAATAGCTACAGACACAGCATTCCCCCTGATATAATGATTTACTTAATATACATTTATTTCGGCAGATGAGGTTTATATTTTTATAGGGAAAACAAATAGGTTCCTTTTTTTAAGTTTTTTATACAGGAGTCATATATCATCGGCAGACTCAAATCGTTTTCAGACCCATTAAAACTTTAACCCAACCCAAAACGCATCTGATAACAACTTCCATATCTTCCAAAAACTAATTAAGCTGACTAACAATTAGATTTGCTTTATTGTGTTTTTGTGTCAATACTACGCGGAGAGTATTTGCAATTGCAGAAGTGTCGTATCAACACTTTAGGCTAAATCGAGTTTTTGCAATTGTTATACATATATGTACTTATATAAATGTACTACTATTGCCAATGAGCCTCTACTTATTTCTGACAAAAGTACATAATTATAGTAATAAAATTGTAAAATATCAGAGTAAAACAAAAATAAATACAAACTTAAAGTACCAGCTCTGGTATATACATATATAGAAAATACGTATTGAAAATTTCATGTTTTACATTATAATTATACGTAAATGTACTTATATATATTCTAAATTTTATAAAAAAAAGTGTTATATATGTTCTTTTGATGGAGATAAATTAATGTATTAAAATGAAATAAGAGCGTGTATAATATCTCGAATATCCTTTTGAGTTTATTATATATAAGTATATACTTAATATATATATTTTATTTTTTCCCGCAAGTCCTTTAATAATTTCTTGATTTCTTTCTTTTATATATATAATTATTAGTAATTAAATTTATAAGATCTTATATATAAGTATAAAATAAAAATTGGATTACGTAAATTTCATTTTGCTTTTAAAGATTAATCATGATTATAGGCTCTGTGTGTAATATTATCAGGGGTCATACTACAATTATACTTACATACATATACATAAATATTTGATAGTTATTTATTTATAGTTAATGTGTGTGTGTGGGTATAAATTTATTCAGAATGAATTTTATTGAAAAAGTAAACTTGATTTTTAATAAATCTGGTTTACCATATAATCTTTTAGAAAATGAAAAAATGAGGAAAATTTATATAAGATAAATAAAAATAATAAATGATATGAATATTAAATCGGTTCTATCAATCATTTTATACTTTTATCAATTGTATAACACTTATATTTTACATACCTAAGTATATATAAATATAACGTGGGTTTTCTTGCTAGAAATTTACCTACATGAAAATTGTGAACTGATTTTGTTACATACAACAGTTGAACTTTTAGAAATTATCCCATAAAGTGTACAGGGTGTTTAAAAATTACATATATATATAATCTCCTGAAGTAATGTTTTTGCTTTATTGACATATTATTCCTAATTATTTCGCTATATTTTTACTATGAACATGAGGAGTCACGGTACAATTTTTATTTAAACCAAAAAATTTTGAAATCTTTGTTATGTACATATTGATTTTTTCATAACTTGTCCTAATTTGGGTTATGTTTAAAACAAAACTCTTCGAAAATTCTGAAATGCTCATATTTTTTTAAACAAAAATATTTAGTAGACTTACAACAATTTGATTTTATGTAAAATTTTTATGTAAGTATAAATAAATACTAATAAAAAAATATGCACTTACATTATGTGCCTATATATACGTACTTGACATACTCTATAAGCGTCATAATAATATAATATTGAATGCCATTTTAATTTCAATTCAAATGTACATACAATATAAAATTATTTAAAAGTATTGAACATTGAGTTTAATTTTTGTTTAAATAAAATTCAAAAAGGTTAAAATATTTAATAATATTAACAAACTATGAGTACAATTTAAAAAAAAAAAAAAAAAACATGTGTTATGTGTACTTGTTAAAGAAGCGAATAACAAGACAGAAAAAAAAATCATTTCAAAAGCAAAGTTTAAGAATTCCATAACAAATTTACTCTAACCCATTCATGAATTATTAATAAAAATGAAAAATGAAAAAATTAAAAGGAAAAAAGAAAAAAATGAGTAAAAAGATTATTGATGATGTTATGATGATGTTATGCTATTTGAAATTGAAGCTTGTGTGAGGTTATGTTATTTATTATTTGAAATAGAAAAAAAATACATATGTGAGTAAGAAAGTATGTATAAAATAAACTTTAATTTTGATAAATTACTCTGAGCTAGATTTTTTTCTTTCTAAGTTACACAAAATGTTAACAACACTATAGATTTATACATAATGCTATTAAAGTATATTTAAACATATTATATACATAAATATGTACAAACAATATTACTGTAGGTTACCAAAAATTATAATGCAATATATCTGTTATATACAATATACATACATGCATATACATAATATGTGTATCGTATTTTCCTTTGATTTTATTAAAAACGTGCAAACATACTGCAATATAGGCTTATAATGTATTCGGTTATGTACATACAATATGTAATTATAACAGATACATGTACCCTATATGTACACATTATATATTTTCAATTTTCAATTGTAATATGAAATTGTGCAAGAATTGTTCATTTGATTTTATATACAAATGAATAAATTGTGTTTGTATTTGTAATTTATTAATGAATAAATTACAAAATTTAAGAGTTTATGGCAAAACTTTTTATAATAAATAAATATTTATGTATTAGGTTGAAAATACGCTTGTAAAGATCCTGTTAAGCTTATAAATTTTTAATAAATGCTTTAAAATATCTAAAATTGTAAATTTCAGCAAATTAATGTATGCCTACAAATATACACACATAATATAATTCTGTATAATTACGTGAAGCTTACTGATACCAAAAAAATTTAAAACCATTTTTAGTTCAATTAAGTTCGATTTTTTATTTTAATAGAATTGAGAATAAAAAGAATTTGACTGTACGTCCAATTTTTCAGAAATAAGTATTTATACTTGTTGTTACTTAAACCTTAATAGAATTAAATACATACATACTTATACACAAATATTTAAGTATAAACCATAAGTGATAAAAAAATTTAATAAGTACTTATGTATCACAAATATGTAAATGAGAAGAAATAATATATGTATAAGTATACAAACATAAGAATCATCAATTTGTAATTTAATCATTACTTATATAGTTGGTTATATAAGTAGTACAGTGCTATTATTCGTACATACATATGTATGTAATATTATTACAATAAAATTTTGAGTTCAATAAAAAAGGTTAAGAAAGAATATGAGTCACGTGTTCTTAATATGTTTTCTCAATGATTTTATATTCTAATATATATACATATGTACATATACATAGATATATAAAATTTTATACACAATAAAAATGAAGGAAAACAAAATTTTTTTCTTATTACTTATACTGCCCTCTTTATTAAACGTAATTTTAGTACTCTGTGTTCGCTGTCATATTTTAATTTCAATTCATCTGACATTTAAATTGAATATTACTTATTGTACATATGTATATAATTATATATACATAATGTATGTTAAAAAATTGCATTGATTTAACATACATATATACAGTATTTATAAATGTAACTATTAAAATATGTATTGTAAGTATGTCTGTATGGTTGTGATTCATAAATTTTTTCTTATGAATTTTTTAATATACACTCTTTTTCCATAAAATACTTAGTCTAATTACATATGTATGTATGTAATTTGCTATTGGATTGATTTTAATTCAATCGATTGCATTGACGTAAGAGAAAGTAATTTTAATTTTTCAATTTTTTCTATTTCAAAATTTACATAGCTACAACACTTGTATGTTCCAACTTGTTTTTTATATTCACTTTTGATGTGATTAATTTTGATTTGATTTTATTGGATTCAATTGTATAATTTAAAAGAAAGCAAAAAAAAAAACAAAAATACTTAATAAATGAATCTTAAATTTCTTAGAATACTAGTTCCAACTTCTTTTTTAAAATAATAATTGTAAGTTTAAATTAAAATATGCATTCATATGTATGTTACTCGTATATGTATGTATGTATAGGTATTAATAAAAAATTTATTTAGTAAATAAGTATACATAAGTAAATTTATTTTAGAATTTTAAAATTATAGTTTAAGTATTAAAATTCAAGAATATATAACAACAATATATATGCACATATACATAATGAGTAAGTTGCACTATGAAATTAAGGACTGAATTTAAAATAAATAGCTTCAAGAATTTTAGTTTATATAATTATTTGTAAATTCGATATCTTTAAATTTTATGAGTTTTCGACTAGAAGTAACTGAGTAATTTCATTAGAAATAATTTTTGAATTAATTATAAAATTGATTTTACTTTGGTTTTTAAGGCATAACAATTTTTTATTACAAGCTGGTATTTGTAATACTTAATTATTTCTTTGCTTTTTGTTATAATTCTAAAATTTATATAGATTTTCATGTAAATCATGTAAAGAAATTATTGTTTAAATGAGTATTTTATGAGATCTAATTTTATAAAAATTAAAAAAAAATTCTTATATATTTTTAAAAATATTTCGAGGAAAAAATTCAAATTATTTACTTAATTACTTATACAATTGAGTTTTGAGTAATTTTGAGTAAAATTTTACTTTAGGACAAATACAAATTTTATAATTTTAATAGTAAACACATACTTGCGGAAATTATATAAATTGGGTTATGCTTAAAATTATAAAATTTAATTCATTATTGGTTTAATATCATTTAATTTTTGATTATATTTGTTGCGACTTTCCTAAAATACATGAAAATAATATAAGAAACTGTTTTTAAAATTAATTACAATTTGAAAATGTATCAAAAGTCTTAATATGTTTGTAAGACAAATATCAGTTTCAAATATCAGAAATTACTCAATAATTAATACTTAATAGCTTGCATGCATAGCTAAACTAATTTGAACTTTTAAAATTAACAAGTTTTTCTTTTTTGATTTTACAACATTCACAAAGCCTTTATGTTGCATTTAATTTATTTGAAAACAATTTGAAATCACAACAAAATTACTAACTTATGTCTTGATTTTTTTTAATTTTGTCTTTATGTAATATAAAATTTTTTATTTCTTTTCTTAATTAAAATATAATATACCATGTTTTACACCACAACATGGTATTAGTGGAAACAAAATTTTGTGTATTTTTCACATTTTTCTTTAATGATTTTATAAAAGTGAAAAATATTACATCACAAATTTTTAGTAACATAAGTTTTTAAATTAAAATAAATTTTATTTAAAAATTAGTTGTTGTACATTAAAAATCAAAGTGAATTTAATTTTTAACATAAGTAAATTATAATATTTAAGACCGCATTATTTTATGATCATTTTTATAAAATTTTACTTTTAAAACTACTAATTATGTATTATGTATGACTATAAAAGTATACTTGCAGTCAAGCAATTCACCATAATTAATTTCACTTATTGTAATTTTGTAAAAGTAAAAAGCAAAAAAAAAAACATTTACAGTAATTTCAAATAATTACTTTGTTATTTAATATAATTATATTCTATGATCGTATATAATGATTAACTGCCGATTATAATATTGGCATGCCTTGATGTAATAAAAAAAATTTGTCTTATGTAAATTTTCATGTAAACTTAATAATTGTGGTAGCATTATTTAGAAAAAGAAAAATCGTGCATTAACAGGAAAGTAAAATGCTTACTTACAAATTGTAAACATTAAGTAAAGTAAAATATTGTCTTGTATCAGTAAACAATTTATTATTAAGTCAACATTATTTCATACACATTCATAAGTAATAATAAGTAATTTATGTTTACTTTAAGCTTAACAAATACTTTCTATTAACAAGTAATAATGGACGAATCTTCCCCTCAAATTGAGTCTTAAAATTATGAACCAAGAAACCTTTAAAAATCAATAGTTTTAGTAATTTCATTTTTATTAATTCATTTAAGAATCTTTTACCACATTAACGATGTTATAAGTACCTATTATAAATATAAAAAATTTCACCAAAAATACTCAGTACTAAACCGGTTTGAAACATTCTACCTAATTATATTTCAATTTAAAATTTTATAAATTCCAATATTAACACCTACATTCCAATTGAATTTTAAAAGGAATCTTATTTCATCATTAATAAACCAATAATAACTCAATTGGTTTAACAAATATTGTATAAGTTTTATTTGATTTTTAATTAATAAATTTCATACATTAAAATATACATATACAGGGTGTGCTTTCATATATGAATTACTATATGTCGCATTGTTCCGAAGTTATAAGCATTTAAATATTTATATTCAGCAAAAATCTGGTACCTTTTTTTCAACAGGTTGTAGCTCGAACACGAGTATATCTAACGTACACCCCATACTAATACAATTTTTTCTTAGAAATTAATCAAAGAATCATCCCTGAAATTGCAAACTTATGTAAATCACCCTATATATGTATATATGTATATATAAACACAATCATGTTTTATTAAAAAAGTGCGAAATTAATTTGTGATTAGTTCATATAACATTCGTTTACAATCGCTTAATAATATTAAACGAAAGTATAATTAAGGTTAATTTATACAAATTCGCAACTCAAAATAAATTAACGTTATACCAGCTTATGTTTATGTGTACATAGATACATATGTACATATGTTGTCTCTTCTTTTCATGTTTATTTATTATTTTTTTGCTATTGATTTCATTTAAAATATTAAAAAATAAAAACCACAAAAATTTTTTTTAAAAATTTCAAAAATGAATTATTATTTTTATTAGGTTCGGTTAACCATAATTAAAACTCATTTTAAAATTTCAAAATAACTATCTACAAATGAAAAAAAAAAAAAAAACAATTAAGCAAAAAAAAATAATATAAGTATAGCGACTTTCAATCGCCGCATACAACCGTAACCGTACTTAAGACGGCCATAATAAAAAAGGAATAATCATCGCTAATATAAAGGCAAAATAATAATAATAATTATTATAAAAAATAAAAATAAAAAAACAAAGAAAAATGAAATTCACAAAAATGTCAATAATTTTTTTTTTTGTGAATAATTAAAAACAAGTTTTGAGCCTGTTGAACCGCAAAAAAAAAAATTTTTCTTTCTTGTTTCAGTACTAATGGAAAACAAATTAGTAGTAGTAACTGGTTGGTAAGCATAAATTTTAGCGGTAGCAAACAAAAATCGAAAATCATGTAACATTATAATATTAATTTGCAGACCTTTGTTAATTATATATATAAGTACAGATATTTATATACATATGTACATATACATACATTATATGTATCTATTATATACTCGTATAACATAATGAGTTGAATACTAATATAGTCTGGACATATATTAGATTTGGTTAGCTAGTAAACAATAAAAAATTAATTTGGTAAAATCATGTAAGAGATTCGATATCAAATGACTTCTAGAAATAGCTTAATCAAAATTCCAATTACATATTGCAAATATTTAATTTGTAATATGTACATTTTTGGATTCGAAAATAAAAATTCATTTACGTACATACATACATATATGTATATATATAACGGCTCTCAAAAATTAAGCTATACTTATAAAAAGAAAACTCGAATTCCATACAGTTCTGATTTACAGGGACAATATTTATTATAAAGAGTTTGCATAATACAAAGTTTTGTCAACAAAAAAGCTACTTACATTCATACATATGTGTTCTCTTTTTCTCAACAATACTCGTTAATAAAGCATCTTATTGTTGTATAAATGGTTTGTTATATGGATATTACTGTGTACATTCATATACATACTATATTAGCCATACATGTTAATTTATGTTATGATCCTTTGCAATCCTTTAAGTATCTTTGAATTCCATACATATTTTTGTTCATATTTTACTAAAATATATACGCATATATGCAGGTATATGTATGTATATTTAATATATGTACATATATGCAAATATTATAAATTTATGATAAGCTATTTTTTTTGCTTTGAAAATATTCACAACTTATTCACTTCAGCAACATTTTTGTATAACAGTTTTAAAAGATTAAATTTTATTGACTTTCATTTAGCTTTATTTTCCTTTTTACCTTAGATACATACATACATATAATCAGTCAATATTTGTCATTTTTATTCTTAATATCTTAAAACTGTCATAAAATACAAAATAAAGTGTCTATGAGCTTTTCTTTTTATCTAATATTATTAAAATTTTATGGTCGATAACCACCTTTTTCCTTCATTTATTATTATCTTTTTGGTTAACCACCTTAAATACTCTATACATACGACAATAAATTTGCTAATTTACTTAACACTATAATTTTTTTGAACAAAACCTCACAAATTAAGTATTATTTACTTTTAGACAAAAGGAAAAAAAGACTTAAATCTCTTTTTCTTTTTGTAGCATTATTTATTGGATTATCAAAAAAAAAATTTCAAATTTGGTAGCGATTTGGTTCAAGTGAATAATTTAAAAAATTTGCTTTTATTAGAGATACAAGAGCATGGTGTGATAAAATTTTGTATTTTTTGTATTTTTTTTTTTTTTGCATAATAATAACCATCATGGTTATACAATCGATTAATGAATCATAAACAGCATTTTTGTAAAGGGAAAAAAAAATAAAGTGACAGACAGAGTAACAGTTAAAATGTTAACAAAACAAAAAAAAAATGGCTAATTATGTAATTTGTATTGAAATTGAAAATGGCAAAAAAAAAAACACAAAAAGTTTTTGCTTTATAACTACGCAAGTTAAGTACAAAAAGAGAATGAATTAAAATAATGAAATCATTAAAATAAAAATATATTTTGTTTTTTTGAAAAATTATGCAAATTAACGCAAAATTCGATTATCAACAGTTGAAGACTTGAAAACTGTGACGACGGATAAAAAATTCCAAATTTATTTGAAATTTAAAATGAATTTTGATTAAAATTGAATTGAAGAGATTTTTTATTTATGAAAAAAATAAATTTAAAATGTTGCATAATTACCAAATCAATGTAAATTATTTTTTTTTCGGGAAAAGCATAAAAATTTAAAAACTTCACAATGATCTCATTTATACAATCATAGCTAATCAAAATCCATATGCTGATGAATATATGTATGTACCTAGGTACTATGTTTATAACATTAAACACTCTTCAATTATATATTATGCGAATGTATACGCGTAAGAATTCATTTTTAGTTTAAACACAGGTTTTTACCTATATTTTCTCTTTCAATGAATACCTACACATTTTAATTTCAAATCTGATTAATATTCATTGTTCTTTTTCATTAATTTTTTAGATTAAGCAGCTATTGCCATAAAATAGAGAATTGCTCTAGATATTTATAATAATTTTGAGCATAACTAAATTTTAATACAAGACAAACCCTATATATACTTCTATAAGTACATATATGTACATAATTTTGTACTCGTAAAATCTTCTGTAATGTTATTAAATATTTTAAAATTCAATTCAATTTAACAGGTGCATAAATTCACAAATATTATCTCTTTTGACAAAATTGTTAAAAATTTTAATTTAAATATTTATTATTTTCAACTTATATATGCACGAGTATGTACATATACGTACATATATAAATATATATACGTAATAACTTTTAATTTAAATTAAACTCAATTCTACTCAATATTTTTCATTTTAAATATGCAAATATATATTAATAAATAAAGTCTTTCTTAATTTCCATATTTTAATAACGTTTTTTAATAATAAGTAAATAAAAAATTCATTATAATTTCAATTAGTTAATCTTATTAAAATTTCTATCACGTTTTCAATTTAACTGAGTACGAATGTATACGTATACGAATATATTTTTAAAAATAATTAATTATTATTTTGAAATTAGTTTACAATAGAATTAATGAAAAAGTTAAAATTTAATATGTACATAGTATAGTATGTACAATATATGTACATATGTATGTAATGAAGTAGAATTATTAGTATAAATAAAATTGTATGTGAATGTTTTGAATTTGAACACAAAATCCAAAATAAAAAAAAAAACTATCAACACTTTTTAAATTTTCATATACCTTTGTTTGATTATTTTATTGTCAATATGTATACGTATGTATGTATGCAAGTGTACATGCACTTTAATATCGTGATAATAATTATATTGAATACACCATATATGCATAACATGAAAATATACCCTCCAATTATGGTTTAAAATCAAATATGTCAGTACCAACTATTGTACACTTAAACTAATTTTTCGTTTGAAAAATTCAAAAATTCACCTGTTGTAATAGCATTCACCTGAGTATAAAATTAAATTATGTAAAAAAAAAAAAAAAGAAAAGGAAAATTGTAAAAAATTGAAAATAAATTGTTAATTTTCGACAATATCATGATCACGATTTTAACTTTGATCGCTTTTCTTTTTTTTTTTTTTTTATGAACTTTACAAAATTATTCAATAAAGAAAATAAGAAGAAGAATTTAACAAATAAGTAAAAATTTTTTTTTTAAAAATTCCATTTGATATTGGTAAAAGAAAAGGTTACAAAATGGTTTTTGTTTCTTTTTTTTTTGAAAATATGATTTGTTGCAAAAAATTGGATTTCATTACAAACATGTAAAAAAATAATTTTTAGTTTTAAAGAAAATTAAAAAGATTTTACTTAAATCAAATTTTAATTAATTATTATCACTGTACTTATGTATTGTATATTAAAACCTCTATTTGGAGTAGGTACGTTCTCGCCTAAATTATGGCATAGCCACTAATTGCAGCACGATCACACTGCTAATTATGCATACAATGCAATTGAAGTGAAAACTATTCACTTGTTAATGTAAAAGAA
Source organism: Condylostylus longicornis (assembly GCF_029603195.1). Lineage (NCBI taxonomy): Eukaryota > Metazoa > Arthropoda > Insecta > Diptera > Dolichopodidae > Condylostylus > Condylostylus longicornis. Next base: position 273,428 of record NW_026578112.1, read on the forward strand.
CAATTTGAGAATGATTATGGTTAAATCCTTATTGGATTTGATTTAAAATTAAAATATTATTGTTATGCCATATTCTGATAGCATAAATTAAAAATAATAAAAGTAATAAAACAAAATGTCAAATAAAATAAAATTATTGCGATTGCCTATTTTAAGAATTTTCAAAACGACAATAGAATTCAAATTAGTTGAGTTTCCCCATACATAAAATTTTAGTTGAAAAAAAATTATTTTTAAAGGGGAATTCAATGAAAATATGTTATATATACGATTTACTCAAGTATATGCTTTTAAGTTTTATATGTGTTCAGAACTTGTAAGAGTTACCAAATGGTCATATTAGTATTCAAGAACAACTCTCATATCTCTAATTTTAGTATACGTAATTTTTATTTGTGTTATTTTCTTTTTGAATTTTATTTCAAAACTACATACTTACATTAAATACATATTTTTGGTCTTGCCGAATTTTTTCTAACATAAATTCGAATTGTGACCATCGCCTGAAATTATTTTATTATTCTTTTACTTTTAAGTTTTCGCGACTCGATTTATTCTTATTTGTAAAATATTTCTAGAATATTTCACATTATATTCACTAATTTTTCGGTACTGTTTCTTCTTACTTTAATTTAAAACAATGAATTCAAAGCACTGATAATTTTTCAAATTAAAATTAAAACTATTAAATGTAATTAAATTTACGCTTTGCAGGTTTTTGTTTTTTTTTTTTTTTAAATTACCGCAATAGTGTAATTCTAAGAAATTTTTACTACAAAGAATTCGTAAAAATTCAAAATAACTTATAAAATAATTCATTACTTAGTCGCTCGCTGGTTTTCCAAATAAAAGATAATCTTTGAACAAATAAAGCAAATTTTTCTGTATTTTTCCTGTTTTTTTTTTAATTTAGTACACTTTTAATAAAAAATTCCCAAATTTAATCAGAAATTTGGATACCCACAAGAGTTTAATTATAAATTTAAAAGTGAGCATACCTTTTTTTTATTTGGATTTATGAATATTTGAGCAATAAAAATAAGTAATTAAATTTTAGCGTCTTGAAATTAAGAATGTTTTTTTTCTTTTAAAGATTTACTTATATGAATGTTAAATAAGAAAATAAAAATATTATATTTGCAATCATGTTATCTTATTAAAGAGCTTATATGCATAACATACTCTTGACAAAATAACCGTAGTAGGTGGACTTTGAACAAAAATTTACTTTAATATTATTTGTGCAAAAAAAAAAAAACGACATAAAAATTTGGGTACAGAATGAGTCACATAATGTGTAGTGATAACGTAGGCACTGAAATGACTATAAAAGTAGACTGACTATAAAAATGTATAAAATGTGCTAACTATAAATAAAATAAAAAAAAAATAAAAAATTTTTATATTTCGAAAAGTTCAATGGCATTCCTTTAAGATTTTTTGTTAAAATATTTTTATATGGTTTTATTGAATGTAGAACTATTTATGTATGTGCTTTTACGACCATTTCATATTCGATTTTATTGTTATTGTGGCGTTTTCTTTTCTGGAACATAAAAATTCACAATTCGATTACGGATTTTATAGCACACTTTTAATAGTTTTCATACATTCGAAACTAAGGTAAAGATTCCATATTTAACATGAAAATACAGTTAACATAATATAACATTAAGGTACCGTAAAATGTGATATACATATACATATAGATAGTATAGAAGAGTGAAATGTCGTCAGTGATTTTTAAATAAGTATTTTGTAAAAGGCGATGACATTGCTATAGCGTCTGCATGTACATATGTATATTAAGTATAAGTAAGCACTGTTGCAATTGATTTACAGCTTTACATTTATAAATATGCTATATATACAGGTAGCCCTGGAAATTCTATTTAATTTACAAGTTGAACATTGCAACATTTTGATTTTTCGGATGTAGTCATTAGTAATACCATAAAACTTTTAAAATTATAAAGAAACTAATAAATTTCTTTCAACTTTAACAAACATATTGTAAATTAACATGTGTGTGAACTTGTTAGCGGAAATATTTTCTATATGTATAACAAGTTAATCCTATAATTAAACATGATTTCATAATTGAACAATATATAGGAGTGCCAATAAGTGGATATATCCTAACATTGTGGGATAAAAAATTATTTAATGTACTCATAAATTAATAATATTTGAATTTTAAAGTCATAATAATTGTTTTAAAGATAATTTCAAAGTTTAATATACATAACTAAGTATAAGTATATTGTATGTATTGCAATTTTGAAAAATTCTCATTAAATAGGTTTTGCATTAATTGCTAACATTTATACATATTATAATTTTATTTTATTAAAAATGAATTTATAACTGAGCTTATGTTATTATGCATGTTTTGCAAATGCAGATTTTATATTTAAAACTACCCACACGTAACTTTTGTTAACGGCTATGTTGAATTTATTGTCATTATCATAAGTATGTTGTGTACAAATGTATGCACAAGCGACAATACCTATAGTATTTCTTATATTAAACGATCATTTTAATAACGTATATCTATAGCTTGTATAATTTTTTAAATCCCATAGCTGCATAATCTGTTGTATACCTACAATAATAATTTTCGATTTCGAAATATTAAATTAACATTTTTAATTTTTTATAATAATAAATTTTTATGTTTTTTTTTTATTATTATTGTCTATTATTATAATTTTGCTAATAAGATTTATAACTAAGAATAATTTTTTGTAATTGTTATATGTAATACACACGTACGTATAATAAAGTATATTAAGAAGTAATCATTTTCAATGAGCCCATATAACAGAAAAATTTCAAGGACATTTTAAACTTGAAATATTTAAAAATATTTATTATAAGTAAACAATCATTATTTTATTATTTATCAAAAGCAAAAGAACCATTCTTTAAAAATTAATATTGGAATGTTTACCTATTGATTAAACCTAATTATATACAAGCATGGATATATATATATACATATATATTTATTTATTTAAATGTATCTTTAAAGGTAATTGACTGAAAATAACTGTTATACGGGAATTATAAATAATAATTGTATAAAATTAATGGAATTCGATTTTAATTATAATAACAAAATTAATTTTGGCACACCTTAAGGTGATATAGTACTTATATTGAGTTCGTGAGATGAAAAAATTAAATATGTATAAATAAATAGTGAGAAAAATAATAAAAAAAACATAATCCCTATACTATGCAAATTGTTTGGTCATGTCAAGTGTTTGTTATTTATTTCTTTATTTTTTTTTTTTGCTAATCTTTTAATCTGAATTCCAAGTAAATTCATTTCACATGCTAGATATATGAATGAATTTAATTTAATTAAAATGCTTTCATTTATTTTGCTATAAAGCAATACTTAGTACATGAAACTAAATTGTATACTTACTTCTATATCAATTATTTTCTATAATAAATTGTAATGAAAGAATGTTATTCAGGCAGGAGTTAATATGTAATTGTTACTTCAATAACCAATTACAAATACATATAAATATGTATTTGCATTTAGAATTGATTACTTTTACATATACATAAGTATTCTTAAATGCATTTAACAGTATAAAATACATTTCTTTGGAAAAGAATAGAAATAGAAGCACAACATACAGTGTTATTCTCTTTACTTAATAAAATGAATTTTTGTTGCATTATCGCAGCCACCTTTATATTAATTTCATTATTAGCGAGTAAAACAGTAGTGTTAGTGCAAGTTTATACTGTAAAACTGCGAATATATGATAATTATTACCATATTCTTTAATGAATTATTTATTTAATTAATTTGATATATAAAAACATACTACTACCCACAGTGTCGGCAGTATTATCAGTTGGTGTTTTTATTTATTAGTCACATGTTTAAGAATAAGAAGTTTTTTGCTTTTAGAATAACCAATTTGAAATTTATTTAAATGTACTGTCTTATATTGTAAAGATATTTTAAGCGTGTTGAGATTCTTTACCTTAAAACACTAAATTAGAATTTAAAATGAAAATGTGTGGTCTGTATTGCCACTATTTATTATAATTTCTTAATTACATATTTATATTTTTTTGAATTAATAGCTATTTTTCTATTTTGTTTTATACTAATTTATATGAAAAATAAAATATGTATAAATGTACGTCATATTTCTAAATATAGTCAGTGAAAAGCCCAATATGTAAACAAAGAAAAATAAGCATAAAGAAATAACTGATATCAAAAAAAAAAATTTAATATTATAAAATTGACATAGATTTGATATTAAAAGAGAAACTTTAAAATTAACTTACTTGGTTAGAAATTCTTTAAACTAGAATTTAAAACCCGTTATAGAATTATAAATATTTTAACAAAAAAAAAAAAAATAAGTTCATATTTTTTATGTGTTCTTCTTTTATTTTTTCTCCTTTTTGTTAGAATAATCTAAAGTTGAAAAACCTAAATACCAAACAAAAATAAAAAAAAAAGTTTAATGATTGTAAAATGTGAAAAATATTTATTACGGTAGATTTTATTGTCGTATACGGTATAGTGAATTTATTTAAACGTTTTGTAGTATACCACTATCACTATAAATAAAGGATATAGAAAAACTTATTTTCCTAAAAATTTATAGGATTTTTCAAAAATCACGCCTAGATATTGTTTTAAAATAAAACATGCAAATATTTTCTATAGTGAAAAATTTTATTATTTAAATGCCCACCACGGGCACATTTACAAGCTATCATACAAGAGAATCAAATTGTCAAGGATTTACTCACACAATATTTGCGTTCCATTTACGTAAATGCGTATATTATTGTGATCTGTGCAATTTATCTTATTTTTCTCCGATAGATGGTTTCTAATTTCATAGTATTTCTAATCAACACCAGATGGATTTTGTATTTTCGGAGCTATTTTGGCATATAAAGTCGTCTATAGGTTCGAAAACTAATTCTACATTTAAATATTGCTGCTCAATGTAAATTACTTATCATCATAGATGATAATAAGCACGTATATATTTAAAAATCAATAAAGAACTTTAAAATATTTGATAATTTTATTATAACAATCGTTTTAAAATGATTTTGGCATTTGAGTATTACAGAAATTTTCGCTCTATTTTAATGGAATTCTATAATTTCCAAATTTATCCAATTTTAACTTAATGATCTTAATGTATATTATGTACATAAATGTGGGTATATAATCCAAATAAGTTTCTTTTATGTTTTAGAAAATTGATTGAATCTACTTATATTTAGTATACGGTTGACTAAATAATATTGAGATATGAAAACGCGATTATATCAAATGCATATAGGCATAACATATAGTAAGAGTGAGTATAACAGTTCTAAAACCAATAAATGTACTAATAAGCAAAATATATACATAAGTAAGTAAATATTACCAAAAAAAACTTTTATATGAAACTTTTATATGAAAAATATTTTTATTTTTTGTTTTTTTGCTCTTACACTTTATCTCGTACCTAGTTATTTGTTATTAATATTGTGATTTCATTTAATATTTTATAATAGATGACCTTAATTTTTTGATCGTGAGTAGTTATGAGTTTTTTTTTCTTTTGATTTTTGTTTCTATATAGATTGTACTTTTGTTTCTCATTCATTCTATGCAAGTAATCATATTATATAGAGTTAAGTATTTAAAAAAAAAAAAACAAAAAAATATTTAACAAGTATTCGAAATTATAAGTAAGTATAAAAGAATGTAATATATAAAATACTTAAAAATAAAAATAATTGACAAGATATGTGAAGGTGGTAGGTAACAAATAAAGGTAGAATCGCTATGGAAGTTAACAAATAAGCAACAATAAAAATAAAAAAAAACAAAAATAGTTTGAAAGTTAAATATATTGTGGTTTAATAATAAAAAATAAAAATTAAAAAATAAAATAAAAAAAAACGCCATGATTTTGTTTTTCTTTGATTGAGAAATAGAAAAACAAAAAATTCTTGTTGGTTTTTCTTTTGCAATGTTAAACAAGTAAAGTACGTACATACATATAAACGATTCATATAAGAGTTTTATGCTACAATGACTTGTGAAAAGAATTTAATTTTTTTTCTCTTAATTTTTATTATTTTACTATATTAATTGTACATACTTTAATGTATACATATTCAGCTCGTAAATAAACTCATATGTATACTTATAGGGTGGTTCTATAAACAATGCAACAAAACGTACGTCTATGTACAACCATCGTTTGATTTAAAAAATTGAAAGTAAGTTAAACTTTTGTTAAGAGTTGTTAAAGATAATCCTAAAATTTCGATAAATTAAGCCTAAAATTTCGATAAGTTAACCGTAAAATTTCGATAAATTTTAGGATTAACTTTAGCCACAGGAAATTTTTTCCAATTTTTACAGTTTTGGGCACATTTTTTTAAGAACATATTACTAAAGGTTAAGTTTATGTATACCCATGTTTCTTCAACAAAACTTTAAAATTCTTTTTAAAATTTCAAAATTCGGAACGCGAATGAGCAGAGGTAATGAAGGAAACTGAGCAGACGGTAATGAAATGACAAATTTGTGAAAAAGGCAGGCATGCAATGTTTAGTTTTACAATATTTTTTGATTGCTTATTTTATGTTCCATAGATTTATATATAGAAGCGCGTACACATGCAACTGTATATGATCGCATACAATTAAGCAACAATTTGCAATTTTTTACAAACTGATTTTAGTTTTTAGGTAACACAATCGATTTGAATTGACGTAGTAGATGTGCGAGAGTAGATGTACAAATTTACAATCAAGCAGTAATTGCAAATCTAAAAATTTCATGTCCGTCTGAGCACTAACTTCTGCATCTAAAAAAGAGTTTTAAGTAAATATTCTGAGCATGTCGTACACAATTTTTTATTCTTTCCAAAATCACCCAGTTCATATGTACATTGAATATAAATGATGCATAATGTACTCATACACATACCTATTAGTTATATAATGTTGACATATATGTGTGTACATACATTCATTCTTAAACATACTTGTGCACATGATAAAAGGAAAGAAGTATTATTACTTGGACAAGGTTAAGTCAATTATGTGAGTTTCGTTTTATATTATTTTTTTTTTTTTGGGAATGCCTGCCTATAAGTATGTACACTTACCTTGTTTTTCAAATTGGGTTATAATTGGGATTTTCTTGTATTTGATAAATTTTTAAAAGTATTTTAATTTTTATTTTTTTTTATTTTAATAGTTAAAAAACAAAAAGAAATAAGTATACCTACTTAAATGTAAAACAAAATAGAAAAAAAAAGAGCATACAATTCAATTTACCTATTTGTTGAGAACAAGAAAAACAAAAACAAAATTTTAATTTTCATTCAAGTTTTTTAGGAAGTTCTTGATTTGTATACGTACGGTAAAGTTTTCAATGCATGTTAAAAATATTTTTAAGGTATACATAGAAAATAATATAGGTAAGTATGATTGAATGTAATATATTAGCGATTGTGAGAAACTTTTCGAATACACGTGATTCATACACGAATCTGACAATCTTTTCTGAATTCACATAGATATTTCTATGTAATGTGGGTATGTGTACATAAGATATTCTACTTATGTTTTGTAACCTTAAGAGAATTTGTAAATTTTTTTTTTTTATAATTACATGTATTTGTAATTAAAATGTTTTTTTTTATAAAGTACAATCAATTAAAAGTACAATTTTGATTGATTACAAATATTAAATTTATTTAGTTGTTATACAAACTGACCGGGTATTTATGTGAATAATGTATGAGCAACAACATTTTTGTACAAATTTACAAATCATCAATTGAACTTGAAAGTGTTATTGAAAAATATGTTAATTAATATTGTCTTAAGATAAATCTTTAAAAAATTTGGAAATGCCATTATTTCCTAGGATCATCTTTTTGAAGAGTCTACTAACTTCTAAAGTCCCATAAATCATATAATTTTTTTAAAACATTCAAGATTGTAATCTCAGAGAAGATTTTTAGTCATGAACCTCCCCGTTTTTCCTAACTTCTGCACAGAGAGCAAGTGCTTCAAGTTCGCAGAAAGGTTTTAAACTAAATTCTTACTATTTGTGCAAAACATTTTAGAACTAAAACGCAACCAGTTGTACTCATATTCGATGGCACCTTCTAGGAATATACATTGCAGTTATTCCAGGTTACTTTGCAATTTACTAATTTACTTATGCAAGTACATCTAAAGATAATTAGGGTTGGCCAAGAATAAACTGCAGTTCTCATAAGAGTTATCATATACGAGTAAAATTTAAAAAAAGTTTTGGAATTAAAAATTATTACATTCTTTTTTTGAATATTCCGTAAAAATTCCTTAAAATTTTATAATTTTCCCACGGCAAATTAATGTTTTATTTAATTTTTGTATTTTTGTTTTAAACACCTACGTTTTTACTTCCTGTATTTCCTTAAAATATTTCAAGAAATCACTAATAATTATTTGCTTTTTTCTCATATTATTTGAGTATTTCATGTCGTGTTCATTCCTAATTGTAATACATATATGTATATATGTAACTATATATTACTTGATTAGTAACCCTATGTAGTCAAACTTCTCCCTATAATAAACACATACTGATTTTTCGGGTATTTATTTATGTACTGAAACGACCATACGTGACTATTTCATTACGTACACCATAAACTACAACAAAATTACAAATTATACTTGAAAAAGTAGAAACAAAAAAAAAACATATTTCTGATGAATTTCCTGTGTTCAAAGGAACATGTCTGGGATCTAACTATCACACCTTTCTGTTCCTAATGATAATACAGGTATAAAAAAAAACATGTTATTTTTCCTTATAGCTAACAAGATTTATTTGAGAAATGATTTTATTTATTGTGATTTTTTGTACTTTCTAGAGAAACAATCAAATGCTTCTTTTAGTTTTTTTTTATTTCGGAAGGAAGTGAATTTTACACATACATGGGTTTATGCTTACATTTCAAATTTACTCTATACAGGTAGCAATTTTACTTATAAATGTTGTTTGAATTATTCTGGGAAAATAAAATCAATGTATACGGATCTTTGTACATATTATGAACATTAGGTTTCCAGATGTTTGTACATATACAAGTTTTTTATTAAGGAACTAATTGCTATTGAATTACACTGATACGTTCTTTATACTTGGAAGGAGTTACATTCATTAATTTCGAAGGTATGTACCTTCATACATAAATATTTTTAAAGCACTTTTATGACTTCGAATTATTTTAAAACCTAAAATGTTTTTTTTTTCTAAATTTTCTGCGCACGTTACGATTTTAATATTTTTTTCTCTAGTTCAAAATTTTATCAAAAAAATATTCTACTTTCATTATTTTATTTCTCATCCATAAAGTTAAATAAATATTTAATTTTATGTTGTTATTGTTATACTATATGCATAACCTTAGTTCAGAAAATTTCACGGTCATGATCGTAAGAAAATCATTCTGCAGAAAAAGGTGAAAAATATTCAATAAACTAAATAAAATGTGCTATTTTAGTTAAAACATTTAAACTTAGCAACAATAATAATAATTCAAGGAATGGAATTTCTATATTACGTCGCTTTAGTGCTATTTTCATCCATGCGACATTTTCATTTTCACCTTTCAGAACATGGAATAAATTTTTCTCTCACTCATTTAATTTTAAAGATTCGCAGATCTATTGATACCTATAATCCACTTTAATTGGATTTAGAATAAATTTCGATCCATACCCAAAAAAATAGCAAATGGTACATGTGACATGGAAATTCACATGTACCGGGATCCGAACCCCTCAACGTCTTCTCTCTTTACAAGGAGAACATTTATAAAACTAAAAAGAGTATTAAAAATATTGTAATAATATAAAAATTGTACTTAACATAAGGTTCATAAATCAGTCATATACATAAGTTATTAAAATAAATTTCCGACTTTTTGACCGACAGATCATTTCGTGCCATATTCTCATTTTATTCTTTGAACATAATATACATATATTATGTATATGAAATTAAGTACACATAATATTATTCCAATTACATAGACCGGGTTACTATGCTTACTATGCTTGTGTATATAAGAAACTACATATTTCAATGTTGATTCATTGATGGTGCGAACCAGCAGGTGGCTATACAATATTTTCCCAAAAGTTGATATTCAAAAATTATTAAAAAAAGAAAGAGGAAGTAAACCAATTTTGATTGTTTCTTGTTTTTTTTTTTTTGTATTTGAATCTTTAAATATTTTTCCGTATTTCATTAAATATTTTAAAGAAAACCACCTGAAGAATGAAATAAAAATAAAAGCAACATAATATACAAGTTGCTTGGGTCCATACATTCAAATGTACATATATATTTATAGTATGGGCTTGTAAAAGAATCATTGTCTGCATGAACTAAAATGATTTAAACGTGATGATAATTTGTTAACAAAATACTTATGCACATAGATATTTCAATTTCTTTTCTGTTTTCACAAAATGGTATACATTAGCATTTATATTAGTTTCACGTATACATATAAAATATCACCACAATATTCAATGTTAAAAGTTTTAAGTATTTGGGAAGCACCGGAAGTTGTAATACATATTTATTTTATGATTCCAAAGATATTTGTATAAGGAAGGGTTATAGAAAAAATTAGTTTTCTACCATTATGTTTTTGTATTTTGCTTCAAAATTAAGTACTTATATAGAAAGAAATATTATCTATCGCTTCTATAAAGGTATGTGCAGGAAATAAATATGAAAGCAATGTAGAAATAATTTCTATATTTGTATAAGTACCTACAATGTGAAAAAAAATAAATGAAATTAAATTTTACATAGAATTAATGAAAGCTAAATAATGTCCTGTAAAACTTTACGTTGAAATTTTTGTAATTTATATTTTTTACTATAACAACTGCTGTCTAATCACTAAAATTTCAACATATCATCACATTTCTAATGATAAAACCTTAATTTTGGCTATTTTTTGCGCCCAGTAGCTTGGGCGCCCAGTAGTTTGGGCGCCCAGTAGCTTTTATTAGCCCATGAAATATTTTTAATAATGATGTGCAAAATATTAGCTATTAAGCTCTTCTATCCGTTTAAAAGCCGTCGAAGTTGAATTTTGTAGTTTTTCATTTAATTTGAAATGTAAATATTTAAATTAAATATCGCTTCCCTTAAAAATCAAGTTATACAATTAAAAATTCGAAAACGCAAAAAATTTTATGTATAAATTTTATTAAGTTATTTCTTAAAATTTTGATTTTTCTTTTAAATTAAATCAAAAAAATTACTTTTATCTACAATATTAGTATCTCAAGACTATAGTCTATTTATTAAAAGTTAATTATCAGACCCTTATTTATAATTAAACGAATTAATATTAATCATATAATCATGTATGTACCTATCGAATTTCTTTAACAGTGTCCAACCCAGAATTATCAGAAATTTATTTTAATGTAATAAGAATTTGTAACTAGCTCCTTTAACTTGTATATAACTATAAGTTTCTTCAGCTTTGTATAGGTTAATAGAGATCATTTGTATTTAATTTTTTTATTTGACCTTTTCCTTATTTTGTATCGCAACCGTACAATGAGCTTATAGTATTTGTACTTATTTAAGTGACAAATATGCATATATAGTCATTCTGTTTTTAAAAAACAAAATACTTAAGTATTTAAAAATAAATAAGTTCAAGTACTTTTATTCCAAATTTTATTATATGGTTACTTATCTGTCGGTATTTCTAAATATATTAGCCTTTAAACTTTCTTGCTAACATTATTACATGCATGTGTATACTTTTATACAATAAAATGCATATATGAGTAAAATTGACAGTAAAAGTTATTCCTGAAAGGTCATAGTTTAAAATTTGCATTTTTTTTTTTCTTTTCTATATATGTACATGTATATATATACGTATATATATTTTAAAATTGACTAAATCGATATTTTTATCATTGTTTTTAGTATAAACCAATAATTTCTCTATTAGCAGCGGGTTTTTATTCCTATATATCCAACAATCGTGATTGTATGTAAAAAAAAAAAAAGAACAACATTCAAAATTAGTTAAATTAGTAAGAAAATAGGGAGTTGATTTATTATACTTGAAAATGTTGTTATTCTCCTGTAATTTGTAACCATTATGACTTTTACTTGTTCATATTTAACATTAGACTATGGCTATAACAGAATGATAATTGTAGATAAAAAGAAAAAAAAATTTCTTTTTTTTTTGTTTAAAGAAGAAGCGGGTGGGTACTTGGTACCAATTTTTAAATTTGTTATTTCAGGTAATCATGTATCTTCATTTCTTCTAGGGACTTCTTGCTTTTTGGATTAACTAAGTAATTTTTTTCTTTAAATTCGTGTAACCTTTCATTTTTTCTCTTTGGCCATCTTGATTTTGTATTAAAGAAAATATTTTTTTTGTTTTTTTGGAAAACCATTACAGATTGGTAAATTTTCATTAAGTATAAGAATACGAGCACAAATTTAATTCACTTGTTTAAATTTTTATTTTATTTTTTCGAAAATAAAAATCACACAATTTTTTATGAATAAAATGTAAGTAAAGTGAAACGTGTAATTTTTAGACAATAATAAAAACAATAAAATTACAAGAAAAACACAAAATCTTGTAAAAATATTTAATAATAAAAAGCCAAAGAAAAAAATACTAAATTTGTTGTAAAAATATTAAAAATTCAAAAAAAAAAAAAACAAAAACTGGTTTTTGAATTTATTCACGAATTTTTCTTTTTAATCTTTTTTTCACTACCAAAACCACCCATAAGACAAGTTATTAATAAGTTTGAGATTTTTTTTTTGTCTTATGTGTTAAGCGCATTTTATAAAACAAAAAAAATAAATTGTGTATTTTGATTGGAATTTAATATAAACAAAAAAAAAAAATCATAAAACACAACATTTCATTCATGTCATTTAACAAAAAAAAAGCACAAAAACAAGAAAAAAACAGAAGAGAAAAAAAAACCAATAAAGCAAAACTGTTGCAGCTGTTACTATGTGCTGATGCTGGTAACCAAATATTTAATTATATGGAAAATCTACAAAAATATTTCATTTTTAATTTTCAATAAAAATTTTAAAAGAAAAGTTTAAATAAAAAATTTGAAAATTAAAGTTTTAAAAACAAACTACCAAAAATTTTAACAGCGAACATTTTTGTAAAAAAATTTTTTAAATATTTAATTATAATAAAAAAAAAGAAAAAAAAACAAAAACCTGTAAGATTTTTAAAAACTTTGTGAAAGTTTTTTCTGTAATCATAAAGGTAAGGGTAACCGCTTACAGAATTCATTTTCCTTTTTTTCTTCTTCTTTCGAATTAAAACGACAAGACTTGAATTTAAAACACTCAGGCAACAATTTATCATCAAATATATAGTTTTGGCATAATAAAGATCACATTTTGAATAAAGTAAACAAAAATATAAAATAAATAATCTTCCAGATTTGAATAATAATTTCTTAATATACTTGTAGCTGAACTCATTACTTTTAAACATGCAAACATTTAATTGATATTCAAATATCACTTAAGCAATATTATTGTATGAATTTAAACTTAATTATATATATGTATACATACTTCGAATTACACGTAAATAAATTAATTATATAGTATAATAATTTATATGAATAATAATAAAACTTGTATATTTAAAATAAAAGGATTCTAGGAAAATTGTGTAAAATTATTAATTGCTATTACGTAAGTGATTAAATTTAATTATTTAATTATTTGCAATACGTACATATACGTACATACATACATGTAGGTAAGTGTTACTGATTTTATATTTATAAGTGAATATTTGTATAATGCGAAATGTCAAATGTAAGTCACGTCGACGCGTGATGATTCTGAATAAAATTGTTTATACGGCTGGAATAAACAATTTTGCTTAAATATTTAAAAAAAAATTTGTAAATAATAAAAGACTCTTAAAAATTTCATATTACATCTTGTACGAAAAATAAATTTTGCAAAATATTGATATTAAATGCAAGTACTTTTATATTGCTAGTATATAAATGTAAGTATATAGAGCCTGCCTTCGACTTTGTAGCAAATGGAAGACAAAGATTGACAGTGACAGAACTTTGATAAATCTTATCTTTAGAAATATAAGTACTTGTCGTTTTTCTCATTTGAATGTGATTTCAAAATAAATATGTCGGAATGACGTACATACATAAATGCATTTAACAAATTTATTAAGCTTCTCTACTCCTATGTTTTTTTAATGCATTCATCGTAGCTTCAATTTAAAAATAAGAAATTAAGTAAATAAAAATAAATTTTAAATGTTTGTTTTTCTTCTTTATTTATCGTTATTTTAAAGTGAAAGTAAAACCAATCAGTATTTTATACAAACGTTACTGTGGAAAAGTTCAAAAACCAAAAAAAAATAAAATTTTTTTTTTTATAGTTTTTCCTCTTTGTCGAAAATTTTTGTCTTTTCAACTTCTTTTGTACCAAAATGCGAGCTAAATAATTTTATTTTATATTTTCTTTTTTTGGGGTTTTCAACACAAAATATATGAAGAGAGAAGAAAAAAAATGTGGAGAGAAAAAACAAAACTAACGTGATGGAATTTTTAATTAAATTTTAATATAGCGGTTTTCCTTACCTGTTGTAGCTTTTGTTTTTTTTTTTATATTATTTTTCTTCTTGTTTTTACTTTTCTGCGCTTTGTTTATAAATCTCAATTTTTATCTTATTTTTCGTTTAAATTTTTCATTTATTTTTTCGTTTTTTTCTTTATTTCTATAAAAGGTTCGGTTTAAATGAAATGAAGTAATTCATCAAGTGAATGCAGTAATTTGCAAAAAAAAAACAAAACAAGAAGAATAAAAAAAAAATAATATAAAATTACAAGCATCGCAATAAAATAAACAGAAAATAATAAAAAAAATTAAACAAAATAAATTATAGCGTTTATCAGACCGGTATAACAGGTAACACCTTTCAAAAAAACAAGAAAAAAAAAATATGGCAACAAATTGTAAAGTATAGGATTTAGTTGTGATGTGTTTGTAAGAAGTATGGAATTTCTGTGTAAGTGGAAATTTTAAAACTGATCTGTACCGATTTAAGAAATCAAATATGTAAGTATATACAGTAGAGGAAATAATTAATTAAACTATTTCTTGCTTTTCTGTTACGGATACTACTTTTATATCATATAAAATAATGCTTATAATTTTGTGTTTTCATCCTTTTGCAGTAAAGAAATAAATAATTGTTGATAGAGGAGAAATATTTAAGTTCAAAGTTAGTTATCCTACTATACTTAACTTCAAATCTTACAACAATTTCATGAACTAAATTTTATTTAAGTTTTGCAATACTTTATCAACTATTAAAATCTTTGTCAACTAACAAATTATTTTTTGTTTTTATTCAAATTTTCAATAAAATCAATTAAACTCTATTTTGCCTATTACAAATAAGTACGGCCAGATGTTCACAATTTTACAAAAATCATATTTTAATCTAAAAATTATAATAATCTGCGTAAATGCCATTTAAATGCTTTTGAATTACAAATGATACTTTGAGATGATATTACTTATGATATAGTGTTTATGCAGCTATTTGCTATCAAAAAATTTTTACTCTCCACTGTATATCATCATCATAAACCACTCGTAAAATATTTCACTTAATTTAATAATGTTGGATCTTAACATTTTATATAATATTTATATATGTACATGTAATTTTATAGACATGTATACTTATATATAGATAAAAAAAATGTACAAAAAAATGTAAAAGATTTCAATTTTATTTAAACTATTTTTCTTGTTTCGGTTTGTTTGTTTGTTTGTTTACCATAATTTCCGTAACTTGGTTATTAGGTTAAGGTATTTAAATCATAATTATGTGGATATTGTTTTAGAGAAACGCAATAAAAAAAAACATTTAAATTATAAGTATGTAGGTAAAATTTGTTTAAATTTTTACAATATTTTAAATAGTAAATTATTATATTTATAGAGGAGGAGATGATGATGATGAATTAGCGCATTTTAGATATCTTCCTTTAAAACCAATGCTAAAATTATTTTTTATTAATACTTTATAATAAGTATTTACTTTTTTAAGTTTTTGATGAGGTTTTGTGATTTTTGATTACAAAAATATTTAATTTTTTATTTAAATCAGATTTTCAAGTTCCTCACTACAAAAATAATTTAACAACATAGATTTGTACACAAACTTACACTGTTTTAACATAAAAATTATTCATAATCTACTTTTAATTTATAAAAAAAAAATGCAATACTTAATAATATTGTTCAATTTTTCGGGTTGTTTATTTCAATTTCATAAAATTTGGAATACCGAAATATTTTATGGTGTTATTACATTTCATGATTTGATATAAAATTTAAGGGCTTGAAATTCAAGTATATTAAGTAAAAAATATAAAATACTATTAAAAAATGTATTTAAAATTCAATTAGAAAAAATGTTTAACCAATTTTGTCCCAGTGTGTTCACATTTACACAGATTTTCAAATCGAATTAAAATATTGCTTTTTCAATTAGTGTCCCAATTTGTATAAATTTTCAAATTAATATCGAAATATAATTCTCTTTTATTAAAAAAATATCTTGTTTTTTGTAATCCTTTCTTCCTGAGCTATCTCCGGTAGTGACCCAGGTTGTGGAATAATCAATGCACTACTAAGTGAACACCCCTGGTACACATTTATGATAAAGCTAAAAATTATATTTAAATAAATTGTTACCTTCTCTTTATATGCAATAGAAAATACATAAGTTGGTTTTCTTATAATTTCATAATCAATATCAATAATATTAAATTATTATTGATTAAAATTTTATTTATATAAGTACCTATATACTTATACTACTTATAATCTATAATAACGTATGCATTGAATTTAATAAATGAATGCAAATTGAATTTAATAAATGAATAAAGTTTTGCAAAAAAAAAACTTTGTAATTATTAATTTTAAACTTGGTTAAACAACGTCCAGTTAATTATTAAATATTCATAAGTATTCGGAACAAAAACGTGATAAAATTTCGATATATTAAATATCAAATTCATGCAAAATTGTGATTAAGTGTAACGCAACACTTATAAATAATAAATGATATAAAAATGATAATGATATGGAAACGAAATATTGTTGAGTAAATAAAAAAAAAATAAATAAAATGGCAAACTAATTACTTATGTAAATAAACTGACTAACTATATACATACACATATAAATATATACATGGATATGTACACCTTTATCATAAAAACATAGAAATACTTATGATTATTTATTGTTACCAGATATTAAATGACACAACAGTAAAATCATATAGTAAGAAATATTAAAAATCCTTTGAAATAAATTGTTTTTACGGACAAAATTTATAGAGCCTTTAAATTTTCTATATCATATTAGAAGACCTTATAATAACTGCATAAAACTTGGAAACGAATTTTTTTTTCTTAATAGACCCATATTTCATTTCAATTAAAATTTTGAAGAAACTCAATGAAGAAAGCACAAAATCAGCGAAAATTAATTTTTTTCTCACATTTCTTTTTAGTATTAAAAATGCAATTTAAGCTAAAGGAAACGATCATTTTCATTTAATAAATTTAATATTAAAAAAAATAAAAACCAAAGTAAACAAAATAAAAAAATATACGTTCATTTCTTTCAAAGTCTAAATTTGCATTTAGGATTACGAATTTAAATGCACAAATTCACCTAAAATTATAATTTTATCCCTTAAAACCTCTATGGAAATATTAAACGCCATTACTAAAATTACTGATGATTCTATAATTTTATAATGTTTAATTCATGCTATTTTAAGCAATTAATACTAATTTTGTATATCATTACGTTAAATCTTTTACAAATATCGCATGACAAAATTTTATTTAAAATAATATTAAAGTTAATAACAGTAAGTCTGTTATATGTAAGTCCTTGAAATTAATGAAGGTAGTAATTACGATAGTAAAGTACATGTATTATAATAATGTGTAACGTATATATCAAATGAATTTAGTATGCATATTATTTAAATAAATTTAATTTTATAATTGTACAACGTGCTTTTGAAACACAAAAACCATAAATAAATAAAATTTCAATGGGGAATAATATGAATCCATTGAATTATAGTTTTAATAAACATTTCCTATGTATTTATATTTTATACAAGAATAGTACTTATAAATTAGTAAAAAGCATGAAAATCATTTTGTTATATTGATTTTTGTAAAATGATAACTATTATACAATTGAGTTCGAATTGAAATTTAGAATGCACAGATCATTTGTTATACTTGTTATCATTTGTTCCTATATTTTTATTTATTCATTTTAAAATATTAGGAATCACTTTAATTTATAATTGGAAATTACAATTAAATTCTTAAAAAATGATGTAAGTAATTTTTGTAAATTATAAATTAAAACAACCATGCTACTTTGTCTAGATCCCAGTAATAACTCAACAAATTTATTTATACCCAAAATTTTGACTAACTGTATAAAAAGTTGATACGACTGGGATAGTAAATGAAAAATTTGCAACAGGCTTTAAAAATTCGTTCATTTGCCATAGCATAGAAATTGTTAATAATATGTACTATGATATTTAACTTAGTAATATTGCAACTATTCTCGAAAAATTTAAACTGCCATTTCAAATGCATGACTTAAGTATAACTATACTTGTAGAAAGAAATACAAAAATATTGCAATATTCAAAAAATGTTCAATAAATATCATAAATGAGTGTACCATATATACAATATTTTCTAATTTATATATCTGTGTATATTTATATACATATACTTAAATATTGAAGCGCTCTAAAGTCGCCTAAATCTTTCTTTGTTTCATTCAATCAAAAATTATCTAAATAAGTATCTAAGTACAAAATCAAAACATCTCTATAAATTTCTATGACCATGAAATAATTGTACTCTGAGCTGAGTATTGTATACAAACTTCATACTACATATTTATTATACATGGTGCTATACAGTCTATTTATTATATCTACGAGTATATAAGTATAATATATAAAAATATAAATAAGTATTAAAATCTGTTGATTTTTGCATACAATACTGAATAAAATATCATTTATAATAAAAATGTGCAGATAATTTATAAAAATGTAAGCGATTTTGCTTTTTTTTTCATTTTATTCATCCGCGTCTTATATATGAATTATTATTATTATAAAAATCACCTTAAGCGACAACCATTGAAATAAAAGGAACTGTTTTTAATATAGTTTGTTGTAAAAGTTGAATTCGATACTTAACTATTATAGTTAAATACGTTATAAGTATATGACAACTAAAATACATAGCTACATTATAAGTATATGTAATGTCAGAAATCATGTATAAAATGTATCGATATATGTAAGTATATACATATATTTATAGTTTGTGTTAAAGTGATATGTATGTAGAATTATACATATACTTATTAAGTATTTTTATTATGTGAATACAAAATGCATGAACAATAGGAAGTACTGGATTATTAAATACATTAAGAGAATATTAAAATAAAAATTTTTAAATAATAAATAAAGTTAGTATTATTATACGTATATATATATATACATACAAATATTATAACAACTCAAAATACATTAATTTTGCATTATAACATTTCAGAGAATTTAATTTACAGAGAAGTTATAGATATCGAAGCTCATGGCACAAAATGCTAGAGGTTTTAGTCTTCAAATTATGCTGTTCAGTAGTGCTTTTGGAATTAAATTAAACAGTTTTATATTTATATATATATATATATATATATACAATTCACTAATAAAAAAAACCACCGAAACACACAAGTACTAAATAAGGAAACACCCATGTATTTTCATTTCAAATCTAAGTTATTGTCATACTTAACTTGGAATTCTCGTTTTTTTGTAGTTGCAACAGTTTGGAACTGATCAGTCGTTTAATATTTATATATAACTGTAGAATCCAATAATAACTACTGAGAATATAAATTACAACAAAAACTAAGTAACAAGTTAAAATTAAATACCTAGTTGAATTTTATTCAACCATAACTGTTTTTATAAATATTCAACTAAATTGTAAATGATTATTACTCGTAAGTATAACAATAAAGTTATCTAGTTGCCTTTTTCTCGCAATCGGTAAATATACAATACCAAATACACTTTTGATTACTTAAAGTACATTCTTGTTTAGAATCTTAAAACTTGGTTCTATTTAAATACTTATTGAAATAATAGGTAAATATTCAAATTTTGTTATTAATTAAATATTCAAATTAATTTTTAAGTAAAATTCTTGATAATTACAAACGCAATTCATTTACTAATAATGATTCATTTTAGAACTAATAATGTGAAACCCTAACTAACCCTAAAAAAAATATGTTGTTTTAGTAAAACATTTTGGAATAACTATTTTTGTTAACGTTCCATGTCTGACTACCAGAGATGGAACGTTAACAAAAAAAAATATTTGTTAAATTTTAGAAATAACTGAATAATTAAATATACCACAATTATGTAACCAATTCTTATAATAATTATTGTATGGAGATATATATGTATACATATATGTGCATATGTACATATAAAAGCTTTTGGAATAATAAACCACAAATTATGGAATTTAAATTGGACCTATTTTTTATACCCTGCACTTCGTGAAGGGTATATTAACTTTGGTATGGAGTTTGTAACTACTTGAAGGAGTCATCTGCGGTATGGACATATATATATATTCTTGCTCAGCGTAAAATTCTGCGTCGATTTAGACATGTCCGTCCGTCCGTCCGTCCGTCCGTCCGTCCGTCCGTCCGTCCGTCCGTCCGATCGCACGATAACTCAAAAACGAATAATGCTATCGACACCAAACTTTCACAAGTTTTTTCTTTTGTGCCAAGGACGAACCCTATTGTTACTGGACTAATTCGGACAACGGGTTCGGGTAGCTGCCATACAACTCAAGGAGTTTATTTTAAATATTTCGAAAACTAATAAAGCTATTAATATAAAATTTTGTATACATGTGTCCAATTATATTCTACACATGCTCTAAAAATTATAATGGGATAGCTGCACCGGTTCGGGTGGCTGCCATACAACTCCAACAGCAAATTTTTTATATTTGGCAAAATAATAAAGTCAGATTCGTGAAACTTGGTAGTCATGTGTCCAATTATAGGTCAAATGTATTTCTGAAGTTTTAGAAGAATTGCTTGACAGGTTCGGGTACCTGCCATACAACTCCAGAAGCTAATTTTAAATATTTGGAAAAACAATAAAGTGAGATTCATGAAACTTGGCAGTTGTGTGTCCGATTGTAGATCAGATATATTTGTGAAGTTTTAGTGGAATTGCTTGACAGGTTCGGGTACTTGCCATACAACTCCAAAAGCTTATTTTAAATATTTGTAAAAATAATAAAGTCAGATTCATGAAACTTGGCAGTTGTATGTCGAGTTATAGGTCAGATATATTTCTGAAGTTTTGGTGGGATTGCTTGGCAGGTTCGAGTAGCTCCCATACAAGTCTAAAAGTTTATTCTTAATATTTGGAAAAATAATAAAGTCAGATTAATGAAACTTAGCAGTTGTGTGTCCGATTGTAGATCAGATATATTTGTGAGGTTTTAGTGGAATTGCTTGGCAGGTTCGGGTACTTGCCATACAACTCCAAAAGCTTATTTTAAATATCTGGAAAAATAATAAAGTCAGATTCATGAAACTTGGCAGTCGGATGTCCAATTATAGGTCAGACATATCCGTGAAGTTTCTATAGAATGACTTCACGGGTTCGTGTAATTGCTACATAATAACGAAAGGTGCAGGGTATAATTCAATCGGTTTATACCGACTGAAACGTTTTTACTTGTTTTTATCTGATTTTATTTTCTTTACTGAGTTTATAACTTTAACCCAATTTTTTTTTAAAAATAATCAAATTATTACTTACATATATCAAAACATTTGTATATACCAAAGCAACAAAAAAATCGTTAATACAAACACTATTGCAGAAATTCAGATTAAATTTAGTGATTACTTAAGTACAAATAACTATAACTATTGTATATGTACGTACTTATACTTAATTATTGTTACGGTTTAGTAAAAATAAAGGTAAATACTGATATATGTATATACAACATATGTATATGTTATACTAAGTAGATATTTATAGATGTATGCAATTCCAGTTTAAAAATAAGACTCCGCTTTTTTTAAGTTTTGAAGAAGCTCGTTGCCTAAATTATTTGTAATTTTTACATTGCAAGTACATAAGTATGTACAGTATTAAAATTTAATATTGAAATATGATATACATACATACAACCCATACTTTATGTGGCTAAAAAAAAATTTCATCATAAAAAATATGCTATTTTGATAAATCGAATAAAATTAATAAATATCGAATTGATTAAACAAATAAATTTATTGTGCAATACAGTAAGAATATTTAATTAAAATTCAAACTGATTTTTTTGTCAAATTATTCAAGTAGTAATTATAAGAAAAAATAACTAAAAACTGGTTAAACTAGTTAATAAACAACAAACTAATAAAAACCAATGCTAAACTGTGTAAGTGTTTTGTTAAAAAAAAACTTTTCAAATTTAAAACATAAATCAAAATTTTTAATCAATTTAAATGGCCTAAGTATAACAGTTTACAAACTGTTAAATCAATCAAATCAAATTTATGTGAATTATAAAATTAATATGTGCATATAGATACATATATACATACTATACATAATGTTTTTATCATAGATGGGAATTCGATGTTTTTATACTGTAGGTAAGTATAATAAATCACATATTTGCATCTTCATGGCATACTTAAATTTTTAGCGTTTATCAAAAAACTTAAATTTTTATTTTTTCTTATACAACAAAAACTTAGTCCGAAAAATTTAATAAAATAAAATATTAATGAATAAATTATAATAAATTAAAAATTTTTTATATAAAATTATTGATTATATAAATTTGTCTTTATTTTAAGCCGTATACGACAGCATACTTTTACGAACATATGTAGTTAATGAACACATTGTATTGCAAATTAAGAGTGTTGAATAATTAAATTTTCATTGCACAAAAAAATTATCAAAATAAATACAAAATTTATGGCAGATTATTAAAAAAATTTTCATTAAACTTGATATTTTTCTCACCTGGAGGCAATAGTAGTAGTTTGTAATTCATAATTGATTTCACATGCCAATTGTATTTAAAAGGTCTTGCCAAACTATGAAAATATAATAAGACAAATTGTAAGTTACAGTAATAATTTTGTAAGTGCGTACAAATTCATTATGATCTTTCTGAAATCTCAACAATTTGAATATTTGGCCCTTATTAGCATTTCTCGAATTAGAAAAATCTACAATTATTTTTTATAAAATTAAACATTTTTAACAAGTGTATTAAATTCGGCATTGCAGGACAATGTGCAAGTTACAAAACTTAAGCATAAGAAAATTTAAAGATGAAATATTTAAGTTGATAGTTAATGCCGCTGTAGTTTTCAATTAAGAAAAGTAATTAAGTATGCGAAATCAAATAAATCTATGAAAACAGACCACATAAGTATAAGTGTTCATTATTTCTTAAAATTTGCATTGGCAGAGTATATTACGCTCAATACACGTAGTAAACGTAAAATATTTCAGTGATCTCAATAATAACATAAATATTAAAATATATTTTTTCCCTAAGTCGATAAATTAAATCTATAGAATTTTGCCCTGAAAGATTTATCAATAATCGCAATTATGAACACCATTAAATTAAATTATCCATATAATAATAATTTTTGTATAACTAATTTCATTATAACTTCTATTAATTATTAACTTTTATATATTATGTACTTTATATACATACACATACATGTATGAATGTATATGCAAATTTATAACACTGGTTACATGTAAGTATACTTGCTCATAGTAAAAACAAAATAAGTGACAGAAAAGTTCAACAAATTTATTGGATATAACGATCTGATTTACTTATAAATTTTGAAAGGTTTCCAAAGAGTCTTTTGTATATTTGCAGAGTAACACGTTACACATAAAAAATTTAAAGTGAAGAAAAAAATAACATTAGTTATGTTACCATCATTATAATGGTGAAAGCAATAATTTAACGATATTTCTTTTTTGCTTGTTTTAAACTAATATCTATAGAGAGATGACAAATAAATGCATTTTGTGAATAAATAAAATAGCTAGATACATATTTGTAAATGTACATACTTATATACTATTAAAAAGAAATGACAACGGGCTCACTAACCATCTATAGGATGCCACTATCATAAAATTTCAAAAATATTGCCTACATTATGCACTCGTAAGTAGGCAGTTTTTAAAAATTCCTTTTATAATGAAGGTATTGCAACTATAAGAAAATAAATAAGGAAAAGAAGTAAATGACTAGCTTGGGTTATAAGGTAACAATTAGGAAAAAGAAGTAAATGAAATGGTTTTAAATGAGTATTTGACATTTAATAAGTAAGTAATTTAATAATTTATTAAAAAATTTTTATACTTAAGTCCCAAACACTTTGATTTAAAAATAACAATTAAAAATGTTAATAAGAGAGTTAGTTGCCACTCTGGCACTGAAGATTTTTGTTTTTAACATAAATATGGTATTTCTACCTCAAGCCGAAATTGAATCCCGTGTTCAAGTGACTTTTTGTAAACGACTTTAAAAAAAGTCGAGTAGATTAAAATTTTATCGACTTCCGCGGTTAAATTGCGTGTCTTAAAATTTGAGATCCTTTAATACATTTCACATGTAATTTTCATAATCTTTATACTTGAACTATTGCGTAAAGACCTTGTATTATAATTTTCTAATGATTTTGTAAAGCACCATGTATACAAGTATGTTAACAAAGTTTATATATGTGAACAAAACACAAAAAAAGAGGAAGAGAAAAATAGTACCCAATGAATTCATTAATAATGCCGCTTAAATACCAATAGCCAATATCATAAAATTCAAGCGAATATCCGCACCACAAATAATATTTTGATATTTAAGTTACAGATTTTTTTTTTGTTGTTTAGGCTTAAAGAAATACCAACTCCTATACACGTATATGTAATATGCAATTTTAGTTTTTTACACATTATAATATTTTTTAAAACCATATCATATTTACAATTTCTGCAATATAAAATATAACATAAGTATATATAAGTATACATATCCAGAAAAAATGCGATACTGGTTGGATCATATAGCTGTCGTGTGCCCAAAGATGAAATCATAAATTTCTTAATGTTATGCTTTCCTTTTTTGTAATAAAAAGCATGAAAAAAATTTCTATATGCATATTTGATACATAATCAAGTCCACATACAAGATGTATATAAAAAATTTTAAAATAGTTGCTGCTTTTCCTGCTTTTGTTCAACTTTAACTAGTTGCTATACATAATATGTACTTATAAGTATATCTAAAGAACTGGTGTATATATTTATATAATGTACATAGTACATGTGTTATCTAGTGAGTGAGCTGCTGTTACCATAATCATTACCATCAGTTAGCGTGCGGTTTATATAGATGTATTATAACTGGCCTTTAAAATTTCCTTTTTTTTTTTTCTACTTCTACTTTTCGTATTGTTTTCTTAGACTTTATAATGTTTCCATGTTCTACTCTTATAAAGCTATTATAGATTATAGCTCAGTTCAGTCATTTTTTTTTCTTCTTTTTTATTTCTTTTCAATTTAAATATATTGTATATAATCTATGGTGACGGTCAATTTACAAGATGTGACCAGAGATGGCCTTAATGGCATTTTTCAATAAATTCCGTTTTGTTATACTTTACATTATGTTTCTAGAATTTTTTTTTTCTGTGTAAAATATTCATATTTTTTTGTTTTATTGTAAGTATTTTTTGTTAAAAATATTCATATAAATGTAGTTATATACTTACATATTTGTGTATATGGATATTATACTGTGCAAATTTTTAGATTAAGTATACAGAGCAAATATGCTTCAAGAGAACGTGATAGGCTCATATTTTATGCAAGAATTTTTCTTAACTTGAATATATTTTTTTTTTTATTTCTTTAATATTCAAAAAATATTCATATTATGTGAATATAAAAATTATACCAAATTGTTGTCTGTACCTATGTACCTATATATTTACCTAACATTATTCCTATTTGCATATATACTATAAGCTACTCTTTACAAAAATTATTCTATATACTTAATAAAAAAAAACCACATACAATGTAGAATATTTGGAAATAAACATTTTTTTATGCTTTTGCATAGTTTATTTTTTGCCCTATGTGAATATGGTTCGTATGATTATGATGGTTGGTTGGTGGTGTTCTGTTTCAATCGCGCATATGTTAAGATAACTTTTTGTTTATGATTTCTATTTTTTTTTTTTTTTTTTTGAAAATTATGAGCTCTAGATAACAATATTGTTCTAAAAAAGAAAAAACAAAATATTGTAGAATAGTAAAACTGGATAAAAGAGAAACAAACAAAAAAGAATAAACACTAAATATGAAAAAAAGGAAAAAAAAAAATATTGCTTGTGTATGAAGAGAAGAAAAATCAAACAGAATAGTTGTAGAAGAAGTTTATTGAACTAGTTTTCGAATAGTTACACTTATTCACATATAAGTACGTAGTATGTATATTTATGATATTTTGAATGAATTTATAATTATTTACAAAGATTTTTGTACTTATGTGAATAGCTTATGATCAGTGTCAAACTTCAGAATCATTTTCTTACCTGCGGTTTGCTCAAAAGAATTCTCAAGAACTTTTCAAAACGGGGTTGGTATTAATAATTTATGAGATTTAATTAATAAATAATATTTTAATAATTATAACAATTCATAACAAACTCACAACACAATTTGCTTATGTAAAGAAAATTTTTGAAAATTTAATTAATTACACTTTCAAATTAAAATTATCCTTTAATAAGGCATAAAGAGCTGGTCTCTGTTAGTAAATTAACAAACATTTTTATACTAAACTTTTATTTATACCACTTTTAAGAATTTAGATTAAGTTTAACTTTATTTAAGTACAAATCAAGTAGGTACTTATAGAGATTTAACATTATGCAGTAGATATTTTCGAAATCAGAAAATAAATAAATTTACTTCTGAAAAAAAAAACAATTCTTATGAATTAGCATGACTCGCCACTGATTACAACTTTTGTATTTAAACATATTTTATAATGGCTATATTCATTCAAAAAGAATAGTAAGAAATATTTTTCCATTTTTGTTAAACAATTCAGATTTATTGGAATCTTAGATAAAAAAATCAAAATGGAAAAATAAAAAAAAAAAAAAAGAATTTTTTTAAGACATAAATTTCGTGGTATAAACATAAAAATGTCAAAATTTTTTAATACTTCTTACACAAAATATGGGAACTTTGTAGGAATAAAAAAAATAAGCGTTAATCAAGCTATATTAGAATGTATAGCTAGTTTAACTATAATAGCCTATAGCGTTTAGAACCCTTGAAAATAAATTATGTTTCGATTTTAAATTACACTTGAATTTCGAATAACACTTAGATTTCGAACTATATTTATGGATTACGAGTAAGAGTTCCATTTTAAATTATATTCCAATTTTAGGTTCGAATTCGATTACATACCAATACTCGAAATTCGAATCATATTTCGGTAAAAAAATTATTCGAAATTAAAAAATCCTATCTAGTACATTGTTTGTAGAATTTTTTTAAAAAAATTTCCCAAAATTTATTACGTTCTTATGAAATATTATCTGTGCAATACAATAATCTGCCCTTTGTTTTTTATTTGATTTAACCAAAGTATACCAAAAATTTCCATTAGCCTAATAAGTATGCACATATACGTATATGTACACATATTATGTAGTTGCTTATTTTTGCTTGTAATCAAAATATTCAACCTTTTGGGGATAGTTTTTAAATATAAACATGTAAAATAAACAATAAATAGTTAAAAAGACAAATTAAAAGAAAAAAAAATAAACAAAATAAAAAAGATAAAAAGTATTAGGAAAGTTTTTTAAAAAAAATTAATCTTTTATCTTTTTATCCCAAAGCAATAAAAAATGATCGTCGTTCATTAAATTCCCTTAATTATTTATTTGTACCTTTGTAAGTATACGAATACTAAATTATTGTTTTGTGCATATATGTATCTTTATAATATGTATGTATGTATGTAATATAAATGAGAGAGAAATGAAAAAAACAAAATCATTATAATGCCGAAATGCACTACCCACAATGTGCATGTGTGTAAAAAAATTATACCCAAATATACGTCTTAAGTAATTTAGTACTAGATAAGTATTTATTGAATATTTTTGAATATTTACTTAACTTTACTGCAAAATTGAGGAATATCCAAAATTTTAAGATAACATTCTTTTGAATGAATACTACTTATATGTTTGTATAGGTAATAATTTATTACCAACCAATTTGATTAATGAAATAAATTTTTGTAGAACAAAAAGCTACTTCTCTTGTGCTTCTGCTCTAATTAAAACACGTTTCCTATAATAAATTTATTAATGGAAATTTTATTTTTCTCTTACTAGTCTCTTTTAACATTCATTATGTGGAATATTAATGGAAAAATTCCAAAATTTTATCATTTTACCTATAAATTATACATATACATACACATATATGTATATATATATACAAATATATATACATATATATATATACAAATGCTTTCTTTAATTAGACTAATTTAACATGAACACACACTTTGAATTTTAGTATAGTTTAAATTAAAAATATAAATGTGACGTCGTAAATTTTTAATTAACATAATTAAAAAAACAAAAAAAAAACAGAGCAAATATTTGATAAAAATAAATTATGACTTTTAACACTCGATTACTAATTGCATCTGTATGCCCAAGAAAAATGTAAGTATATATATGCATATGACTATGTCATACTTAATTACATTTATAAGTATGTAGGTAAGTAATAATGTAACACGCTTTTGAATGCTTTGCAAAGTCACATTTGTGATAATAAGTACATTTATAAATTAAAAGGTGTTAGTAAGTATATTGAATGAACCATTTTAATCTAAACATTTATAAAGTATTCAAATATATTTCTAGTTAGAATTACTAGAATTAAAATACTAAGAATATATAATTATTTTGGAATTGCAATTCATAAAAATTTACCAAAATTTAATATTAAGGAAATTTTTTAATGTTACTTTCCTCTACTTTTGCTTATTATTATTGTAAATATATAAATAGAATACCGAAATGACCAATTGAAATCTTTACTCAAAAATATGATCTTCAGGCGTTCAATGTCATTTTGTAAGACTATAAGTAAGAACTTAAGTAAATAAGTACAAAAATATATTCTAACTGCAAAGTATAAGTAATTATTATTGTTCTTAATCCTATATTTTGTAATACCTATGTACTTGCAATATTTTTAAATATAGTTGAACATTCAAAAGTTCCCGTGTATACTTATTTGCGTAACACAACTATAAGTATGTATGAAAAAAATACCAGTTTTTTTATTAAAAAACAAAATATGTACAAAAAAAATTAAAAAACATAATAATTATTTATTTACTTTTAGGTGAGTACATATAAGTACTTATAAATATATATACGAATTACTTTTCATTTACTTACATAAGTATTTAATTCTAAAAGGCAAACATGTGAAGAAGTGAAGTGTAACGAAATGAACTTGTATTTTATTTTTGTTTGTTTCATTCGACTAAATTTATAAACTATAAGTAAGTACATACATGTATTTGAAATAAAAATTCTAAATGTGTCATAAAATTTCTAAAGAAAAACTTAAAAAAAAAAAAAAAGCACTACAACTGCTAATTAAAATTCAACCCCATTAACCTTAGTTGAAATTATAAAAAAGCAAATATATGTATATTGTAGAATTTTTAAATTGAAAACATTTTATTAAAATGTTCTCGAACGAAATGAACATGATAGTGAATAATGATCAGGTATTGAGTAGCAGCAAAAACAAAAACAATAATGCCATGTATTTGCTTATTTGATTGCAAATGAAAGTCAAAAACATTACTTTTCTTTTATTAAGTATTTTAAAAATGTTAAAATATTAAATGTTAAATGTTAAAATATTTTGCCCTAGTCAACGAATTAAGTACCTACACAGTATTAAGCGAAAGTTCGTTTAAAATAAAAAAAACTTTGTTGATGCAATTTTAATGCTTATAGGGTAATAAAATTGTAGTAATTTTTGGCCACACGGTTTTTCACAAATTAAAAGTACTGTGTTACTCTACTTCAGTGGAGTACTTAACTAAGTATCTTCAATGAAGCGTTTCTCAAATCAAATTTGTGCAATATTTAATTTAAAAATTAATTAAAAAAAATATACAAACTTGAATTGTGTTTTTTCTCTCATATTTAAACAAAAAAAAAAATTTATTTTAAACAGAATTCTTATGCATTTATAGAAGGAACAAAAAATTTAATTTTCAATTAATTGAAATATTTAAGTAAGAATATTTTTAATTGACACAAGAATTTTATATTTACTTATGTAACCAAAGAATAAATAAAACCTAAACATATATACAAAGGTATATATACACGTATGTATGTATGTGCACATTCATTCACTGCCGGAAAACAATTCATAACTATTACTACACAAGTAAGAATTTATTTCATGTAGGTACAATAATTTTAATTTAATTTGTTGATGAACTCATGCCACAGCTGCATACTCGTATAGCTTATATGTATTTACTTTAAAAATCTTTTGCATCAGTTTTAAAATAATGAAATTTGCATAAGAAATTTATTCTACATTTCCTATGTAGTCATTCATAGTTAAAGTAGATCTTTTTGAATTATTTTCTCCGACCTTGATGTGTTTTTATATGTTATACATAAGTGTATGTTTTATATACGTACCTATGTATATCATATGCTTAATGTATGAAAAGTCTAGTTTTACATTATATGTACACATATATACATACATATAATTTCAATATACAAATTTGGTATAAATAACCTTCTGATTTCATTACTAATTGAATTCTTATATTGAAAATAAAATAATAATGGGTTAACTATATTTGGAAATAATTACCTATGTGAAAATAATAAGTATATATATATATATATATCTACTTACGATATATATCACAAATATGTAGACATTGATTGTATATAAGTAATTGTTTTGAAAATATCTCAAATTTCTTTGAAATTCTGTAATAATATTACCAACAGCTTTTATATAGAAAGGTAATGAGCAGTATTTGCTTATTTAGTAACAACAATAAGGCATTGCTTATAATTATTAACTTATTAATTTGATTTTTCGAATTTGTTGACTCTTACAAAGGTAAAGATAAAGTAAAATAATTTCTTTTTAAGCCGATCTTGTTCGACAAACTCAAAAATCTTTATAAATTAATTTATTAATTAATTACTAATAAATTTTCATTATGATAAAAAAAAAATTTACCTTTAGCCCATCCAGTTAATACATTTCCTAAATATGATACTTTATATTCTGGATCTGGTGCACTTATTTCAACGCTATGGGTTCTTTTCCACCACAATTTACCTAAACTACGGGAAATTGTACGAAAAGCTTTTGCACTAATATCATTATAATGATCTTCCTGAAAATCTTGTATATTGACTTCATTGTTACCATTACTATTATTATTCATATTATTATTATTATTATTACTAATTTGTGTTTTATTGTTATTATTATCATTATTATTATTATTATTACAATTACATTTGTTATTATTATGACTTTTATTTTCATTAAAATTTGAATTATTTTTATATTCATTTTGACTAATACAATTACAATTTGAATTTATATTATTATTATTATTTATGGAATTTTGTTTCGTTTGATTTAATTTCGTTTTATTTTTCGTATTATAATTATTATAACTAGTACTAGTATTATAATTATTACTATTATTAGTATTGTTATTTGAATGTAAATTTGTTAAATTGATTGCTGTTAAATCATCTTCATTATTTGTGCACATTTGAAAACGTTCAATATTACGATTTTGAGTATTAGTATAATTTGAGGTGTTATTACCGAAATTTGTTTTAAAATTTTTTTTTAATAATTTTTGTTCACATTTATTAATTGAATTAAAATTTGAATGATTACCACCATTTGTTAACATTTCATTATTACAATTAGAATTATTATTTTTATATTTTAATAATTCATTTTCAACTTTTTTTGTATTATATGTATGACCGAGTAAACGTGCTATTGATGCACTTTTACCAAATTTATGCTTAATTGATAACATTTGGTGATCAGAATTTGATTTTTTTAAAGTTGAATGTTGTTTTGTTGAAGAAGTTTTATTATGATTATCAATATCATTATTATTTTCATTATTCAAATTAATATTAATTAAATGATTATTATTATTATTATTATTATTATTAGAATTTTGTTGTTGGTTATTTTGATTTTGATTATTAATATGATGATGATTATTTTTATGATTGCGACCTAATGTAAAAAATGAGAATTTTTCTAAGGTTGATAATGATGATTTAAGACTTGATTTAACTTCACAATCATTATATAAATTTGACATATTTGTTGATGTTAATTTTTTCATTATTGAGCACTTCTGATTATTGGTATTATCATTTTTTGATGTAATAAGCGTTGGTGGTGGATATGTTTTTGTACGAACAAAATCAACTTCGTCTTTGGATTCAATACCATCATTACATGTAGTGGTATTAGTATTATTACAATTATTGTTAATAACATTGCTATTAACATTGATATTATTATTTGAATTATTATTAATTATTGTATCCATTTCTTTATTATTATTTGTTGTATTTTCTAAATTGTTTGTTGTAGTTTCTAATAATACTTGTTGTGCTGTTGCTTGACGTGGTTTTGTAGAATTGCCGGAGGGCAATGAAACTTGTTTTTCGAATTTAGTGCTCATTTTCGAAATAATTTTTTATAATTATTTACTTTAATTAATTTTGTTTCTTAATTCTTTTTATACACAATTTACATACATAATATATATATTTTTATTAAAATTTTTTTAATAATTTTTTTCATACAAACACTTTAATAAAAAAAAAAAACACCTTTTAAAATTTTAATAATTCCAAAAATACTTCTAGCCTTGCGTAAACAAAATTACTTACTTAAATTTCGAAAATCTCAAAATTTACACTTTAAGTTCAGTGTATGTGTATGTGAAATTTAAACCCCGAATTGCAAGTACCAACCTACTTGGAGTTAATATTTAGTTTTAATACTAAAATTCATAAACGTCGAATAGTGCACTTCTTAACTAAGGCACTTAATTTTTTTTTTATTTTAAAAAAATTTTAAATCACTAAAAATAAAATTTTCTAGTGTCTATCTTGATTTTTGTGTATTTAATTTCTGTGCAAAACGCTAAATTTTTCGTTTTTAAATCCACCTTTTATTTTTTTTAAGTCTTTTAAGCATATTTTACTAGCACTAGTATAGACATTTTGTTCTTTTTTTTCTTCTTTTTATTATTTATGAATTCAAAATTTTATCCGCTGTATTTTAAACATTCCGCCGTTTTCAAAGCCGTTTTAATGTTAACTGTTTGTAGTGAAAATATTTTTTTACCTCTTCTAGTCTTCTGTTAGAAAAATTTAAAAATGGATATATTGTATTTTTCAAGAGGTATAAAAAATAAAGGTGATTAATTTAAAACACTTGTAGCGTTATTTACCAATTGTAGTATTGAAGTGTAGTTCCCCGTGTAGTTTTCATAGAAATGTATATGAATGAATTAAAAAAAAAATTAAAAACAAAAATAATCGCAAAGCGACCTTTTATATCCATAATATATACATTTTCATAATACTACAAGTTAAGGAATTTTGTTTTGTGGTCTTGTTAATCTTGATTCTTGTTATTTTTTATAGCTACAGTGCAACAAGCAGAATTACATCTAACATTGTAGCTTTAAAATTTCAAAATTTCTGTACATCAATGCAATACTGTTATCAATCAACATGTTTTTAAAAGAATTTATTTATTTACATAAATTTCTGTTATCCAACGTTATGACTTAAGTTAGTGGATTTTTATTTAACAAAAAAAAAATTAAATTTATGTTATATGTAGTTCGCAATCAAAGATCAGTACCAAATTGTGACTATTGTGAGCTTTAAAGTCGTAATAAGGAATATGATATACGGAATTATAACAGGTATGTTCAGGAAAAACCTAGTCTTTAAACTTAATCAAAAATTTTAAGGGGGTTCCTAACATTTATAACTATCACGTATGTATAATACATTGCTTAATTTGAAAAATATCAAAATTTTACAAAAATTTGTATCTAATGTCATAGAAGTTCTAAATTATGTATGCATGTATATCAAATACGTTCACATATAAATATAATAAAACAATTAATTCAAAAAAATATACAAATAAAATTGCCATTTTTCATGTTACAAGAGAATAATAACAGATTCCAAAATTAATATTGGCTGAAAAATGAAGAGATAAAACAAACGTCATGGCGTTTATTTTTATTATAACATTTTGTTCTGTTAAATTACTAACAGAATACGAGAATGTTGTATTGCGAAAAAAATGTATCGCCATATACTGACTACATGCTCACAATTTTATTATGTTGTGTAGCGCAAAATGTAAAACATTAAGGTATTCAGGTAGACAATTTAAAAGCGGCAACTTATTAGTAAAAGTATTTTCTCATGCACTTACATTACATTGTGTTGCGTATACTGTTTAATGAGTACTTCAGTTATAAATTTAAAAGGTAAAGATGTGAACTAATATTTGTAAAAATATTACATGCAATACTCCAAAAGGTATGTATGTTGTATGTATGTTGTATAACTCAAGTTATATTATATAGAGTACGGTATTTATTACTACAGCAAACTACTATAAAATACCGTAAAATTTTTTTACAGAGAATTGAATGAAAATTTTGTTTCTGTTTTATTTCTTTTCTTCTTTTATTTTTTTAATTTATTTATTATTTTTTTTTCATAGTGGTTTTTATCTAATTTTTATTTTATTTTTATTATTGCAATATTTTTATATTTTATCTTTATATACGTATTTTATTTTTTCTTTTTTATTTTTTCTTTAATAAAACAATTGAAGAATTTACGTTTTTTTTCTCATATTTTCTCGATTTATAATTGTTTATTATATGAATTTATTTCGTATAGAAGGCAAAAGAAAATGTAATTGAATTCCAATTTAATTTTTCCATTGCGAATTCTGGTAATTAAAAAAAATCTTTGTTATTTTAAGTTGAGCACAGTGTTTATTTTTAAATTTTTAAGAGAAATTTTATTGAATTCATTTGTAAAGATACTCAGTTACATAAGTATGTACACATACACTCAAACATTTTTAGTAATTATAGAGATAATCTCAAGAAAATTAAAATAGAATCAACTTAAAATTATTCGAGAAGGATGTAATATAGGACGAATGAAATTAAATGCAAATGAATAAGTGTTTAATACAAAACATTCGAGACTCTTTGCATAGTACCTTTCAATTATAGCGGAGGAGTGAACCTAATCGAGATTCAATTAAGTGCCGAATCTGTTTTACTCATTTAAAATCTTCCTATTTTCGTCTTCTACCATATATGCAACTACAACGAATAATAAACGTGATGCAACAAACAAGGCAGCTTATTATTTACAAATACATTATGGGTTGGTAGACAAATATGCATGTGCTTTAAAATTTTCTCATAACAACACAGTGGCTATCAATTTATATCATATACTTTATGCACTTGCTACAATCGAACTTTTGTTATAAAATAATTTCTTTCCTTAAGTCTTCATGAGGTAGTTTCTTATAGTTTTTTTGAACAACCAATTCTATTAACACTGCAATCACAGTAAATTCTTTACATTTAACTTTATTTTCAAAGTTAAGTTATAAAAATATTTCAACAGTTTCTCTAATTTATTATTATACCGTTTCTCTGAAAGAATCATTTGACTTTATAGTAAAAAAAAATAAAACAAAACTCAAAATTCCCTTAGATATGATTTTTTTTTTCTTAGATATGAACTTTTTATAAAATGTTAAAGTCAATGTAATTATTGTTCCTTCTGAAAAATTGCATTTAGTTCAGTCGGTTTCAATTGATCTCTTTTAACTTTTTGTGTGAAAGAATGAAGAAAATTATTTAATACATTTTTGTTCTTCTTCTAATTTCATTATTATGAATATATACATACATTCATACCTTTTTATTACAATATAAACTTTAATTCATCTATAATAAATATTCTAAAAGAAAAAGAAGAGGTGATACAAAATTCGAAAATTCATTCGTCTGTGATTCCTATATTAAGTACAATAGTTAACATGATTACACAACATATTGTTAATTTGGTATGTTTAGTAATCATATCAATTTTCATTGTTATATACATAAGTATATACATATGTATGCACGCACATGTTACTTCTAACATATGTAAATATAAGTGTGTATAACATATGGATGAAGTAAACGCTGTTGAATTCATTTTTTTTAATTTTTTTCTTTATAGCAAGCATAATATGCAAGCACGTACCCAATGTACATTATGTTACTTATATAGAATACCTACATATGTACGTATAAAAAACCAATAGAAAATTTAGCTTTCTTTCGCATTTTGTGTGCACATATGGAAGAAATTTATGTAATAAAAAAGGAAATGAAAATTCTTTGCAGTTGGGAAACCGTTCCTAATGGAAATGAATAAAATAATTTTAAAGAAACATTTTCTTAATGATTCTTAAATATTTTACCATTTTTGTTAGCCATTTACATTAAAACTTAATGCACATGTACATATGTATATATAAAATGTATATTAAGTAAATCAAGTTAGGTACAATCAGGAAATGTATGACGTTAATCTAATCAACTTGTTTTTTGAAATATATTCAAACAACTTGTGCAGTTATAAGGCAAAAATAACTACATACATATGTACATATTATATTTTGAGAGTTGACATGATTTTCATCAATTTTTTTTTATATTAATTATGGCCTTAAGTATATTATGAAAACTTGAAACTTACCTATTTTTGTTTATAGTTTTATTGAATGCAACAGGTATTTATAGACGAGTGTCATCTCTTTTAGAACACGTAAAAAATATATGGACGATAACTGAAACGTAAACAAAAATAATAAATGTTATTCTTAATATTTTTTACTGAAAAATTACTGAAAGTAGAATTATCAGAAATTTCTTTGATTGGAAATTGTTTTGTTTATGATGTATACAACGCTTTATATTATGCGTATGTATGTAATTATTGATTTCAATCTATTTCTGGGTCCCCTAGTTTTTTATCTGAGTTTATCGGGCACTTAAAAGAGAGCTTTTTTAAAAACTTTAATACCCTAATGAATGAAAGTATACTTTTCTTTTTATGACATTTTGATTGTTAACCATTTGTTATACGCCGAAAGTGCTCTCTTATAAAATGAATAAAATCAAAAATCACAGAGCCACTTTTCAAAATGTCACATGTTACAAAACACATTTCGTGATTTGTGAATAATTTCGCTCTTAATGACTCTGTTGCGATAGTATGACTGTATATTTATTATTTTATTTCGACTAATTTTATAAAAAAAATGCTAAAATTTAAATAACGCGCTGAATGCATTGTTATTACACAAATCAAAAATATCATAAAAATCGTCAAAAACTAATTATGTTATACGAATATTAAGTTCATTTATTAAAAAAATTTAATTTTTGTGTTTTGTGTATGGGGTGTAACCCCTTATATATTGTTTACAAAAATTTTTCTTGCAAAAGTTCAAATAATTAAGTTTGATAATATATAAAAATTATATTAAGTATATTATGTATGTAGGTAGGTATATTACCAATTGTACAATTATAAATGCGAGTCCAAAACAAATACCAATTCAATAATATTAAAATAGCATTTATTTTATCACATAAACACAACTATATTATTATATATACATACATATGTTATCAATTTATTACAAAATTTACATAACATTCATATACATATAATCTTTTCAATATGTATAAATTGTTGGGCTTTAGTTTTAGTATATACAAAAAAATTATACAATAAATTGTTGCTCTGAATTAATTAAAAACAATTTAAAAGCAAAAAAAAAAAAAACATAATGATAGGTGGAATTCACTGGAAATTGTTTAATATTAGACGCATGTTTATCTTTATGCTAATTAGAGTTATTGATATACATGCTATTTTATTTGCTATAATTTTTAATTACACATTATATACATACATATTATGTACATAATGTGTGTTTATGTAATGAATAGTAGATAATATGAAAAAAATAAATTTATAATGCACTTTTTTTTTTTCTATCAAATGCAAAATAATGTATTACTTTATTACACGCAAATGATTTTATCGCGGAGAAAACAAAAAAATCTGAAATGTTCAATATATAAGTACATAATTATGTTAAAAATGTTAAGGTACTTAAAAAGAATTCTTTAGAATTTTATTTATAATTTTAAAATTTATTGAATGAAATTTATATGTGTAAATAATGCGTGCTTATTATATAAAATTATTTCGTGATTAAATTGAGAAATTTAAATTTTAAATAAAAAATAAACGAATCTTTAAAAAGAAATATTAAGAAACATAAAAAATTTAAAAAAAATTTTGGACCTATTTAGGTGTTAAACTAAATTTCAGGACAGAATTGAATGCAGTCAAAAATGTCTTATTTTTTCCCTGAAATACTTTAACCAACTCAAGCTTTTTACTTTTAAATTTGAGCCTACGTTTAGCAAAAGTTAACTTCTTTTTTTATAAATTCCGAAATTTAGTATAATTAGCGTGGCTTCTATTATTACCAATAATTGCCCACAAATTATGTATTAAGAATATTAAGTTTGCAATTCTTTGTTCAAAAATCATGCTAACCTTGTGCCTATACCCTAAATAAAAAATGAAAATCGCAAAAATTTAACGAAATTTTTTAAATACGCCTATATTTATGTTATATTTGTGCATAATGTCTATATATGTGTATTGTGTAAAAAAATAAACCTAATTAAAGCATAATAATTTTTTTTCATTTAATTTTTTTTTAAATTTTGAAATGCTACATCTATTTATGTAGAAAAAATGAATTTCGAAAGCAAAAGTAACAATTTTTTTTTTTTTATAATTATTGTTCAAAAATGATTTTATTAATTACTTTATCCATATATCAAATTCCAAATATTGAAATATGAAATCTTCATTAAAAAATATTTAGTAATGCTAATATTTGTACAGTGATAAAATTTATATGTATGTACATATGTATGAACCTAATTGTGCTACATTTGTTTAAGTTTGAACACATTTTTGAGTTAAAGATGATTTATAAAACGGGTGTAATAAATTTGCTCCTCCATTTGTAATGCTACAATATACTAACACATTAGACAAATATCTAAAGGTATTGAGCAATCATTAATATACGGTAAAAATATATTTGTAAATAAGTTAAGTCCATAAGTTAGATTGAAATTTTGGATAGAGGACCAAAAATTTTGAAATTGTTTTTAATATGTACGTATGTTAATACATATTTTGACTTTCAACTTCAATCATTCAGAACAATAAAACTGATTAGTGCTACATAAATCTAATCTGGCCGGAATAGAAACTAATGAACACACTTTACTTTTATTATTTTTTTTAGAAAAATATTAATAATTATCTCCAAATATTAATTAAATAATTAAATAGAGTGGACTAAATACATAATTCAGCAATATTGCAATTAATAAGCAGGTATATTACAGAATTTAGGTGTATTTTAGGAACAACAAGTTCAGCAGGTGTATTACAAAAAAATTTTGAAATTGAGGTACCTCAGAGCTAACATTAGTATAATTTGAAATTTCTTTCTTTTTTAAAGCCTATTTTCATATATTGTAAATATGCAAGAGTGTCATCATCATCATAATCACTACTACTATCATCATCGTTGTTATAATCAACATCAAGGACAGATAGTCATTTTTAGAATGGTGATATTATCGTTGTAACTAATATGTTTAATATGAAAAAAAAAAAAAAAAAAATGCATAAAAAAGAAAACGTTTTATGTCCAATATACTCATTTGTCTGCCAAATAAAAATATTTTTTTTTTTTATTTCACATTTTTATTATTATTCTTCTTCATTTTTTTTTTGTGTGTGCTGTTATATCCTCACCCATCATTTATAATATTAATTGAGATTCAATCACGGAACTAATTGTTATTCCGAATAAGTAAATCTTACAATAAATAAAGAGAGAAAAAAAAAATTTTGCTTTTCGCGTACGTTATGCAAATAGAAAAAAATCAGAAAATAAAAAATATTTTTTGAGTTTACCTATTACATCTAATTGCACATACATGAGAACATGTGAGTGTATGTATATGTAGTTAAAAATCTTATCACGATTTTTAATTTATTTTTCTTTTTTGTTTTTTGTTTTCAACTTGCCTAAATCTACACTTTTCCACCACCCTCCCTTAGGCCTTGTGTAATTCTTTTCGTTCACCATATCAAAAACAATTTACTGTTTATTGCCTATTTCAATAAAACTGTTTTATTCGATGAATGCATATTGAAACGAATCCAAAAAACAAAAAAAAAATAAGATTGAAACGCGTTTGCGTATAGATGAACTTTTTTTCTTTTGCCATTTTTTATTTTTTAACTTGAGGAGAGCAAGCAGCACAATGAACTCAAATTCTGAATTCCAATAGCCAAATAAATAAATCAAAAAAAAAAAAAATTAAAAATTAAAAGCAAAATTTTTTTTTATTTTATTTTTGGTATTTGATTTCGAAATTCATGTCTTTGCAATTTCATTTCAAATGAACAGGTTGAAGTTAGTTAGACATTTTCAATAAAATGCCAATAATTGAACGTTTTATACAATATAAAGAGAAAGAAAAAAAAAAATTAACAATAAAAGTGTGTAAGGTACCAACTAGTAAGTGAATAGAAAAAAAATTATTTTTCTTTTTCTCTTATTTAATTTTTATTAATACTCGTAACGTAAGGCTGCGCTTACCAAATCATTTTGGAATTATTTGATTATCCCAGCTTTTGTTGCTTTTTAATTCGAATAAAATACCATGTGTTAACTGACAACAATGTTGCAGACCTTTTTAATGACCCGAAAATTTTCATTTACCGCTTAGTTTTAATTAAAATTTATTTTTTTTTTCTTAAAACGCAAATTGAAGTGCACGTATAAGAGAAAAAAAAACAGGAAAATTTTATATGAAAATTTCCTTCAAAGTCAAACCCTATTTTAAATTTTTAAATTATAAATAAATATAATTAGAAATAAAATTTTAGAAAATTAAATTTAAAACGTAAAGGAATTTTATAGTTAATCATGTATACCATAATGATAGTGGACTCGTGCCAAAAGCATGTTTTAAATTACATATTTCAAAATGCTCACATATTTTGTTTAAATATGTATATTTTAATCGACCTTTATTAAAGCATGTTACCTTATATGTACTTATATATGTAATTGTAACTAGTTTAGTTATATGATTACATTGCGCTGATTATTGGCCAATGAATGATGTAGTATGTAAGTACGATTTTAATTAAAAAAACAAATTATGCACTAAATTTGTACCTGCATACGCATGCATTACTTATATGTAATGATTAAGTTAGACAGGCAATTGCTTTCG
This sequence comes from Condylostylus longicornis, assembly GCF_029603195.1. Classification (NCBI taxonomy): domain Eukaryota; kingdom Metazoa; phylum Arthropoda; class Insecta; order Diptera; family Dolichopodidae; genus Condylostylus; species Condylostylus longicornis. Next base: position 315,449 of record NW_026578112.1, read on the forward strand.
AAATAATACGTGGTTCCAAGAAAATTGTATAAACCATCTGTAGAATTAGAGGTTTCAATTGTGCAATGGATTTACGCCATAATCTACGCATTCAATTTTTGAAAGCTTTTATAAAAATATGAGCTAAATTCATATAAAAGGATGACTTTATAGAGCATTATTTTTTTAAAAGACGTCAAGACAGAATTTCTTTTAAGTTAAAACACATTGTTGACAATTTATGCATAATGTGTAAATGAAAAGATTCTTCGTCTTTTATTTTCATATTATGTTATGCATAAGTATGTTCATACATTCTGCTTCACATGTGTATGCATGTAATTCCAAATTATTTGTTTAAAATTTGAATTACAAATGGAAAAACAAATTTAATATTCGTACTTTTATTGGTATATATAGAAAATGAAGAAAATATTTAAAAATCATTTAATAAAAAATAAATTATCTTGCATATTGTCTAAGTATAGTGATAAATTTTGCACCTTTTAATAACAATCCAACAACACCTGTTATTTTATGCGAATAGCGTATTTTTTCTATGTTACAAAAATAATAAAAAACTAAAATGATTTTAAAACAAATATCTACTGACATTCGATTGGAGAAAAAAAGAAAAAATTGTTTTTTGTTGTTAAAAAAAAGATTTTTAAAATTTGATTAATGGCTTTTTTCCAAAGTGCGTTGCGCTTGCGTTTACTTTTAAAATTACAAAGAAAAATTATTTATTATTGTAATTTTAATGCAATAAAATTGATTGTTTTTTTTTTTGAAATTTTAAAGATTTTAAAATTTAGATTTGATTTCAACAATGTACAGTTCATCGAAAAATTTTTGATAAAATAAAGTACATACATACAAAATGGTTGGGAAAATTGCTCATTAATCGTATACGTTTGAGCTGTTTTGAAATTCCACAATAATTTCGAGAAATTTAATATCAAGAAAATTTTAAAAAATTAAAAATTTAAATGCATAATTATAAACCTCTTAAGAGTGTCGATTTTAAGAGAGTTCTAGATTTCAATACGACAAAGCATTATACCTAGTTTTCCCCATGGCATAAGATGTTTTATTGTGCGTGTGTAGAAAAAATTGACTTATAAAATGGTGATGCAAGGAAAAAAATTTCCAAAAAACTTATGAGTAATATATTGTAGACCCATGTATGAACTTATTACTGAAAATGCGTCTTGCGATTAAATTTTCAAATCAATATCCTAATTCCATTTTTTCCTATGTATATGAGGTTATGAGGTAATATTATATGATATAAGCTTCTATAGACTAAAGAGATTAAGAAAATTTTTTTATAAAAATTTTATACAATTTTGTTTTTTATTTTATACAATTAATTTCTAGAAATTTCTTTGGTATTATGATGAAATGGACATGTATGAATACATATGAGGAAACAACAAAAAAAACAAATTCCATTTTGGTTTACATATATATATATATATATATATATATGTATGTATATAAATATATGTATTTCATATGCAATATATACAGTTAATTAAAATAAATCACATTATAATTTTCCTTTTCGTCAACAAAAAATAGTATGTAATTAAAGTCTGATGTAATAAGCTCATTGTACAGACTGGGTTGGTCATAATTTAGTTTAACATGTTCTTGTGCAAGTTTAATTTTATCCTCTTAAGTCGGTTATTGAGATAACAATTTTTTTTTTTAGAAATAAATAGTATTTAGCTATAAGATGTACATACATATGTGTAAGTCTGTGAATACATAGAACCAGGCTTGGATAATACTATAAGTAGACTGCTTTTAAATAGTTCCAAGTTGATAGTTTCAAGTACTTTTACACTCAATAGCTAATTTTCTGCTTATATTTAATAACAGTACAAACTTAATAGATTACAATAAATGGCAATTAAAAAATGCTTTGAGATTGAAATGAGTTCAAATAACTGAAATTTGAGCTAAAATAGCAAAATCACCCTAAAATTTATTTCCTCATTTTGTTTTCATAACACTTTTCAGTCCTCTAATTATTTCATTATTTTACATACATAAATATATTGGCACAATAAATAAATAAATTTTTTATGGAAATTTTCTATTACACGTCCAGTTTTACGTAATGATAATCAAACAACAACAGCATGCCTATTACAACAAAGTACATAAATATATGCAAAATGGACTTACATCATTATGCGTTAAATGCATTTGATAAAATTTTTATTTGATTTTTTTTTTTCATTAAGTTTCTTTTTCCATTTTCCACGTATAGGTAGTTATTCACGCAATTTTAATATCAATAGCGTTGCAATAAGGTTGCTAAAATTGCTAAAACAAAAATAAATGAAATATAAACGCTTATATTTTTCTGATTTCAATAATAATAATAATTAATTTAAACAGGTTATCTACGCTTGTATGTACATATGTATACACATACATATAACGGCAACACACATATTTACATACGTAAGATGTTATAGCTTAAATTGATCGCGACAAATCAAAAGAAAATAAGAATTCGAAAATTGTTGTTCGAAAAGAGTTTAGTTTTTTAAGTATTCCACAGTTAATGCAATCAATAAGATATAATTTAAATCTATTTTGAATTGTATGTGGACATACATTAGTATACATACATTAGTATGTTGTTATATCAAATATTTCATTGCATGTATGTATGTATGTCTGTTCATGAAATTGTTGAAGAACCGTTGTTCATTTTTTTTTAAATCTTGTTTTTCCATTTCATTTCTCAAATATTTTAAACTAACTTGTATAAATTATGTGGAGAAAATTGAGTTCAAAAGTGATTGCTCCAATCTTGTTATGCATACTTATTATAATATGTATGTCCATATTATATATGTGTGTATATGTATTTATGTCAACAAAATTGTTGATTTTATTGAGGGAAATATTATAATTTTAAAAAAAATAATGCGTTAACAAAATATTTCAAAAAAAAAAATATAATAAAAGTATATTATGTATGTATATATACTTTTAAATACATTATGTATGTGCGTATATAGAGGGGAAATTGAAAATTGTTAGGTGATACATCATATAATACCAGTTTAAAATAACTTTATTACAATTTTTACTATCCATACAAGTTATGTTTATGTTAAAAGAAAAAAATTATATCATAAAAAAATGTCATTGATTTTTGCATTTTATTTATGTACACATAAACACGTGTATTTATGGTGTTGTCTATTTACATACAGTAATTTATTATATGTATATACATACAAATGATATATTATACAAGTTAAATATAAAAAAATTATTACAAGATATATGTAGGTACATGGACAATTATGATAAAAGTGAAATGTTTTTGTTATCGAAATATTCAAAGTATTGATATTGATTAATTTTATATTTTAAATGGAGCAGGTCATTATTCATTTAGTATAGCAGATATAATAACAAGTTGTATAGGGTAACTGTTATTGTAAAAAATTATTTTTGTATAATATGCGATTTTCAAGTACAAATAATTCTGTTATCCATCCATTCTTCAATTTATTTAGTTTTCCAGAAAAAATTTCATTTTTTATTGAATTTCCATTGCTTTGTATATCAGACAGACATAATTTCAATATTTGTCTCTTTTCAATTATTTTGCATTCCAGACAAGCATGCTTTCATTATTTATCAATTGTGCATAAGTTCCAGGCAGATATGGTTTCATTGTTGATCCGTTTTCTAAACATTTTGCATTCCAAGCAGAAAAAATTTCACTGCTCATCCGTTTTTTAATTATTTTAAATGACAATTAGATAATATGTATGTATAAGCATAATAATATTGTATAAAGGTATATATATATGAAAAGATTGCAAAAATAACTCAATTTCTCGGATATACCATGGCAAAGTAAACGCAACATTTAAGTTTTGATTATATCTATTATATGCATTTACCTTTGAATTATAACCATATAATTTTATTAACGATATTTTTCACACCGCAAATACAAATTTTTAACTTATTCTAATTTTATTCATCATATTATATTTTAATTAATTTATAATGTTTACGTAAAAAAAAAAAAAACAAAACAAGTGAATTAAAATCTCATCAAATAGAAATTAAAATAAATGTTAAACCACTTCCAGATTCATCAAAGTCAAATAAAGTTTATACATACACTTAATGTGTACATGTACTTATGTGCAATTTAATATTTTCCTGGTATAATTAGACGAAAAATTAAATAATTAAATAATATATATATATATACTATGTGTACAAATAGTGATTCAAATATAATAAAGATCATTTTCAAATAGAAAAAATCTTGAACTTATAAACCTGAACTATAAGTGTCATAACTTTTCCCCTAAATTAATTATAATTAAAGTTGATGTTTTTTAATAACAAACCGTATTTGATTAAGTAATAAACTTAAATGATCATGATATAATATAAATGTTCAACTTTTTATAATATTTAAATATTAAATTATAAAACAAGTGTTTTATTATTATACCATTTAACTTTTACATTTCGAAAATTACGTAACATAATAAAGATTTAAAATATATTTTGTAAAACATTTTAGCTAAAATGCTAGATGTATTTGTTTTAGGTACACAAAATGGAACATAGAGAAGAGTGTTTAAAAATTGGAATGATAACATTTTATTAGAAAGAATGTAACTATGTTAAAATCCCAGTTTTATATACGATTCTTGGAAATACTTGAAAATCTTTAGTTCAATCGCATATTTGTGGTTAATTTTTAGTACGTCTAAAACTACGACTCAAATTGCAAAATATTTTTTAAATAAACAATTCAAAAAAGCCTTCGAATTCAAAGCTAAGAAATCTTGTGGGTACAACTCAAGTTGCAATAATAATAAATTCTTTCTTAAAGAAGTTAAATAATTTACCGATAATTTAAAGTGTTTAAAACTAAAATTTGTGAACCAAAGAACCCTTGTTTTAACTAATACATAACTCATGGCAGATTGTGTTTTCAAAAAGAATCCCAAAAACTTTTATACCGTAAAAAACTTATATAGAAATCAAGCTATTTTATCTTATATAGTTTTTCTAAACGCCAGGCTAATAAAAATTAAACAATTTCTGATTTACCACAAGATTTATTAGCTTCGAATTCGGAGGCTTTTTTGAATTGTTTTATTTTTATGTATGTAATACCAAAAAATATTTATTCTGAAATTTTGTTCCAGAAATCAAAAAAATTTGTGAATTTTTATATTTTTAAGACAACAAAAACATTTTACTTAAAATTTTAATTCTATTATAAATTTTATGGTTTGTATTTGTACAAATACTGAGAAAATAAAAATTTTGTATTATGTATGGGCACCTATATGTAATTAAATTTTTTTTTTATCATTTATATTTACACACGCACATTATAATTAAAGCGTTATTGTTCCGGTGATTTAATATTAAATTGACGTAATATCAACCTAATGCAGTTTCTTAACTGTGCATTCACATAAATATAACCAAACGCATTTTATTTTATCTTACATAGAGATCTAATAATATTTCTTAAAGAAATACATAATTAATAAACATAATACTATAACAGCTAATTATTAATTCCGATATACTCTGTTATGACCGTTATAAAACTATTATATGCCAATAATTGCTAATATTACACAATGACATTAAACCTGTCAGATTATAAATGTTATCTTTTGACATTTTTTTGTTTCATTTCTGTATATACCTATTGAAAATATTAAATAAAAGAGTAGATAATTTTTGATTGAAAGCTATAGAATTATGTTCAAATGTTCAACTATGAAAGAAAAATGTTCAACTTCAATATTATAATTGAATGTTAAATTAAAAACAGGATGAACAATAATTTTTGTATTCCGTTTATTTATTGTATATGCAGTTATTTGAAATGCGAAGTTATTTAACAAAAAATAAAAAAATTACCTTTGAAAGATAAAAAGATAACAAGAAAAAATAAAAACTCCGTAATAATTATGCACTTACGATAGCACAAATTATAAATTCATTTAATTAAAAACTCCAGAATTTGCAACAAAACAAGACACCCAACAAAAGAAATACTAAATATAAAAGAATTTTCTTTCATTAAACAATAATAATTATTCCTACAATGAATATAACAGTGATATTATTAAATTTAGTACAAGGTTTTTCAATATTTTTCAATATTACTAAGAAAAATTACATACTAATAAATTTATAGTAAAAGTAAGTACTTCATTTAATAGTCTTAACAGAGAATAATCGAATTTATTCAAGTTCGGTTAATAATCTGAAATAATAAAATTGAGATTAAAAACTGTGACCGAAAGTTAAAAAAATTGTTTTTTTTTTTTACATAAATATCTTTGATTCTTGATTGCGTCGACTTTTAATTCTGCAAAGAAAACATCTATAAAATTTAAATAATCAGGACCAAACTCATGGTACACACCTGACGCTTTTGAGATTAGAACAAAATTAAAGCGAATTGAAGTAAATTTATGACATTATTAAACGGTTGATTGAGTTATTTATAATTTCTGATAACACAAGAAAAATTAGGCTGAGATTTCCAAAATTCAAATAATCATGTAAAATTAAAAAAAAAAACTTTGGCAAAGTGATGTTCCTTATGGAAAGGACTATTAAGGTATACTAATTGTGAAATTATTATTCAAAATAAAATTTTCTTAAAAAATTTAATTACAGAATTTGGAATCATAGTTTTGATTCTTGTGATAGAAGTTACGCCTCAAATAAAAATAAACCAGCACTACAATTAAACTGGTAATAAAAATATTTTTTTCATAAATTTTATTACCGATAATACTCATCACTTATATGCATTAATTGAAACACCCTCAATTACAACCTGTGCAGTCAAATTAAATTAAAAAAAAATTATAGGTTGGTACCTACCACATACGTATATAATTTCTTATCCATATTAGATTTTAAATAATAGCACTATATTTTATTGTATGTACCTGTATGAGCTGTTCTTTTTATTGTTACAGTGTTCAATCTATAATAAATCATCTATTCATTCACTGATTCATTCATTCATTCACTTATACTACAATATATAAGTGATGTGTATTATATTTTTTATAATCATTCATTCATTCATCCAATTGAAAAACTATGTCAATTAAATGTGGTTGAATGTGAAGAATAAAAAAAAGTTAAAATTACTAATATATACGTGTATATGTGCATTTGTACATTACATATAAAATTTATGAGCTAAAACACAAAATCATATGCTTATGCACCATACACTTAAGTTCATACATTCATACATCTGCAATTGATAGATCGCTACGACAACACAACCTATTATCATTTATTAAAGCCGAAATTAAATTTAAAAAAAAAAAAAATTTAATGAAAACTTTTCCGCATTTTTCAAGGAAAATTTCACTTTACATAGAAAATAGCGTGCGGTAAGAAAGGAAGGTAAGAAAATTGTAGAGGGAAAAAAATGATTTTCTTTTTCTTCCTTTTTGTGTAATTTTTTATTTTATTTCATTTTTTTGTTTATAAAATTTTACACTCTTAACTACAGTACTTAGAGAGCCACGATAATGTTGTTTAAAAATGGAAAAATCTAGAAGAAATTTTGCTGAATTTCGACTTTTCAATATTTAGAGCTTTTATTGCCTTTTAAATATTGATAATGCCATTTTTTTTAATATTATGCAAAAATTTTATGTTTTCTGCGAATACTGGAAGGTACCAATTTCAAAATCACTATAAATCAAATACAACCCTTTGTGTTGAATTTTTAGCACTCCTAGAATGGGTGATGAATGTATAAGTAAAAAGCAACACTAAAATTTTACTTATTTAAATTTCTTTAAAAAAAAAAAAATTGCTTAACTTGTAATTTCAATTTTTTCTCTGATTTTATTTCCTCATATTATTAAGAATTATTTTTCACAATAAATTCAGTATGAAATTATAAAAACCTGATTTTATGGCCTAAAATATTAATAAAATTTTTATTTTCTTAATATAAAAAGTTCGCTAATTCTAAATAAATCACAAAATTTGCGACACAATTAGCTACAATTCCAAATAAAATAAGTGCTTCTGAATGTTTTTTTCTTACTGTTCATTGACCATTTTGTAAATATGAGGTGCGGTGTTGTATTTCAACTCCGTTTTTTTTTTTTTTGTCAAAATTAATTTGATTGCATTTTACATGACAACAATTATATTGTAATTAAAATGTTTTATAAGCTTTTATTTTGATTGAAATTGGAGTAAATTAAATTTTGCCACATTTATAAAATAATTATGGAAATATTACACTATTACGGAATACGATTACACGGACTATTTCATATAGAAATTTCCATACACACACATAAGCACTTTTGTATTTTACTTATTCTTGCATATTTTAAATTGTGAATTTAATAATAAAGAATTCGTTAGGTTTTCTGAATAATGAAAAATATAAAAAAGTAATTTAATATTTAAAATAATTTAAAAAAAAAAAAAACAATTCTTTGAAATTATTATTTATTATTTGTGTATAGCACGAAATTAAAAACAATATTTAAACGATTTCTCGCCAAAAATAAGAAATTCATTTAGCTAAAGTGAACATTTCAGTTCAAATCTTTCATATATAATATTATAAGAAAAATCTAAATCAATTGTAGATTGTTGATTTTACAAGTGGGGTAACAATGCACCGCGACCAACATAAAGGTCCTAGGTGTGACACACGCACCGCTACAATACGCTCTCGAAACCCACCCACCTGATGAATTCGAGTAACTTGATTGGTTCCGCAGACCGGACATCGGAGTGAGTGTGTAGTCAGTAATTGAATTGTAAAAAAATTCTTTAACAAAATCAGATAAAACAGATATGATTTTGATCAAAGGTAAATTCAAGAATGATTGAGTACTTGCTTGAACTGTACCTGCCGTATAAATGGTATATACCATTTTAAAATAGTTAAAAAACCAGTCATTTATTCTCAAATTCGCGATTTTATAAGTACTACTATAAAAAGTGTAAGTATTTCATTTAGCCTATTTTCATATTTTTCATGATTATCGCATATCTTCAGCTCGTTTCTGGACAAACAGTACAACAATTTTTACAATTTTTAATTTTATTTGGTTCATTTGAAAATTTTAAGTTTCTAATTTCCAATAAATTAGTTACATAATTCTTAACTTATAAATTTTAGCACTATATAGTCTTGTATTACTAGGTTGATAATAATAATTTCAAAATTTGATCTACTGCCTTCAAATCCCTCAAAAACTTCTTTTCATTCTTCGATTACTTCTTTTTAAGGAAATTTTGTATTGCATATTACATCATACCAAAATTATTTTATTGCACATTATTTCATACATGTATTCGAATATGTTATACGTTCATACATAAACATCACATTAATGCAATTAAAGAACAAGAAAACTTTTAACATTTTAATATTTTATTTTTATATTAAAATCTATATCTACACAATATCTACATGCATACATACATATGTATATCTATATATGTTCAACTATAAATTTAACACAACAAACTAAATAAAATGTATTAAAATTCCAAAGAAATTGTGCAATTTAATATGTTTTATGTTTTTTATTTTATTTATTTTATTTTATTTGATTATTTTTTATTTTTCAAAATTTAGCGTTATAGCGCAAAAATAATCAAGATATGCGCTTATATCAGCACATTTTAATGACACACTTATTTTTTTTTTTGTACATTTCTGTTCCATTTACGTACTATGTGTATATCGCAATTATAATATGAACAGTAGTTGAATTTTCCTGCATCGATGATCAGCGAATAAATTCATTTTTTAAATATAAATTTTTTTTTTGTAATAAACTGGCTTAAATGTTTTCATTTCTTACACAAATAAATACAATATTAATGTATAAGTAGTTACTCTTCGATGGCAGTTATATTTTAAAAGAGAAGTTATAAAATATAAAAAATAACAAGGAAAAAAATAAATGTATTATAACTCAGGTATTATACTGATAGAAAAGGAATATAACATTTTTTAATTTTTCTCTGACGTATTTTCAATGTGAGCATTGATGTTAATCTTTTCGTCTTTTAATATATTTTAACTGTCGATCATATATGAATAGATTTTTTTACCTAATATCTATGTAATAAAAACAGTTATGATGACGATAATATTATATATTGAAAAATACTGTTTTATATACAGTTATTTTATTGCTGAGGCAACAACTTGTGTTTCATTGTACCCATACATACATACGAGTATATGTTTGCATCCTCTGATTTAATGTGAAAACTATGTTTTTATCAAAATAACTTTATTGTATATCGAACATCCATCATTTTATATATTCATATGTATCAGTTATTTTATAAAAAATAATTAATTCTGTTTAATGAAAAAAGATTTTGAATGATAATTAAATAAATTCGGATTAAATGAATGGTTTTTAAAGTAGCATTTTTCCTTTCTTAAACAAGTGAAAAATCCTTTAAAAAAAACAATCTTTTATATTTATTTATTTTACGATATTTATTATACGATACATATGTATTATACGAGAACAAAAAGAATCAAATTATTGCATGCATTTAGGATGAAAGAAAAAAAAATTGAAAGAAGTTTTAACATAATGGTCGTATTCGATAGTTGAGTAAGTGAGTTAAGAGAAATGGCATTTACGATATGCTTCTTACTTTTATAGATATTTGGAAAAGCTTACAATTTCGGAAATTCTATATGGAATTCTTCTATATTTCTTCTATATGGAAATAGGTTTCTAGTAAAAGCCTAGTTTGTGTAAAAAATTTCAGCTTGCTATCTTTAAGGGGTGTATAGAAGTTTTGTAAACAGACACACGAACGGACGAACAGACAGACAGCCAGAGTGAAACTAATAAGACCTTTTGTTACAATGTTCTTTTTTTTCGGAAAAAAGCTAAAAGCATTAAAATAATTTTTAGGTATATTGAAAGTACCTAAAGTTGGTATTAAAATACACAATAAAATTTAATTAATAGTTTTGAGCTACTGAATACTATGTCGTTGTAAAAAATACGTCAAGCGTGTTGCAATTTTCTTTAATATTGTAAGTTATCATTCAGTGCCTATTTTTAATTATAAGATAAGTAAACAATAAAAGAAATAATCATTAATTTAATATTGCTAAACTTATAATACCTACATGAATATTATGTACACCCTATATTTATTTGTAATTATTGTGAATTATGATGTTCATTTTTCGTATTAGAAATGAAAGAAAGCACAATATAGAGGAATGAACTTAATTAAACGAAATTAAATATTTTAATATTATGCTACACGTAGAAGGTTTTAAAATTTATAAAAACACATCCAAGGGTGTTAAAAAGTTTTTTAAAGGATAAAAACTTGCTTCATGAAATTTAACTAAATTATTTTCATTATTAAATTTAAAAATATACCAGGAAAACACATAAAATTAAATTAAATAAATGAAAATATTGACTCAAAAATTTTATAAACTCAGTTTTCGTGTTCTTCAATCTTTTTCAAAAGATCCAAAAGAACAAGTCCAGTCACAATTTTCTCGAAACTATTATTTGTATAATTAAGCAGTTCAACCATACTACAACAAATATATTAAATCTTAAATGAATAAGATTAAATTATTTGTGATATACAGGGTCTTACATTATATGCAACAAATTAACGTAATGCCAGTGTTAAAAAATTAAAAAAATTATTAATATCAAAAATTATAGGTCAAAAAATCATTGTTTTAATTAAATCAGCAGCACTATGAAATTTAAAGAAGCAATGAATTGATGAAGATCAGAAAAGAAAATTTTTTGAGTTAAGTTCCAGATGCCGGGACGTGATTTAACACAAAAGATCATGTCGTCATTGTAAATTAGCTGGAAAATTGTTACAATTGAAACAACTTACCGTTATAAGAGTGGAGAAACCGATGATCGATATGAAAAAAATACCCCACTAATTGCATCCAACACGTTTTGTATAATGATAACAAAAGTATTTAACCTTTTAAGATCCTTTTAATGTGAATTAAATAACAAAATTTAATCTACACTAAAATATGCAGAATAATGCATTAACACTCACATATGCATACATATTTCATATCTATACATGCACTACACAAAAGCTGTTATAATTGCCCATTATAAGCCAGCTATTATAAATACATTAGCAGTTATATAAAATGAATATTATATCGGTAAATGAAATCTTGAAAAATTATTAAGAATGTCGACAATTTAATGAATTTTAGTTTGATTGTTTCTTTGTTACAAAGATTAATATTCTAAGCCAAATGAAAAAAAAAATAGATTTTTTTTTTGTTGAAAAAAACCAAACACATTTTATTTTAAACTTTAAACATAGTTCTTTAACCTCTTTGAACTTTAACAAATTTTATCTCTATAATGCAAACGTATTATGTGTATATGTGTATGTAGAAAAAAAACTTGAATAACACAAGTTAATAATTTGTTAGTAATTACCTGGAATATTAAATTGCGCTTACAAAAAGTGAAAAATAAAAACTTAAGAAAAAAAAAATCCCACAAAAATTTTTGCCCTTTTTTTTTGCTTATTCTCAAGATTGACAAAATAATTTGCTACATCAGATTTTAGTATTAAATTCAAGTTATAAAATATAGCTTGAAAATATAGTGATTGCATTTCCATCTGTAATAGTGTGAAAGATATGGTTTTTGTGAGGTTAGTATATACAATAAACTGGGACATAAATATTTTTTACTTTCCTAATTTCTAGTGGAAGACCCGTTGGTTACTCACGCGACATCTTGTAAGGCCTATCGGCAACCTTCAGATTAACCGCTTTGGAAACCACGACTTAGGAGAAACAAGAATCTCCAAACTATCTACCGCAACTAATTAACATAAAAAACGAATCTCAGAATCGGCTATATCCCAACTCCGCAATATCCTACCATACCCGACATACATCCGTTGTAATAACTCTGACCGCCTATATCAATATTCAGAAATCAACTACCCTATTTTCCAAAAACGTCTTCATCCTTTTCTCATTTCAACAAACGCTCTCATATCCAAAACGCTAACTTTAATTTGCCTTATCTACGATATTCCGGAATTGATTTAGAGGAAACGCACCGATCCATCCACTAAACCAGTCTTAGCAAGACAGTCCGCCATCTCATTTCTTCAAATATTTCGGATTTATATGACTTTAGAAATATAATGCTTGTATTTAAATATTAACGTTTAGTTTACTCGCTGTCATGAGTCTTTAAAAATATTTAAAAATTTTAGATTGTGTCGATATTTCGACACGAGCGACCACTTTTGCGTAAGAGTAGTTCAGAAGAATAGTTATGCTGATTTATTTTGTTGGATGTCTCTAATATTATTATATCGCAAATAAATCTCAATATAACCGAATTTTCATATAAAAATCAGAGTTTCTTTCATAAATTACCCCAAACTATTCCAAAGTACTCGTAGTCCGAAGGTTCAAAATGACCAAAAGTATACAAGAATTATGGATTTACTAAACAGAAACCATCATTCGAAAAGAAATCCTATAGTTTGTGCAAAGTTAAGAAATTTCTTCTCTCTCAATATAATATGTAATTGTTTTTCAGTTTATTTTTCAGAGATTAAATTAACCATAAAATATGTCTTAATGATTTAAATTTAGCTCATATTAAATTCAGTGAATGAACTTAAAGAAAATAAAAAGAAAAAAACTCTTCTCTTTTTTATCCCTAATATTACAGAAACGAAAAAAAAATCAAACTTAAACGTGAAAACTAAATTAATTTGCTAACAATGAGAGAAAAGGCAAAATTAAAATGGAATTTAAATTGAACATAGCCATTATTATTATTTATTTTTCGCGTGTTTAAATTTTAAAATCTAATATTATTTTAAAATTGTAATTTTAAATTGTCAAATTGTGGGAAAGGTTACTCTACTGAATAGATGATGGAATTAAAATTTTTGTTGATTCGTTGAAATTATTTTTGCAAATTTAAAATTTTTAAAATTTTTTAATAAATTTTTAGATTTAACGAATTGGTGTATGTATGTATGTGTTACGGGCAAGGAGAGCGGGTGCGTAATTATGGCATAATACTAAAAGTAGATGATTTTGATGAAATTTTTGCTTCAGTAGATTTAATTGGTGTCTTAATTAATTAATAAGCTTTGTAAGATTTATTTAATTATTTTTTACGTTTCTAAGTTCCACTAACTTATTAACTCCATATATTTTAAGTACATAATTCTATCAATGTATTCACCATAATATATATTCAAACAAAATTTAACTTAATTGTAAGAAAAACAGCAATTGACTGCATTAAATTACAAAACTTTAAGAAGCTGCTAGAGCACTTTTATAAAAACCCTACACATATTTAAAAGTTGTATATGTAGAAACATTCCAACATCAATTCACATAGTTCAGAAACCTTTACAAATAAATTACTCAACTTGACACTGCAAAAAGTTATAATATTTCTAAATTTTTATCCAAAAATATGTTGAACGTTTCATTTTATAAACGATTATTAATAAAGTTACTAAAATGACATTATATAGAAAAAAAAAAATACAATACTACAATATTATCTAATGTTACATGCAGTGCGATAACAAAGTACCAAAAGGAAGTTTTATATTAATAAATTTAATATTTCCGTATAAAAGAAAGACTACAAAAGCATTAATATAAATTATTAAAATTGATGTTTAATCAATAACTTTCACTACACAACAAGTTAAAGGTCAAACAACACAAATCTTTTCCATATTATCTTAATGCAATATGATACGAAAATGTATATTTATTTATGTACTGGAGGGTGTTGAATACTGCATTGAAATTTTAAGGAAAAATTAATAATATATAGATACTTACTTACTTCTGAAAATAATAGAAATTTTACTGAAATTTTATACCATGGTAATTTTAGAAAAATGTATATAAAATATAATTACAATGTATAGTTATGTAAATATTTTTCATGACGATTTTTTGATTGCAGCTTTAGGGAAAATTTTAGTTACGAAGGAAATTTTGTTAATTTTAATTTGAAAACACAAATTACTACATAATATGTAGATAAAAATCAGTTACATATTTTCTTTTCTATAATAATTTCAATTTTTAGCACAAAATAACTTTGATTTAATTAATTGTGTGCAACAGCTTAACCTTTCCTAACTGAATATGTACATATGTATGTTAAACATTCAATGAAACTTATTCACCATATACAAGCGATAAATAATATTTTCATAGCTCCATGAAATAGTCTTTTTAAAAAATTAAAAGTTTTTGATATACAAACTTATACAAAAAAATATACTTGTGTTAATTGAAACTGTAATAAAATTTAAGAATATATTAGATCTCTAAACAATTTATTGCCATTTCTTACTATCTTAATAGTTTTAGTTTAAGATATACGCCCATACAAATTATGTATTCTATCACATACAATATAATTTCATTAATATAATAAAATTTCAGAGCAATTTAAACTACAAAAGACAAGTTTAACATAGACGAGCAGGAATCTCATATAATGTCTGAGATCTTAGAAGATCATATTAAATTTTAATTCAGTTGTTTTAGTAAATGGTAATAAATTTTGCCTTATGAGTTTGTCATTTTTTGCTCTAAAAATTATAATTTAATCTTTCGAAAAATTGTATTAATTTTATAATATATTTTTGACGTTGTCAAAAAATAACTCAACAAAATCTCCCTAAAGCTCCCCAAGGTTTGTCATTTATTAAAAATTAACTATGTAACATACATTTCTTTAATTTTTATCTCGTGAGGGGGCTTGTAATTATTACAAAAAAACGGTATTTGGTATTTTACAAATTCATATGCATTTCTAACGCAATATATAAAATTTTTAGTTCATGTTCGTCGGGGTATAACAGAATTGTTACAATAAACTCTCCACTGTTCTCGTTTTAAATTTGCTCTCCATTTCTTTAATTTTTGCTCTTATTGAAATATTTATTATTAATCTCTTCTTTTGCAAAAAAACGGTACATAAAGCTCATATTTTTGTTATTAGTATAGGTGCCTTCGTAATACGCTAAATGTAGATATATATATCCAAGAAAGTTTTTTGCGTTTTTAATTCGAAATATGCAATATGTATACACACATAATATTGTATTTTTACATATCAAATCTGTATCCTACATGCATACATAATGGACTTTTACAACCATACATACATACTTAATTATTATTACCTAATTCTAAATCAGATCAACTTTAAATGAACTATTTTTCAAATAAATTTTATTATTGGCATGAAAAAAAGCAAAAAAATATTTTAATACTTTCGTTTTTCAAAAATTTTTTTTATCACTTCCTCGATGGTTAATTTGGTTTATTTTTACATACATATGTTGTTATTTTCCCGTTTAACGTGTTCATTAATATAATTTTTTTATTATACATACACACATATACTTATGTACAACATAAGATAAATATTTTTGCCTTTATCACAATATGTAGATTATATGTTATACGAATGTATGTGTATATAGTACAAAAAAATACAAGTATGAATGTATAATTATATATGTATGAGTGCAAAAACTAAGAGAATTTTGTTGGGTGGATGGTGTTAACAAAAAAAAAAAACATAAATAAAATTATAAAAAAAAAAATTAATAATGAAAAGCTGATTAGTTCAGCAGCATTGTTGTTATGATTAATTTCAATTTATGCATAAGTAAGTATGAAAAATTAAAGAAGAAAAAAATATAGTTTAGCGTGCGTTCTACAATCCGAAAAGTGCACACTGTTTTATGTGTCAAAATGAGAACATAAAAATTACATGTGTTAAAATTATTAGGTTTTAAAACGAAGTTAATTTATTAGTTTAGTTTGTATGTAGGTACATATAGTTTTATTTTAGATTTGTTTATTATGATTCGAATTATGATTATACATAATAATATACAAAATTTTAAAGAAATTACAATTACTTTTACGTATACGTAAATTATGTACACAATTATGTTATATGTACATACTTGCATATTATATAAGCACCTACATATGTACATATGTATGTAATATGTATAAATTAATTTTATATAATTTTATCAATCGCTTGTTGTGTAATATCAATATTATCAACTAATAACTATAAAAGTTATACGGGATTCAACTAATATGATGTTATTATGCCTCAATTATTGTTATGTGCGCACAATGCTGTTTCATTATTTTTTTTACATAAATTATAACTGCAATAGCAGCCGTATTTGTAACTGTATTACAAAAAGTATTCCGTTTTCGTGAAGTTCTGCCACAAAATTTTCAAACCAAAATTAGCTCTAAGTACCTATATGTATAAGATCTGAAATGGTATAAGGATTTCGAATATCAACTCAACTTATGTTATTCGGAAAAATAATCATTAATGGGACAAAATAAAAATTACGCAATACAATTGAAAAAAATCTTTTAGTATTTATTAGAATCAAAAAATATTTGGAATATCAAAATATGTTATATGTATAGTATGTGCATAATATTAAATTAAGTGCTCATATGTATTCTGTTTATAATACAATATTATAATTGTTATATTGTATATATAACAGTTATGTAAATTACATATGCATTTATATATAAACTCCTCGAATTATTATACATAATTAATGAAAAATGTCATTTTAAACATGTCTTTTAAAATATATGTACTTGAAGGATTCAAATATTTGTGCAGGAATGGCTCTTAATATATAATTCTTTTTAATGACAAAATAGTACCTGATAACCTTCTGCGCTAATAGATTCATTTACATACATTTACATATTAATATTTTACATTAATTTGCATACAAATATATAAAATATATCAAGCGTTTTAAGGACAAACTTAAAAAATACATTTATTGTTACCTATAAAAATATTTTACTATTAAGAACTGTGTATATACATACATATGTATATCAATAAATTTTATTTTTACCTACATTATCGCGTGTTCACAGCAGAATAATATTATTATACAATATTATTTACGTAAATTGAAAGCAGGTTTCAAAATTATTTTTATTTATAAAAAGTTTCAAAGTTAGATAGACTTTATATACTTAAGTAGGATGTCTAAATATATTCTTAACCAATGTATGTATGCATGTAAATATATATATATATGAATTCTATAAGGAAAGACTTGACATTGCATGATGTACTATGAAAAAATAAATATTATTAAAAAATATAACGCAAAGTCATTACAATAATCGAACAGGTGCTTATATATTTAAAACATATTGTTAGATATTGTGTTACTTATTCATGAAAATTCGTAAACAAAAAAAAAAAACGTAATGACGCATAAAAGGTATTAATTCTTAACACGGTCTATAGTGTAAGTTGAAAATCAATATTGACCCATGTGATATTTTTAAGGTTTACAATTTCATATTTTGTATGTACATCTTGATTATGTTGAACATCGTTTTTTATTGAAAATTTATATTTTATTTATTCTATGGATAATGATATACATACATACTTAGAATAAAAAAACATACATAGTATATCTATGGGTATTTAAGGACACCTTAAAATAGGCTAAGTTAACAGGCTGTTTATTAATACAGGCACTGTCATAATGACTATGACGATATTAGGAAATCTGGTTAATTATTATATAACATGAATGTCGTAGAATGTAACACTTTAAAATTTCTTATATTTTATTTCGGAATTTTATAGTTATATTGCTAAAAAATTAATATTTAAAGTTGTCTTTAATTAATATTATTATCAGAGTTAAAACTCTTTCATAAAAAAAAAGACCAAAAAAAAAATGTCACATCTGGCAACTAAATCCATAATTTATAGATTATTGTTAAAAAAATTTTAAAAATCATTTTTTTTGCCTTTGATACTAATTTTATTTCTTTAAAAGCATTTGGTCAAAATTTTATTAATAATTAAAATAGTTCAATAAAAACATACCTAAACAAAGTTCTTTGTACCTCTCTCTAACGGAAAAAGTATGCAGTTTCAGACTTGATGTTATACAGTGAGTGTTTCCATTCGATAAAAACAAAATGTATCCAATTTCGAGAAAAAAATTGATAAAGTAATCTCGCGATTTAACATTAAGCTATTAGCAGAAAGAAATGTATCTATATTTAGCAAAATTTTCAAATGTAGCCAATTGCGACCTGTTTTAGATTTGAGTATCTTTGTATTCATTCTCACACTGAATTTAAAGCCAAAATGTATCCAGTTGGGAACGCTGACGAAATAAACACATTCACATACTATAAATGTGAAAGTTGATCTTACTTTTTGATAGTAACAAAATTTATTTATCAACGCTATCATAAAATGTTGATGTTATAATATTTGTAATTTCTGAAATAATAAATTTGAAATATTTACGTCGGGACGGCGCGAACGCCATTCCCGGCTATCAAAAATTGCACGCACGAGTTATTCGCATTAGGAATAATCGCGAGGGTCAATCTCATCTAAGTGCAATGACAAGACCTCACCTCGGAGGATCCGCCTTATTGATCACGGAAAACCTCTGCGCCAGGTAAGTATGATTTCCCTACTTTTTATTTTATTTAAGTATAATTTTGTACAACTTTTTATTGTGAGTTATAAAACTGAAGCAAAAATACCAAAAGATGAAAATTAAAAACACTAAACAAATAAACTGATACGGGGTATACAAAAAATTCGTTCAAAGCAAAACAATCAGAATACCCTTTAGTATGTTAAAAGTAATGGAAATAGAGTAATGTAATGTAAATATAAAAGATTTGTATGTTTCTTGAAAGTACATTCATAATAAAACATTTTTTTTCTTCATTCATGCTTCCTTTAGAAGATTGGAAGATAGTTCCAAATAAATAATATACATACATACATACATATGTATGAAGGTAAAAAAGGAAAGAAAGCTTTGGTTTTGATTTTAACTCGTAAATTATTTTCATTATTAAAGAATTACTGAACACAAAAACTTATACAATAATATGTATGCGTGCAAGTATGTGTACCTGTATTAGGGAATAAATTATGTGAAACAGTTTTGGAAAATGTTTGGTTACAGGTATTTTTGTTAGTTATCCTTGACGCTCAATGAGACAACTATATTATTGGTGAAAGGTGAATTTGGCAATATGGCTTTATTGCTTTGCTACTGTTCACTTTACTACTTTTGTAAAATTAAGTAAAGTGGAAAAAAAATTATTTTTACTAACAATTATTTGTCACATAGTTGTATTTTCCTTCAATACTCAATATGAGCACAGAAAAATACAAATCTGTAAACTTCAAAAACTTTTTAGTAAAAAATCTTCCTACTACAATCTATCTTTTTTATTATTTAAGGATATTTGCATAATTTTTATGTCGGGACGGCGCGAACGCCATTCCCGGCTATCAAAAATTGCACGCACGAGTTATTCGCATTAGGAATAATCGCGAGGGTCAATCTCATCTAAGTGCAATGATAAGACCTCACCTCGGAGGATCCGCCTTATTGATCACGGAAAACCTCTGCGCCAGGTAAGTATGATTTACTTACTTTCTACTTTTAATTTATACTATTTCTGACCAATTTAAACCTGTGATTTATAAATTAAAGTGAAAATTTTTATAGAATTTCTTTTAATATTTTTTTTTTCAAAAATCAAAATGTTTGGAAAAAAAATCAAATGATTTGAAATGAAAATGAAAGACAGGTAAACGTAGGCAGGTAGATGTTATATGCGTTTATATGTAATTATGTACATACATATATATACATAGTTTCATATGTATATAAATTTCTTTTTGATAAAGCATTATCATATTCAAAGTCAATAAACATTAAAAATGATTTGTAGTAGTTTTAATGTCGATGACAAAAATTTATATAAAAATTATTAATATGTAACGATTTATATATATGTATGTATGCATATGCATATGTACATGCATATATACATATTATGTACTTACTTGTTGTAGACCTATTAAAATTAAAATGGAAAATCTATTAAATTCAAAGGGTTCGTTTATAATTTAAACTATGTATTTAAATAAATTTATGTAAAAAATCATAATTTAAATTAATTCTTGGCGCCTAATTCTTCGCTTAATTGGCGAATTGAATTTCGCAATAAAAAAACTATTACATATTTTTGTTTGCCTTAACTGTCACAACATGCCTACAAAACGTCAATAAAAATTAGTTATACGTCAATTCCGTTTGAGTGCGTCTTAATCGAACCTGTTTAATTGCGCAAATAAAAGCAACTAAACGGAAATGACGTAATTGTTAATTTTTATTTGACATTAGACGTATCTGTACTCTAAAAAAAAAAAAACAGTTTATTTTTCAAAAACACTAAAAATTTTTTTTTTGGTTCATTTCTGAGGCAGCAAAACCATTAGTTTAAGAACTGACAAAAATATGCTAAAACATTAATGCAATTAAACTATTCCCGCAGTTAAAAGAAGCGGAATTAACCGATCTTTTTGACGTTAAATGTAATGGCAAGAGTAAAGGTTCTTAAAAATTTGACGCACAATATGCAAGCGTTGTTACAATATATCATCAATGTAAAAATTTTGCTCTCTCATTTCTTTTCGTATAGGTTTGAGAGAAAAGAAGATTTTTTTGGTGTTACCGCTTGATGTAATAAATAATTTTCTGCTGTATTGAATTGAACTACAAATGTATTAACAATGTATGTATGTTTCAGTTATACGATGATGTATAGCTGCACATATGTTTTTATACATACATACACATGCGGACATAAGTATGTTTTTATAAAATATAATCAAATTTTAAAAAACAAACCGAAGACAATTTTATAAATTTCTTTTATGGATCTCACGCGATTCTTATTAAATTAATAGTGATTTTTTTTCTGTTTTGATCATTCTCTAGAATGAATGAATCAGAAAGAAAATATTTTTTCTGATAAACAAGAAAATAAAAATAAAGAAAATTTTTTTGTATTGATGATAACACTAGTAAGTCATAGCAACTATAGTTATACATACATAGGTTAAGTACATATTTATTTATCTACAGGGTGATATTTTTGTTTTTTCGTGTTTTTATTTATAGCACTTATCAGGTTTGATTCGATTGCTAACCTTAAATCTGTACAGTTTTACGTATGTATATCTTATTTCACCAGTTCGGAAAGGCTTTCAAAGACTAGGTAGATGAGCAACTGGTTTCACGATATAGACAAACAAACATATGTATGTATAATTAGTTACGATCATATGATTCGACGCCGCTGGATTATTTTCTTTGATTAACCAACCGGCATTGTTTGTACATCTATGTTAAAAAACCTGTTAATATTCGGAGTAAAATATGTGAATAAGAGGCTACAAATTGAGCCACTTCTTCACAAATCTTCTTTTAAATTCGGTCGTCTCAAATTTCTATAGAAAGATTTGATTTTTCATTGAAATTTAATTCTTTTTTAAATGTAAAAATCAAAGACACCCATTCTGTTTACAGATTATAATATTGTGTGTATCATGTGTTACCTATATGAAATCATGCTTTAAGATCTGCCATTAATCATAATGAAATTTCTTCATCAGAAACCTAGATATATGTAATTACATATGTGCAAACACATATACTCGTATATGTATATACATACTTTTAGTTTTTCACGTTATAACGTGATCAATTTAACAATGATTTTACTTTATTTCAAATTAAAAGCAATGAAATTGTAAAAGTAATTAATTAATTTATAGAAAAAAAAAAATGTTTTATTAATATTTTTGGAATTCTTTTACGTGTGTATATATGTACATGTGTATGTATGTTAACATAATACAATGTGAATAAATATGTAGTAAGTGCGAATATTTAAAAAAACATTAAAATGTAATCATTCAGCAATCAATGGCGGTTTTTTATAATTACTGTGAAAATATTTTAAAGTACTTTGTATTTAAACATCGGCATTCTTTGATTATTATTTTTATAAGTTACTATTAAAGAATTTGGAGCTAAAATGGAGATTTAATACAAAGTTGCTTCAATATATTACAACAATTAGGATACCGGAGGATGCTACAATAGAATTCCAGCATCTATACAGTAAAGACTATATCTATACATATATAAAGCCTTTACTTATCATTAGATTAAATAAGTTCTCGATAGCTTTATTTTGTAAAGTTTGTGGTTTTTTTTTAAATTTTTTAAAAAACTTACTCGTCGTATTAATCTTGGTCCATATGTTATATTGGAATTTAATAAACTATAATAATTGATCTTTTTGTATCATTGATAATAAAACTGGATATCCTTGTAAAAATCCCTGCCATTTTTCTGCATTTTGTAGCAATTTCATTAACATGATAATTCCAATTAAAATCTTTATCAATATTGAGACCAAAGAATTTGTAGTAGTCGGCATCATATTCTTGAATCTTCACCATCAAATTTTTTTTTACTATACTTACAATTACTTATAAAACAAAACAAATTAATTAATTAAATTCCACTGGGAAAATTTTAATCAGACACCCAATGAAAGTGTATCTATTATTGAAGTTAACAATAAACTCGCAGTCACGTTAAAAGTACAAGTGAAATATTCTAACAAAAACAATTGCTAAACTAGTATATGAGAAACAGTATAAGAACAAACTTTATTGCATCTTATTTTCTTATATAATATACGGTTCAAGGTGGTACACTATAAGAATTTATTCAAAAATGTTGTTTTTAAAGAATACGAGTATAAAAAAATGTTTGTTTTGCACCTGAAAAGAATTATTAATTTTAAAACTTACATACATATGTACATAATTTTTTTTTGTTTACACAATTGAAAAAGCTTAGAATGAATAAGAAGTTTGTAAAGATCTATATATATGTGTATATATTCGACAATACAGCACTAAACGGACACTATAAAAAACTTTTAAAATCTAGATTTATTTTTAATTAATTTTAAGTACATTTATATGCACATAACCATACATGCAATATTAATATGTATCTCCATACACATGTTACTCTTCATTTTTTAATCTCAATGCAGAGTATGGTACCTACATACATACATACATGCATACATATATAGGAGAACAAAATTAATGAATAAAACAAATTGCCGAAAGCTAATTAATAATTTGCTATTTATTTGTACTGAGATACGAACACGGGTAAAAATATGTTTGCTTATCATTCCTCTATACAATACATTCATACATATATTTCTTTACTATTTACAGTCATCCTAATATTTATTAGGTTTAAAAATGGGTCAAAATAGAACGCAATTTAATTACAATAACACAATGATAAGTTGATATTTTTAATAAATTTAAAAACTAAGTACATACATATGTACATATTTGAAAAATTAAAATGATAGCAATCAAACAAATTTTAAAAATTTCGAAATACATAATTAAAAATTTTAATTAATTTTTTTTAAATTATTTACAATATTTAAAAATTAATTTATTTTAAATATAAGATTAAATTTTATATTTCTAATATTGGCAATATGAGCACAATTTTTTCCTTCAAGTAGAGCCCGAAACATTTCAAATGGTGATGTCAATAATGCAATCATAGCAGAAATTTCTGGTTATTTCTAATTTGTTTTTATAAAATAGTAGTGATCCTATAGATTTATTTTTATCAATAATTTGACAATTTTTCCAAAAGCTTTAAAATTTTATTCTTGTTCATCTTTTCTTTTTATTTATAAATAAAAAAACCAAGAAAGTATTTTTTGACAAACTTAAAAGTGACATTTAAAATTTTCAATTTCAAATTTCAAAAATTATCACCATTATTGTATTTTAAATTCGTTCAAAACAATTTTTTTCCAATTTTTACCTCCCAAATGTTAATTAAATAATTTCTTTACAGCAAGTTTCACTATAGAATCTAATTTTCTATTAGTTTTAATTAGCAAAGGAATTTTTTATTTTTTTTTATCTTATATGAAAAACAAATATTAATACATATATGCTAAATGGAGATGGAAAAAAAAATTATTCTAAAAATAATTTACAAAAAAAAAATTGTTATTCCCTATATAATAATTATTTCTATTTTATTAAATCCTTAAATAAATATTATTTCTTATTATAGAATTTATAAGATCTGTTTCATAAATAACTTTGAAATGTTTTAATCGCACATTATTCATAAATGAGTAACAAAAAATTCATAATATAGTGACGCCGCCGATTTTAAAAAATGTTATTCGCCGTATGGTTTTATTAATTCTCAAAGGTATGTTGAACTTTATTTAACATTTTTTTATTGACTCAAAATTAGAATTTTATTACCGCATGTGTTGTTGTTATTATGTAGGTACATACTGTACCTTCTTTTAAAGAAGGTGTTAACAAAATGTTGTTTTTTGTGTGCACATATTTTTCATAAACAAAGAGAATTACTTTTGGTTTAATACTCAATTGATGGAATACTTTTATAATAATAAAAATTTAACAATATTAATTTAACAAAGGCGTTTAATATGTAAAGCAAATAGTTTTAATATTAGAGAAATGTGCAGATTGGCACATCAAAACAATTGCGTTTGAATTTCAAATGTATTCCAAAAGAAAGTTCATTCACAATATTGTCAATTATTATTCTTGTATAATAGTAGACTCCATATTAAATTCTGAACAATTTCAAGAAGCATTGGTAAGCATTTTATTATTTGAATAACTTTGTATTCATTAAGCGATTTTTTATATAAAAGCTTTGTAGTCGTAAGAACTAATTATGTGGTAGCAAAAATTATTATCATAACTTTTTATCTTTAATAATTTTTAAAAATAGAAATTTTGAAGTGTTTTGTCTACCTACTTAGTTTTAAAATCTATATGAAAATCTTTCGGGGGAAAAGATATTTGAACAATAGATAACTGTTTAAAAGAAGATTTTATCACGTGTTTTTTTTTTTTCAAAAATAATGTACTTAAAAAAATTGTTTTGTTTTTCAAAATGAATTTCTAAAACAATAAAATTATTGATAAAATAAAATTTTAATTTCACTTTTAATTTAGCGTGATTTTTAAAATTATGCCAAGTGTTTTTGATAGCATTTTAATTTTGTTCAGAAATAATTATTATAACCAAAAAATTATTATAGAGCTGTTCTAAAAATAATTATTGTAAAATTAACCTCAATTCTTTAAAAATACATACATATGTATGTAATAATTTTCATTTTTCTCCTACCAATCTGGAGTATACATTATTCCAACATAGTATAAATTTCCAATTTGTTTTTTAAAAAAATTTGAACAAACATACGCATAATTTTAGGTAAATAATCAGTATAAATTATTTGCATCAGCAATTCTAAAATCATATCTGCGTTATTTCATTTACTATTACTCTAGGTCTAGAAAAAATCGCCAATATGTAGTCATCATTATATGTAGTCAAATTCTAAATATTTGTTTTATTTTTGCACTTAATTAAATTGTATGAATCGAGTGTGAATTATGTGAGAAAATTTTAATGAAGTTATTTTTCGCATATACTTATGCACACATACTTAAAATACAATAATACACAAAAAAACTGTAAAATCATAGCTAACTGTAAAATCAATAATGTGACATGATCCCTATATCAAAACTTGTTTTTCTTTTTTTTGACACTTCTTATTATTAATAGTACTTAATTGAGATTGTCAACAAAAACAGCATATAATGTTAAAAATCTAAATAAATAATTTATTTTTGTATTTTCGTATATTTCTAAATTAAATTTAAACCTAAAAATAGAAATTGTATATTCTATTTTATGTGTTATGTGCTCACATAAAAAAGAAAGCCTATAATTGTATTAATAAAAATTAAGTGAGAATTGATTTTTAAAATAAATTGTCAATATTATTTAAAAAAAAAAAAAACTTACTGATGTCACCTACATTTTAGATATTATAGTGTAGAACGAAACGGTTTAAACTGAATTGAACTGAATTCTACTGAAACAAAATGTTATTTATTTAACTATGATAAATTTATTAATATTGTATTGTGGAAATCACGGTAAAATGGAAAATATTATATTGGAAATTTTTAGTATAGTGAAACGTTAAAGTTATAAATAATTTAAATAGGGTTTTTTCCTCTTATGAAAGCGAAAATGACATAAACCTTTGTCTGTATGTGTCATGTATTATAATTATTTAAACTAAATGCAATTTAAAATGGAAATTTTTAAATTCTGTAGTTCGATTTTGCTTATTAAGCTTATTGTCGATCAATTACATTTTAATTATTGTTGTTTACTTTTTGAGACAAAAATTTTATTACAAGAGATTTATATTTTTAAATTTTTAATAGCATTGAAATTCCGAAATCATATTTTCGTACACATGTACATAACTTGAATATTTTTGACAATTATTCAATATGGGATTTCCAAAATTTTACATAACACGTTTTTTTTAATAAATAAACAATATATGAATAAAAAGAACACTCTTTTGTATTACTTTCAAGTTCAAGAATAAAAAAAAAATAAGAAGAATATTGTGAAAATAATAAAAATTTTATTTGAAATTTTAATTAAGAGGCGAAAAGCTCTTGTTTTCTTGGAATTTTTCGAAATTTATTGCTCAAATGTGTTTACCCATTTTGAAAATTTTTTTTTTTTTTTGAAATTCAGAATAAGGAATTTACACATTATTTGCAATTCCATGTTTCTTCAGGCTCTTTTAATTATAAAAAAATAATTCTATAATGAAAAATTATGAAACATTTGAAAAGTTTTTATAAAAATTTTATTGGTTTTATTGTTTGTCGGGAATTATTACAGTGTAAAAAGAATTTAGTCAGTTTAATTTGAAGATTTCCATTATTTTCAGTAATTTCTTCTTCTATATTAAGTTACGTGAAAACGCAAATTATCTGTTAATCCCCATAGATTCAATACACCATATTGTTGTTTCGACTTAATTTCAGTAATTTGCATTAAGTAAAACTTTTGCATGTAGCTTATCTTTTCATTTTACATAAAAATCATATTTTAAGTGTGGCTGGCAAGTATGTTGAAATTGTACATACGAGTACATATATGTATTTCTGATTTCACAATTATTTCACTTAAAATTCATTTATAATAATTTTATTAAAAAATATTTTTAATAATTTCATTCATTTTAAAATAGAAATTTCGTAATTAATAACGTCATACCAAAAATTTTATTCTTCCATTTGAAGAATATAAAAAAAAAAAACTTTTGAAAAACAATCAGAGACTTGTTAATTTTTAAGAATATTTTATATAGAAGGCGTCGTTCTGCTTATAAATTAGCATTTTATATAAACTAATTCTAATAAATCATTAAAATTAAACGTGCTTTTTATTTTTAAACATAAGTTGAATTGAAAGGAATAACAATTTTTGTATATAGAATTTTTTAGTATGATGGCTTGAATTTAAATAAAAATGAAAAAAACTCTCTTTTGTACTTAATTATCTTTAATTAACACAACTTCAAACTGGGGAACCTGTTAAATTCTGAAAATAGAAAATTAAATTTTGAATGACGTACATATTATACAAAATAAACGTAATATGTAAGCGGCTGAGACGCATTTCTATATGTGTACGTACTTACATCATTTTTAAAAATTAAATATTTTGCAAGATATATTTGAATAGGTTTATGAAGGAAATGTCTAAGTCAAAAAAATTGCTTTAAATTTTAATGAATGCGACAGTGCCTTTTAATGTTTTTTAAAAACATTTAAAGTTAAAGGATAACAATGATCATACTTATATTTTTTTTTAATTTACGGTCGTAATAATTAATGTTTTTATTTTCTCAAATCCCGATCTGGTCATGGGAAAAATAAAAATTTTAATAAACTTTAGATTTTTATATAAAATTGTTCAAAACTTGCTTAAAATATTCTTAAAATAATTCCGAAATTTTTGAGAAATTTGTGATTGGTAATTCGGTTTTAACAAATTACTTAATAATAACTTTTATTTCGGTATGAAAAAAAATAATATTTTGTATATAAAATTTTTGAAAAACCCAAAATAAAAATAACTTTATAGATAATTAATTGAAATTTTTAATTGAAGTTGAAACTAGATGAATCTGGTATTTTATAATATTATGTAAATTTATTTTAATAATAATAGCTACATATATGAAATTAAAATAACCACCTCAAGTATATTTCCAGTTATCGGCTCTTTGTAAAATTAACAGTAAAAATTCTGAGCGTAAATTTTGAATTAATTTAGTTAAACCTGTTATAATTTATAAAAATGTAAATAATTGAATTAATAAAATTTTATTTTTTAAATACAGAGTGTCCGATTCCCGATAAGATTTCCGAAGTTAGGTGATGTCCAGACAAACAAAAAAATAAAAGATATATTATAAGGTCTTAAAGCCAAATCATTCGTTTAATTTTAACATTTTTCCTTGTTACTCAGAAAATATGGCAGGTAACTGGTGCACTCATTTTAAAAATCATGAAATACCTAGCAACTTCTAACTATATACGTTTAATCGGTGATTTAATAGGTTTTCAAATGGAACATTTTTTAAAAGAACTGACACATATTCTTCGAGACTTAACATTTTAAAAATGCGCCAAAACAAAAGAAAATGTCTACTATTATTTTTTTTTTCATTTGTACTCATTACAATTATCCCGGCATTTGGAATATAATCTTGCACACTATGTATTCATAATGTTTTATATAAAATTATAAATATGTAATTGATTTAATTAATCAAGTAAAATACATACGTACATATAGATAATTTATTTATGCCGATTTACATATTATTATTATATGTATATGTACATAATGTAAACAATAATAATAACATTTTTGAAGTACAATTTAAATGATTAAGCATATAGGCTTTAAATAGAATTAAATAATTGAATATTCTTGAAAATTAATGAATTAAAAGGTTATTAACTTTCAAAGTTCATTATTATTATTCATAAATTCGGCAAGTGAAATCAATACAAAAAAATTTGATTATATTTTTGTTAGAAGTAAATCAACTATTTAAAAATTACACACATATTAATGTAATATATAGATATAGATATTTTTTATTATACATATACATATTTTGATATAGAGAATTAGGCAGATGTATTAATATATATGTGTATATATTTAAATAATAAATTTATCTAAAACCTCCAGATTTTTTATATTAAAGTTAAATAATTTTCAAAATTTTTACTGCGTGACTAAATGAATTTGTTTGCCTGAATAATTAATGATTACGTTCTATTTATAGAGGTGGAACTCTTCATAAGAGCATTTTTATCTGCACTCGCCTGTATATAAGCAAGCAATTGAGTGTTACGCATATTTATTTCGGTAAGTGGCTTCACATTTTTATATCCAAAATAAAGGTCTAATCCTTATAATATTTAAACATATTTGTAGGTCATTTTATACACCATTTATTAATGGATTTTTGTAGGAAATAACATTACATTTGCAAACTATTCCCAACTATTTTCGAGTAGTTTCACATACTATAAGTATGAAAGCATCAGAATTTCAGATTATCATATTATATGTATGTATACTTTTAAATAAAACGCAACTCAACAATAATTTCATTCACATATTCGCTTAATTTTAATATTGATTGCCATTATGTTTTATTAAGATTATATACATACATATGTATGTAAGTATGTAAGCATATATATGCATGTTGAAATATACATACATATATTTATATGTCAAATATATGCAAAGGTTTTTATAATATTTTTAATTAAAAAATAATCAATAAATAAAAAAAAACTTCGAAATTTTAATTTTTACATTCGAAATCTACCGGAAATTACTCTTTTAAAAAATTAAATTATTTTTTTTTTTTTTTTGGTTTTCTCGCGCTAGTAACAAAACGATAAAAGAAATTATTTTCACTTTCAATTTTTAATAAATATTTTTCATTTCATTACAATTTTATAAATAACTTTTTTAATTAAATACCCACTTCAGATAAACGAAAAAAATTTTCTTTTAAATAATAAAAGTGGTTTGTTACATATTCTGCTGGTTTCTGCTTTTTTTTTTATTTAATAACGCCGTAATTATTTTTTTTTTCACTTTTTTTTAATTTCTTTTTTTTATGATTTTATTATTATCATTATTATTTTTTGAATTTATGTTTCCTACAATGTTCTCAATGTTCGGATTTCCTTCATATTTCTATTTAATAAATTATTTTAAAAAATAGCTAGAGTATTTGTATAAAAAGTGTTAAAAATTTTTATTTTTAAATATTTTACTATTTATTTCATACATATATAATGATGTTACTTATATATGTGTAAGTATGTCACAGAGTATTGCCAATGAATCATATGTTATGCTGGAAATTTTTGTAAAATAGCGAAAAGCATTTTTAAGAGCTAAAATTCGGATTTATATACCTACTTATATTACCACTCAAACGTTACTTGAATTTGTAAAACTTATAAGTACATAATAATAGATCAGCAGTTCGATTATAAATTTACTGTTAAATGATAATTTTTGTTTGTCGGTTTTTCAAAACGAATAACAATAATTCTTATCGATTTTTAATTGTCAAACACGTCGTATTGACCGACAAACTATTGTCGATTGTATGACATTTTTCGCAATAAAACGGTCGAATAAGAATATTCATCAAAAATGTTTTCACAATGTACATACATAAGTACAACCATTTTTAATTATAAATACATAAGTATTGATTACGTAGTAACATTCAACACGAAAATCTACCTTTCGACTCACAATTAAATTGTATGATTAATAATTTCTACACTAAATATTTTACTCTAACATAACAGAAATTTCTTTTAATTTTCGAAAAATTTTCTTTCTAAACAGTAGTAAACTCGTTCAAATTGCTGCTAAATTTGTTGTACATAAGAGTAAGTATGTAACAAGGTTTTGGATCAAATATTTTGTACCATCATGTAATCTACATTAAACACACATACATAAATAAAGAGCTATTTTGTAAAAATATAAAATAAAACAAAACAGAAATTCCATAACATTAATAAGAGTGTAAAATATTATATTGGTTATAAAATATAACCATCGTGTATTCATTTTAATTATTTTGTATAACAAATATGTAATTACATTTAATGACAAAATATCAAAAAAAAAAAAAAATACAAAAAAAATAATTTTTATTTTTTGATTCTTTTGTATAACTGTCGTTGGTGTTAAGATGGAAAGTGCGAGTAAATTTTTAATAAAAATGTACACAGAAAAAAAAAAATTGAAAGTTCAAAACTTTTCCCATCAAAAAAAAATTTTTTTTTTTACTCTTCGGTCGGATTATTTGTTAAAATGTTAATTGTAATTTGTAATTGTAACTAAAAAAAAAAATATATAATAAACACCAAAAGACATAAAAAAATCTGTTTCAAAAGGGTAATAATAATAATGTGATTGTTACCAACTCAGTTGAATGAATAAAAAAAAAAAATTTAATATACACGCCATAGCAACACAAAACGAATAACTTGAAAGCTTGAAGCTAATTTTCATGTTGCTATAGACGCTTTTATACTGATGTAATAAACTGTACATGTACATATGTATGTATGTATGTACTATGTAAATATGTATAAGCGAATATTATTTTTTATGCTTTTGATTTCATAAATAAAAACAAAATTGTTTTCTTTTTTTTTTTTTTTGTTTACAATTTGTTTACTTGTACTATAGAAAATTTTTTACAGCAGCACTAATTTTAATTAGTTGTGTGAAAAATCAATGAAAAAAAAAAAACAAAAAAACAAGGTGCTGATTTAGTACAAAGATAAAAAGAAATGATAAATTTTATTTAAACAAAAGTAGAAAAATCTTAAAAATTATGATTAGTTGTCTTACTTAAAAAAGAAAGAAATAAAAAAAAAAATGGAGCTCTAGTTTTTATTTATAGCATAAAATATTTGGTATAAAACAAGCAATCAACATCACCATGTACCCATATACAATTTATTTGTGTACCTATATATTTTGTGTCTCAGTTTATTAAATTAAAAGACATTAACCAAAAAGAGAAATAAAAAATTGCAAAAATTTTAAAAGTGAAAAGGTGAATGAACTAAATTGGTACTTTGCCAATCTTTTGAATTTAATAATCTGTAAGCATCTATGTAAAAGTAAATCGTAATTTAATGAAAGTAAATTTTAAAAAAAAAATTTTATTAAATTAAAGAAATTTTGCTCATTTTTATTAATTATTTTAATACATTGAATCCAATGCTAACCATAAAATTTAAAGAAACTATAAATTTTCTGAAATTAGAAATTATAATTTTTTTTTTTTTTTCCAAGAAATCATAAATTTATTTTAACATTACTCAGTTGTTTAGCTTTACAGGAGTCTTTCACCGGTGATGTGATACAATGAGTCTCAACGTCAGCTTTTTCTTTTTTGCACAGTAGTAGTTGATTTAAATCTCTTAGCATTTTATAGTTTTATTCAGTAGGACGCTTTAATAAAAAAACATAAGGTTATTATATAAAATTGTAACAAAACCAATTTTATTTTATATGAAATTGAAAATTAAAAAAAATTTTCTAATAAATACGCTAATTAATTCTGTAGAATTAAATGTGCATACAAATAAATTGTTATGTATATGTATCATAATACGCATAAATTTGAATATGTGGGCTAATTATGTAAGATTTTCTAACTTATTGAATTGTAATTAACGCGTTAATAAACTAAATATTACATTAGATTCCACTAATTTGTGAGCACTAAAATATATTTTTCTTAATTGAATTTTGTAATTGAAAAATTTACGATATTCATATAATTATTTACGATATATGTACATAGATATAATCATTTACGACATATATATAATATTTATAACTTACAACGATAAGAAATAATGCCCAAATCAATTTATCAAAAAAACTGAGGTATTGCAATATTCAAAGCTTGTAGAAGCAATTTTAAAACAAAAATGACCAAATTATTTAAATAATTATGAGCGAAAATGTTATTGCAGTAAATTTGCTTCATTATCAAACTCTCAATTCTCTTTCAACATTAATCATACGTCAGATTTCTGTTAACACCACAAAATATCGTTTCATGTCGAAATTTTTCATTTTTTTAAAGTAGTTTGTCAACATTTTAAATACTTTCCCATATTTTAAAAATTTTTACATGCTTCAAAAATAATGTAAAATTAAAATGTAAATTAAAAAAAAATGCTGTTAAAAATTGTTTTAACTGTAATTGATTTGAATCTTCGTGATTATTAAACTAATTTTTTTTCAAATATTTAATATTTTATAATTATTTTTTTTTTATTTGAAATTTCCAATAAATTACCTAGTTAGTTAAATATTTTCACTTGTTTCATATTTATAATTGACTGCATCATGAAATCATTTTTAGCACTTTTCCAAAAATTTTTTTGAAAAAAGTGCTTATTAGTTTCACTCTGTCCGTCAGTCCGTCCGTCCGTGGACACTTTTTTTGTTTACAAAACTTCTACACCCTTGATGATAGAAAGCTGAAATTTCATACGTACATAGATCTTCACTAGAAACTTATTTCCGTAGAACAAAATTTTTACCTATCTCCCCCCCGCTAGAAGTTATACCCCCCCAAAACCCTAAAAATGGCCTTCTTTAAATATTTGTTGCAATGAAACTATAAGCATTTTTGAAATTTTGCAAACGCAGAAAGGCAGTGGCTTGCTTCCCCTGGCGTGATATACTATAGTTAAACTTTAGAAAAACAAAATGGCCGTTCAAATTTACCGTTATCTAAACTCCTTTTTTTCCAAATTTTTGATGTCGTTTTTCTTCTAGACCCCATAATCTAGAACTTTGAAATTTTAGGGGCTTTTAGATATTAACAAATAGTTCATTTTGTTAGAAGAAAATTTTTTTCCATCTCCACCCCCTCTCAAGTTATCACCTCTTGAAATTCGTAAAATTTGAATTTTTGACACCTTATATTTCCGAAACCGCAAGCTTTTCCAAATTTTTATAAACTCAAAAGGCTAACGGTAAATTCCATGAAATTAAAAAATATAATTATTTTTCTTAACTCACACAATTGACCCTTAAAATAAATAAATCCTCATTATGTTAACCCCTTTTTATATTAATTTTTGCTTTATTTCAAAGACTATGCATGTATGCGTCATCCTAAATATATGCAATCCTAGAAATAGTTTTGTGTATGAATGAAAATAATTTTTATAGTGTAATAGGTATACATAGAGTGTTTTTAAAAGCAGAATTTTCACTTGTTGAAGGGAAAAGTGCTACAATACAAACCATTGGTTTGACCCAACTTTATTCTTTTATGATAAAGCGCATTAGAAATACACATACATATGTATGTATGTGTGTGTATAGTAAAATAATTTTAAATGAAAATTTATAGTAAAGAAAGAAAAAATCAAGTTCTCGTTAATCAAAAAAAAAATGTGAAAATAAAGAGGGAAATTGAATCATTTTTCGCGTCAATCTTAAATTAAGCAGAATAAAAGTATTTTTTTTTTCTTCTTTCGCGAATTGCAAGAATTCACGCGATTTTCTTGAGTGCATAAAGCGCATTTAAAATAAAATTTGTAGCTGAACGTATTCTTACTCTCTTTTTTTTTTATCAGCATAAAAATATTTGTGTTATTTTTTTTGTTTTTTTTTTCATAATATGGAAAAGAAAGTTATTTTTCACTTTATTTATTGTAAAAAAAAATTTATGTCCCAATTTATATTTGAATATAACAGAAATGTACGTATGTATGTATGTACAATAAATTTAATAAAATAAAAAAAAATTGTTTAATAAAGAAGCAGATTGTATTTAAAAAAAAAAAAGCAGTAACACGATCGCACCCGTGTTATACTTATGGATTAAAAGATTTCGTGATAAAATTTGCTTTCTTTTTTCGTTTTCCTAATTAGTAATGGGAAATTATGTACATGAGCCTTTTACATAAATCTTAAATTAATTATTGTTTATTGTTCTTTTTATAATATTATTCAATTAAATTATATTTTTAATGAGAAATTTTTAAATTTAAAATAAAATGCAATTATTATGAAATAAATTTAAATATTTTAATAAAAGAAGAAGACGAAAAATAAAAAAAAAAAATAAAAAGTTTTTCTCATCTAATCAAGGTGATGAGAATTATTAAAAAAACATAAAATGCAAATAAGAAAAAATTTTTTCGCAATATGTAAATTTTTACTATAAAATTGTTAACACAATAAATTTATTTTTTTTATTTTTGAAATTGAATGCGTTTTCACATTTCTTTTTGAATAAAATACAAAAATTTATAAAAGAATAATATGGATAAATTTTAATTCTCAGGATTTCTATTCGATTGAAGATCGAGTACCTATAATATATAATTATTTCTTTAAATTTTTATTGTATATTAGTAGAAGAAAAACTGAGTTCGATTCAACGTTTATAATATTATGATCTTCTTCTTGTTTATTCTTCAAATACATTTTACAGCTACAAAGTACTTGGTACATTGTTACTTCATATATAAATATAATTTCTCAAAAATTGAAGCACATATTTAAAGAATTTAAAAAAATAAACATAAAGAGTCACCAACAAGTGTCTGATATTTATTTTAAGCATGTAGATGAATTTCGGAACTTTTTGACTGATAGTATGTTTCTTGATATTGAATTGGATATGAAGTATGTTGACAAAATAACAAAAATTGCACTCTCCCACGACGATCGGTTTTTCGTACGGGAGAGACTCCGGATCACAGCTACAATTGCGACCCAGGCCAAGAAACGTCAAACCGGATACAGATCCTCACTCGCTACAACAAAAACAACTACAAAAATTGCATGCAGTCAGTTAACCTTCAAGGTATCGAATGAATTATATCGAATGACTTCGAATAGTTTTTATGAGCCATTTTTTGAACTCCAAAAAAAAAAGGTTCCCTCCATTTATGTTTGTAATTTCTTGCTTGAATCATCCTTTGATGCAACGTTATGCGATATATTCTGTATTCTTGCTTCAGCCACTCTTATTGAGCTGTGTGTGTTGTAGATTGTAGATTGTAGGTTTGTGCAACGGGGGCAACAATGCACCGCACCCACGTATAAGGGTCTATAGTGCGCCCCCATCCGAGTGCGGGGCATGCCCTACAACACACGCTCGAGACCCACCCTCCTGATGAACTCAAGCAACTTGTGAGGACCAGAAGACAAGGAGGGGGGAGGTGCTGGGAGAGCAAAGCCTCCCAGGACCTCCCCCCTCCTACGAGCAAGAGCATCACACTCCCCCAGGAGGTGCACTGAAGTCTCTCCATACTCCCCACAGCATCTGCAAGCATCCTCATTTTCCAGGCCCAGCCGACTGAGGTGTCCCCTAAGCTTGCAGTGACTCGTCAAAATGCCAGTGAGGACTCTCACCTGGTTCTTGCCCATCCCTATAATTTTCTTAAATCGCTTCTGGTCATAATTTCCCAGGAGCTCTTTGGCTTGCCGCAGCCCCGGAAGACTTCTCCAGCGCTCCGATCGCATTCTTTCTGATTCCTTCCTTAATTTCCAACGAATAGTATGTGGTCCGATCCCGCAGAAGGGCTCCGGCCCAAGAAGAGGTGTGTTTGCCCCCTTCCTCTCTGTGTGTGTTGCGCGGTTATATAAATGAAGTGCATACAACTACTGTTATTGAGCTGTATGTGTTGCGCGGTAATATAAATGTGATGCATGTTATTTACATTAATTACTCTTTGCTTGCGTATCCTATAGTAGGTACCGTGATTTGTTTTGTTATGTTTTCTCATTGTTTAATTGAATTTCAAATTTTAATATTTTGTTTATTTTTTTTCGTTATAACAGATACAAAATACAAATTTCAAAATAAATTATCAAGTATTGTTGAAATTTAAATAATTTTTTAATAAAAAAAAATTAAAAGCAGAAACAAAAGCAGTTAGTACCCTATACACAGTGTACATATGTACATGCGAATTTTGATTTTATTTCATTCAATTCGAAAGTTTTTGTTTTTTTTTTAAAAAAAGAGGTGAATGTACAACTTCACAATTCACTATAAATAATAATGAAATTGAGGGAAAAATATTAGCTTAAATTGATAATATTAACTGTATGTACAGGTATGTATAAATCTGTGTAAATGTATATTGTGTTTAAGGACATTACTTACAATTTACTTTATTATTATACCTATACAAAAAATTTGTTCATGTGAAATAAATTATTTAAATAATTGCAAAATATTTAACAAAAAAAAAGTCAACGATCATGTATGTATGCATTTGCACTTGCTATATGCAGACAATGCACTTGATGTAATGAACTTCATAAAAATTAAAAATGAATTCCGAAACGTTTGATTAATCAATGATTTCATTGAGTTTTATTAATAATCATTCATATTAAATTTATTTTGACTGAAAATTCGCATATCAAGTAATTTTCTTAAAAATTCCAAAATAAGACATGATGCACAGGGTGGTGCCTGTGACTTGATGGTACTCCCGAAATATAAAAATGAGTACTCGTATAATAAAAATGAGTTTTGTAGAACAAAAAAATTGAAAACCTTTCCTCTTTTCTTTCTTATTCTTTTATTATTGGATTTTATTGGATTTTCGTTGAGTCCTCGATATTTGCCTATAGGTATATGAGATGTAAAATAGATTAATTTAAAAGGATGTTATAAACCCCGAATAATAAATTGAAAATACTTAATAATTTCTTAATTTTTAGTTCAATTTTCTTTTAAGTTCGAAAATACCAGAATAATTTTTTTTAATACTTTAATGACTGAATATGAAAATGTTTACTGACTAAAGAGGAACTGTTTTCCTCGGTATTATAATTATAAAGACTTGATTATGTACACAATTTTAAATCATACACACTCGTTTTAATTTTGAGATTCTATGTAGAAAATAAGTTGAAATATATTTGTTTACTTTTTTGTTCCTTCTTCACACCGTGATCAATTACAATTACACTCTTATACACTTTTATGATATTGGGAAGTTAAATATAATAAAACGATTAAGTAAAACGTATATAATTATTTTAAAAATTACTTTGAAATCATTGAGTTAATTTCTTAATATAATAAGTAAACGAAGATAAAATGAGCCATTGAATGAATGGGTCAAACCAATAGTTTGTATTGTAGCACTTTTCCTTTAAACAAGTACCTACCTACCACACTATTAAAATTATTTTCACTCATATACGAAACTATTTCTAGAATTGCATATGTTTAGGATGAGCGATTTATGCATTCTTTAAAATAAAGCAAAAATTAATTCAAAGAGGACTTAACATAATGCTCGATTTTAAGGGTTAACTTTATGCGTTTATAGAAATTTGAAAAAGCTTACGTTTTCGGAAATATAATGCGCCAAAAATTCTAATTTTACAAATTTCAAGAGGCGATAACTTGAGAGGGGGTGCAAATGGAACTAAATTTTTTTAACCGCCATTTTATTTTTTTAAAATTCAAGTATAGTATGCCGTGAAAGAAGAAGCAACCCACTGCTTTTCCGCATTCGTAAAATTTGAAAAATGCATGTGGTTCTACTACAGTAAGTAGTAGAAAAATGACATTTTTAGGGTTTTCGAGGGGTATAACTTTTAGAACGGGGGAGATACATAAAAATTATGTTTTACGAAAATTAGTTTCTGTTAAAGATCTATGTACATATCAAAATTCAGGTTTCTACCTTCAAGGGTGTAGAAGTTTTGTAAACAGAAACACGGACAGATGGACGGACGGACATACGGACAGAGGGAAACTAATAAGCATTTTTTTCAAAATTTTTTTGGAAAAGTGCTAAAAACAAGATTTCATTGAATGTATACGCGTGACATAATGTTTAAAGGAACACTAGGAAATGAATGATTTACAAAATAAAGCAAACATGAACAGCTTATATGTAAAGCGTATCTTATTTAAATATAGTCAACTCATAAATTATTTTGAATGTTTTGAATTAAAATGGAAAAATTACCGTTCTTGACGAATTTATAGGGTTTAAACTGTATATGTCATTATAGTCGGATTTTAAATTTCAGATTCATCAATATAAATGAACCAAAAATTCATCTTAC
This sequence comes from Condylostylus longicornis, assembly GCF_029603195.1. Lineage (NCBI taxonomy): Eukaryota > Metazoa > Arthropoda > Insecta > Diptera > Dolichopodidae > Condylostylus > Condylostylus longicornis. The sequence goes on from NW_026578112.1 coordinate 355,658, forward strand.
CTATTAAAGAAAATCTTTCTCTTTTAAATCTTAGGCTGCGCAAATTGTACTTATTAAATTTAATAAACTTTGTACAATTTGTAAATATTAGAACAACAATCACTGCGCGTCTTACAAAAAATGTCAAGTAATGAATAAACAAATACATATGTACAAATGTATTTAAAATTAATTATAGGCTAATTAAGTTATTTAAATGATGATTGGCTCTAAAACACTCTTTTCTTATAAAGTTATTAGGTAAACTAAGTGGATAACCACACATGTATATAATAATGTAATAATTATTTACAGTTAATGTTAATTAAGAAAGAAAAAAAAATTCTTTCATAAATGATTATTACATATTTTGTATTTTTAATTGACTTTACTAAAACTTGTACTTGTATATGTGTACACGTGTACATGTAAATTGTATAGAAAATAAATGAAATGCAATTTAATAATAATTACTTTAATTAAATATCATAACTATTAATGAAAATTCCTGACAAATTATAACAAAAATATTCAGTTATATACATACATACATTTAGAAAATTATTATAAACAGGATAAAGATGCTCATAGAGCGTTATTGAAAATGATGACGACTGAGACTGAATTTTATATAATTTGCAAAAATTAAAATTTTCTATCATGTTGCCTGTATGATTTTGAGACCATCATAGATTTCTTAAGATGAGTTTTGCTGAAGCACAAATTATAAATTACTCGCCTGTCGGTATTTACAGCAAAAAATAACATGTTTGACAATATATATTTTTATATTAAAATTTCGGTATATAGAGTTTCGAAACATTTTCATAGCGGAAAATATGTATAGCATTTTATGGTATTAGTTGAATATAGCAATATTGTGACGAAGACTGTAAATGCGAATTATTTTAGTGCCCCCCACACGAGTTAAATTTTTGCCCGTTTTAAATGAATAACATCAATTTCCTATTAAAAACCTTAAAAAACCTAATATTGTTAAAGGTATGAGGAACGTCTGTTCCTCATACACAAAAATGAATGTGATTAATCACTACAGTAAGCTCTTAAACTCAAATATCACAAAATTATTATTTTCTTTTTTAAGTACTTATTATCTAATTCTCTTTAATTCTGAGGACATTACATGTTTGCATCAATATATTGCCTAATAATTTTTTTTTAATACCAAAGTGATTAAAACTTTTTATTTATAATAAGATCCCATCAAAACAATAAAAAATTAAAATATGCTCACATTATATTTATTAGATTGACCCATCCTCCCTTAAGGCATTTTAATTTAATCACAATACTAAATTTAGTACATTGTATGTATTGGCATCGAAACATCAATTGAATGCACAGTTACTTATTTATCGTAGTAAAAAATAGTTAAAAAAATTTTTGAAAAAAGTTCAATTCATTTTAAAAATAACAAGCAAAAAAAAAAAACCAAATTTTTTTCATGTCCAACTCAAAATAAATTAAAAAAGAAGTCATAATGCAATTTTTTTAATAAAATATTTTTTTTTTTGGTAAAACAAAATTTCCGTTAATTTTTTTTTTCCATTAAAACGTGATACTATGCTATCAGATTGCATAATATCGCCTAAATATGTGTTTTTGTTTGTGATGAAGAGTTATGTGTGAACGAGTCTTCAAGCTAAAAACCATCAAAACTTATATACCTACTATATTTTATAAAGGACGTTTTTCCTATGCCCATAAGTATAATGTGAAAAAAATACATATAGTAAATAGTGAATGGTAAAAGCTAAAGTTAATACAGAACGCGGTATACCTAAAGATCAATTGCATATTTAAATAAATGTTGAGGGTGTCCTGTGAATTTCTATAACAAATATACAGAAATAGAAATTGTATAACGAAAATATGCCTGAGTACTTATTAATTTTTATGCCTCAAAACATTGTCATATGTAATTCTTAAATATTCATGTAATGTAATTAGAGCTAAGAATGGTGCAGAAAATTTTTCACCTTTATATTAATTAAATGTGTTGATGAATATTATTAAATGAAGAAAAATACTCTAGTTCTTTTTATTAATGGACTAAACTTAAAGAAGATTTTCTTCTTCCAAGCTTTCTTTTTATTCTAATTTTTTAAAATTTTTCATTTCTTTAAGTCTGAGACACCCACCTGTTTATTAAAATTGATTTTGTCTGACATTTTTTTTTTTTTTGAAAATGGACTAAACATTTTTTACCACCCAATCTTAAAATATCTTCTTCTTTTAAATGTTTTTAAAGTAGTTGGTAAAAATTGCTTTAAGCTAAATGATCTGGTTAATTTTTAATTCTTATATCATATAATATACATACACACATGTGCACATTTTATATTTATATATATTTTTACTATTACAAGGTGATTTCAGTACATTGAGTATTAAAAATAAAAAATACTTTTTTAACTACTTAAAAAAAATAGATTGGATTCATACAGTATCATCGGAATCCAACACATGTTTCAGATTTCAGTCAAATTGTACTCACTACCTATTAAAAAAAACTGACAGATCCTGAAGTAGCTGATTATTATTACTCAAATTCTCTGGATGTTTAATTTAAAATTTCAATGAGCTTGAGCGAAACACATTTGTAATACTATAATTTTTTCTAAAAATTGAATATCGATGCCAAAACTGTGAAGCCATGCAACTGGAATTTTATAGATTGCCACTTATGTGGTGCCGTCGATATTCTATGTCGAATTTTTATATATACTTGACAATTAAACAAATAAAGTTGAATACAGCAAAATTTCAATTCACTCTGTATATATAAAATTTTTTTGCAATGATGTGAAGAAATGCTGGTCACGATGATTATATCAAAACAATATAAAATTTGTTTAATGATAGAAACATGAAAAAAAAAAAACTTTGTACGAATATGTATATGTTTGCATTCAAAGTAGTCAACTTGCTTGCATCTTTGTCAAAATGGTTAAGAGTTTTCCGCTAAAATCATCTAGTTGTACAAAATTTTTAATGAGTTTTTTCGCTCGCTTTTAATCTTACAACTAAAATGAGCTAACAATTTGCAATAAAATGTTTTTACTATGAATACATAATACATATGTATGCATAAGAATACATCCATGTATGTATGTATTCTTCATGTATATATTACGTGTACCTGTGTTTTTCTTCAGAAATGATAATTCAAAATAGTGACTATTGGATACCTTTGGGCGTAAAAAACAAAAACAAAGCAAAAACATATTTTTATTTTTTTTTTGTTGTATAAAGTCTTTTTACTGTTGAATGTTTATGTTGTCGCATTGATTTGATTAAAATCGCTTTAATTTTTAGTTTTTCTCGGTTTTTAATGAAAGCCTCCGGGTACATCAAGCAAGCAACATCAGATATATGGTAATTCGAAATTTTCATTGATTAAGAAAATAAAGGAGAAAATGAAAACAGAAAATAACGCTTCTTTATATTGTTATGTAACAAGCTTGGTCATATTACAAGAGATTCGTCATACAAAAAAAAACAAATGAAGAATGCATTATTTATGTTGCAGATAATTAAGGTTGACCTAATGCGAATTGAAAGATAGAATATGTTTTTGTTTTGAAAAAAAAAAAACTCATCGGTATTTATTTCTCATCTTTATATGATGAATTAATACTACCATTAATGATGTTGCTAACAATGATAATTTGATAAACTGGTATTTAACTCTCTTGTATGCAAGCACGTACTTAATACATAATGTGTATGTATAGTAGATATACATATTTTGAATATTATGTTTAATAGGCTTGAACAGTACAAATGCCGAATGAGTGTAAAATTTTCCTATAATAAAATTTCATAGTTTTATTACTAATAGTTAAAATTATTAAAATAATTTATTTTTTGCTGCAATGTGTGGTAATTTGGCAATATATATGTATGTAGACTGTAAACGCACACTGGCAATTATAAGAGACAAAATTTAATCACAGTGTTTGCGATCAATTCCAGAATTATAGTAATATGAGAGGGATGAGAGCAAGATTCCGCTTTGAAATTAAAAAAGGAAAAATTGTTTGTTAATTTGTAAAACAGTGTGATTTCAGATAATTAAAAAGGAAATAAAAATTCTATTTATGGTCATCAAGTAATTATAAATTACAATGAAAATCTAATATCTAATTTAAAAAAAATTGTTTCAGGAAAGAAATGTTATATGTACAATGGCCTACCCAATTTGAATAAATATAATTAAGGCGAGAAGCACAACACGAAAATATTTAGGCAGCAGATTTAATTTTTACTATAGAATTTGATCTATTTTTTACAAAAAATCAGACGTATAACATTCTTCTTGCTTAAAAGTTACGTTATAAAAATGTATCGTGATAATCTCTTACTTTCTTTTCACTCGATAAGTAATATTGTGAGTAGATTTGTAAAAATTTGATACTTACTCGTATAGAGAGAATACGATTTCAAATTTTTCCGAAAGCAAACTAAATGAGAACTCACGTCATTTATCGAAACTGTTAGACTTTAAACAAAATAAATGTACATATATAACGTAAGTACGTCAATGGTTAAAATTCTGAAATTAAGCTTGGTTAGCTTGTTCATCAAAATAATAAAATTATTTTTATTAAATTTATTAAATTAGATAAAGGGATAAATACTCCTACAAGCATTCTTATACACATAAAGACATGATATATTACATAGGAACTCTTATTCTTTTTGGGTCAACTTTATTATATTTTAAATTGACGACAGAAAACAGGTGAACCAATCCTGTATTGATTACAAAATACAAACGATTTAACAACGTTTTTCAATTAATCAAATCGACATTTTTGTTTTGTGATTCGAGGAGAAGGAAAGATAAAAATATTTATTAAAATATTTTAACTTATATTTTATAGTTTAATATAAATTTATTTTATTCAGAGTCTTTCTAATGAAATCCCTAATAAATTTCAAAAGAGAAAGAAATATTACAGTTTTGCTCCTTTAGCATACAACTATAATTTTTCACTTTACTTTTAAATTAAATCGTGATCCAATTCTAACACATTCTCTTCGGTTTCTTTCTATTTATTTTGAATTTTTCTATATTCAATTATTATTTTCTATGTTTTTTTTTTACTGTTTTCAATTTAAATTCAATTCTAGGTGAAGGAAGTTAACCTACAAAATGTATTGTAATAGAAAATAAAGCAACTAACTTCTTATTGGACCATCATTTATTGAAATTGATTGTATGTATACTTTCTTAACAGTGGGTTTTGTTTTTTCTTTATTATTTTTATCTTTATTTACAAACAATCCAAATACTAAATCTTTTACTAAATGGTAAGAAAAAAAATTTATTTAATTTTCCAGCAAAATTTAAAAGGGTGATCGCATTGAAAAAAAAAACAGAGCAAAATTATTAATCACAGCCGCCTGAATTTAACATTCGTAAGAATTCTGCTACTAAGTGAGAAGTCCTATGAAAATGAAACTGTAAACTTGTTGGCAGCTTGTGATTGAAATATTTCTAAAGATAGAAATCATCAAATCCGAAAATATCAAACCATTACTCACATATTTTTGGAGAAGAAGATGCCACATGCTATTAAAAGTTGCAGTCAGAAGTTCGAATAGAAAAATTAAATTTTGAATATTTTGATGATTTTATTTTATCCTCAAAGCATAAGCTTTAGGATCAAATCATCAAAATTTAGCATAAAATCATATCTAGCATAAGCTTTAGGCTAATTTATTAAGATTAAGATGTTTCTTTTATAATTCAATAACAAAATTAAAATTTGACTCATCCAAGAATCGATTTTAGCTGAGTGCAACATGTGGTATAACTTTTTTTAAATATCGAATCTAAGTTGTTTTATCTTTAACTGAATAAAACGATTGCCCCAAATATAGATGGTTAGTTACTAACCGAAACGAAATGAATTTTATCGTAACATTTTTTTGTTTTATGTTAGTTAAAATTTTTGTACATAAAAATAAACCACAAAAACTAAAAAGCATTCTGTTATAGCCAGCTGCAGGTTGTTGCATTTTTAATATTTTTGTTTTTCTTTTCAGAATTGGCAAAAAAAAAGTAAACAAGGTACAAAAGCAGCTATGAAATAAAATGAATTCTCAGATTTTTTTTTATATACCTAGGTTTAATTTTACTTGATTCGTTTTATATTTTGTAGGTAACTGAATTCTTTGTACATTCTACTATAATTGAAAGGTGAGATATTTTATTATTTTGAAAAAAAAAACAAAAATCCTAATATTGCATAGACTCGTTACAGTTATAGTCATGATATTTAGCTTTAAATCGAGTCAAATAATAATAAAGACCATTACTTTTTTGATAATATTGTTTTGATTTCATTTTTAAACAGGGTGCTGCTCTTTACTTAAGTGTTGACTATTTAACAAATTTAGCATAGAAATCTTATCAGTAATTGAACCATGATTTTGTCTTATGTCTATAACTACGCCGTATTTATACTTTTGCTTTTAAAATCAAAACTGATACTACGTTGAAAAAGAAAATTCTGTATGAAATTGAGTAATTCGTAAATTATTACAATAATGTTACTCTGTTCGTGCTGTGAATGTTTAATTTCTGATACTTTTGCATAAAGTCTGCTTAATCATTTGATATAATGACATGATGATATATTGCAGAAAATCAATCAACCCACAAACGTAAGTAACTTAATGACATTGTAAATTAAGTAATCGCGATATTAACTTGGTATTTAAGTTGATAAAATCATGTTTAAACTTAAGCTTTTAGACACATTCACTTACCAGTCTGCGGTGTTTCTGGTAAAAAAAACTTAACTACTTATGAATTTATATTATGCTCGCTATTTAAATCCCCTTGCTATGATTCCAAGTCATTTGAATTTTATATTACAACTCTGAACCTAAGACACTTGCAACTAAAACTAATTGATGACGTTTTGCAGTCAGCACAAAAAACAGGTATTATTCCTAGACAGGGTTTAATTTAGGCTGTGAATTGCATAATTATATTATATTATATAACACAGTTTTTAAGAAACTAAGAAGGAAACTAAATAAGTTAAGATACCTAATCATATCGGAATATCAATTAAATTAACAAATACGAATGTTACAAATGGCATAACCTATGAATTCTTGACAAAAAAATGTACCTGTGCATAAGAAAAAATTATATTGTTTTTAGTTTTTTTTTTTTTTGCAAATTATGTGTGCTACATATAATGTATGGTTGTACATAATGTATATACATACAGCATGTAAAAATCGCCGCATAAATTTATATACATTCACACATTATATATGCTCTAGTATAATATAAAAGTCACAAATCGACGTATCACACTATTTAATCAATTCTTTACTATACGTATGATGTATATATGTGTATATATATATATCAATGTAAATACACTCATAATTATATAATAGACCTGCATATATCTGTATACTCACATTTTAAATGCAATATTCTTATAAAAATTCCCTAAGGCCTTAAAAAGGTTGAATAAAAATTGAATAGTTGCTTTTGTATTATATTCGTAAATGTTATAATTTTAGTACCACAAAAAATCACTTCAAATGAAATCACACTTTATATGAAATCATTTAGAGTAAATCGTGTAAATGAGTTTAATTTAATGTCAATTAACTGTGATATGAAATGAAAGAGTTTATCTATTTCATCATGCATTCAATGAATCATTGATTTTTTTTTAATTGAAATTGGAGGTTCATATTTTACATATTCGAGTACATTATCGGGCATACATATACTTGTAGAATTTTGTTAGTGGGAAATTTCATTAACTTAATAGTAGGATTAATGTAAGGAAAGCATTGACATTATTGTAAAAAAATGGATAGAAAATTTTTTGGAAAAGGTTTTGATTAGTTAATAGTTCAACGATAATTAAAATGTTTTTATACGAAGGGATCATGATTTTTAGTTGTGCCCCCGTGGAAGCTCTAATATCTGGGTTACATTCTTAACTGGATGGAGGTAAGTAAACATATATTAAAATTTAATCTATTTAATACTCAGTTATTCATTAAAATTTTCATTAAAATCCAATTGGAAAACTGGATGAATTTTAAAATAATTTATAGCACATAACCTATAAACTTGTAACGACTGAACTGTAAAATACGTAATTGAAATTTGGATTTTCGGTACAGCTTAAACTCGCTTTAAATTACATACCATTCTATTTTGGTGGACCTTGGATATTTGAATAAATTTTTTGATTTTGTTATCGGTTTTTTGAGCTGCTTAAAAATTTTCAAAACAATAAAATAAACCAAAAAACACAAAATATTATTTTATAAAATCAACCAAACATTTTCTGAACACCTTTCTGAACTATAAATATGATATTAAACCAATGTGGAAATTTTGTTACTCCATAATGCTTGTTTTAAATAAACAAAACGTTTTCTAGGTCAGTAATTTTTTGGAGAGTTCAAATATATAACAATACACATAAATACATACAAAATATGCATAGGAGTCTTATATTGTGCACATACACTATATGTATAAATTTTTAAGCTAAAATAAAACCAACAAAAATCAAAACAAAACTAAATTGAACATGCTTTTTAGTGACTGTGGTTAAGAAATATAGGGTTTGGTATATAAAAAAACCTAATTCTCTATAGAACCTATACAGTACAGAAGTGCAATTATATCTAGTGTATATTTTAATTTTGGCATTCTAATGGTCAAAAACATTATTACCATAATATGATATTTTGCATGGTTTTCAAAGAATATTTTTAACAACGATAATTTAAAAAAAAAATTGTTTTTAGAATTTAAGATCATGATAGTTTTAGTTTTACAAAATAAAATAAATGGTATGTGGAGATAATTTTAAAAATATTTTTACCAGCAGCACAAACTGTTGTCATTTAAACAATGTTGCATTAACAATAAATATGGAAAGCATGTTATATTTTCTTTAACATTTTAGTTACAATATTTATAAATTTTATCATCTATATAATATTAATACTTACTATAATAAACCAAAATAACATTTTATGCATATCGAAATATGGATAATTTTTTTCCAACTAGTGAATTAATTTAAAGTTGCAGAGCATAAAAATCAAAGACAAGTAACAAACATCCACAGATGCACTCTTGTTCTTGAAAGTATAGCACCGCTGCAAATTTAAATCCAGGTAGTACTAATACAGATTCAGTTTTCCAGCTCTTAACAATTTAATTAACAATATTGATATTCTTTTTATTTTCCAATAGTGATCGTGTTTAGTATTTTGTGCGGTGTTAATAATTTTATAAAACGCTTGGATCCCATCGAACTCTGAAACTATTCCGGAGATGGTCAGATTGAGCAATCTCAACTTGACAACAGCCAATTGGCGGGTGGCAAAGTTGGAAGAAAAAATAGGCGTCTATCGGCAGGCCTTCATAATAATAAATACGAAATCACTGGCTCCTCTGCAGAAGCACAGATTCGTCCTTAATTACGGGTTCTCTTCTATAACCCTTAAGGTATATAAAACCGACACGAAAATGGAAGAGGCCCAAAAATAGGAGGATCGACGGAAAGATCCGGAATGGTCGTTATCGGTCGTCAGCTTCTCCAAAAAGGCGCCAGAGGAGTCGTCTGATTAGCCCCCACTTTCGCCAGAAGTTTTAGAGTGACGGCGCCGGAAAGGTAAGATCATGCATACTAATTAAAAATAACTTAAATGCTTTTCTACTATCTCTTTACAGTATAATAACGATTTGACTGTTAGCCTTGAAGCCATTAATGGTATTTTTCCTCTCCTGATTTTGGCGAGCGTTGCCTCGCAAATTCTGTAGAGGAAGAAAGAATTTTTCTAAAAAAATGTATTTTGAGTACTATCCTTACATTATGTAATAGAGGCTCAGAGCCCACTTTCATTAACAAAAATTGGCAAGAGGTTATAGATATAACCTTTGAATCGAACATTCTTGCTAATCTGATCACGAATTGGAAAATATCAGAAGATCATTCCTTTTCTGAACATCGTTATATAGAATTCGAATTGGTAGTCAACCAGGCTCTCTAAGCGATCTCTTGGGGCAAAAAGCACATCCCTTTTTGAGACGGCTGGGGACGTCTAGGAAAGCGTGTCCGCTAACTCGGTAAAGAGGAAAAACAAAACCACAACAGTGGTCCCAGAAGTTAGATGTTCTTCGGAATCAATGTAGCTGTCAATTCATGTATTTTCAAAGTGCTGTAGCATTTGTCTTTATAAGAATTTCTTTTTCATATAAATTTTTAATATTACTAAAGATCAACTTTTCCAATTAATTAGTATCATTAGTTATTAAAGAAACAATGAAAATTTCTTTCTCTACCTTTCCATAGTCATGAAGGAAGAAACCCACATAAAGAAAACTCATCATGTGTTCGTAAATTTGGTTGACCGGATGTTTAATTTTAGTTATCACCAATAAATTAATATGTTTAATTATCATATTATAATCGCTGTGTTTTATAATTATTTTACCATATCTACAGTAAACTTTTATATTAATTTTAATTGTACAACAACTATATAGCTTTTATATTTTATTTGCATATCTTTTGCTGTAGCAAAATTTATTAACTATTCATTAACCGCATGGACACGATTACATGAAAATGTAAAAACAAAAATAAAATGGAAAAAATAATTTTTTTCTTTATTTTTGAACACGATTGTTCGTTCATTAATTAGAAAAGGTGTAACTTGTGGGTAGACACATTAAATGAAAATTAATTTAATTGAAAGAGGAAGAAAGGAAAAAAAAATTTTTTAAGAATTTATTTTAACATATCGGCTTTCAAAGTCATTAATCATACGTACATATTATTATGTGTTTTCAATAACCCATTCAAATTGAAAAATTCAATTAAATTTAGAAAAATAATTACATTTTTTTTTTATTGCGATTTAAAGAAGAATGAATAAAAATGTGTGCTATCCCAACAATTACATAATTTACAGTAATTTAAAGGCCTTTAAACTAACGTTGTTATTGGTTAATAATATAAAGAATAGGATGAGTTTTATAGATTTTTAAATGAAATCAACATGCTAGTATTTTTTTTGTAAGCTGTAAGATTAGAAAGAAATACACGTTTCGAAGAAAGTGGGATAATCAAATTCAATAATTAAATTTCTAGAGTGAAGTACAGTTTTACACAAATTACATTTAATTTGTTTGGTCCTTTCATAAAACCCGCCTGAGAAGTAGCTCTTAAATCAGTAAATACTTCAAGATATTTTCTAGAAATTTGCAAAATGGAAATTTGCAAAGAGACATCGATCTCCTGCAGGAATGTGAAACGGCGAAAGGAAACTTTTGAAACGTTTCTCTCTTATTCGAAAGGACAATATAGGCAGTAGATTATCATAAGCTACTAAAGTTGATTTTGAGATTAGATCTTAAAAGAGAGTTTTAGCTAATTCTATTTTCTTTAAATAAATAAATGTACATTGCATGTACTTTAGTGAACCTTTACTTAACTTCTAATAACCATATTTCACAATTAGCTCACGAATATTTAATAATTTCATGATAATAAACATAATATACTTACATTTATTTCTAATTATCAGATCTACATTACTTAAGGTAAAGATATCAAGAAGAAATGCATATTAAATGAAAATATTGAAAACACTTCCTTGATTTCACATACATTAAATGATGAACTCATCTAGAAGAAATCATTTTGTCAGATATTTTCTATATTTGTCATAAACGAGAATTTCTGCCCTACCTTCATTCGCAATAAAAATTCAAACAGCTTTTGTAAATTTCTGTTTCAATTAATTTTTGTTTTAAATCAAATGAACCGACCGATATGTGATATTTAAATTTTCCGCAAACCTATAAAACAATCAAAAGAATTAAATTATCTTTCACTATTTGTAACAATTTCAATAATAAAATAGAAAAAAGAAAAAGAAACATAAAATACTTGTTTAGAATTTAAAGTTTAAGATATTTTGTATATGTATTTAGAAATCATTCTCACCGTGGCAAACATAATTGACTTTGAGTTATAAGAAGTTTTGCATTGACTTCCGTGTATGCTTACATAAATGAATAACTATTCCACAATAGCGTGCAATATGGTTTTAGTGTAAATATATAAAACATTATAAAAATACAAATGTGAAAAATTTTATAAAAGCCCCATATGGAATATATTCCAAGGCTTAGAAAATGTACCAACTTGTAAATTTTCCAAGGCTTATTTAATTTATTATTTAAGAAACGGAAAAATTATAAAACTACTGAAAAAAAACATAGAGGGTTGCATGATTTAATTCTTTCCCAATATCTTTTTCGAACGTAATTGTCACTTATTAATAACTTTTCGTCAATTTTAGAAAATGTTCGATTTCTTTGCGTTTTAACACAGTGTTCCATAGATAAAAACCAAAATTATTAAATTTTTAATATTCAACATAGGTCACAAGTAGCACTAAAATATGGAGCCTTTTTGTATAATCAGCTTTCTTTAAGCCGTTCACACTTTTTGATTACAAATCTTTACCTCTTTATAGCAATTTTGTTTCTGTTTAGAAAGCACAAATTTCTCTCAATATTTCGCTTGTAGCATAATAATATTACAAAATAAACGGAAACTTGTCCAAAACTGTCATTATAATCTTAACTTCTTAAATGTTCTTCTTGAAATTATAGTTGCTGGTCCAAATAGTTATTGGCAATAAATGGGCCCACTATTGTTTTGACTAGCCAATACATTTTTTACAGCCAATGATTTTTCTAACTTATGTTAATTTCATGTTATTATTTGTATTAAATCCCAAATTTTATGTTTGTACATACTTATATGCAAGTAAATATTTAATTTTTCAATAGAATTATACCTACATTGAACAAACTTTGTGTATGGAAGTAGGTTTAAGCAAAAGAACCTTTTTTTATTTAATATAAAATTAAATAATAATTAAAAAATTATTTTCCATAAACACAACGTTATGGGAAAATTAATTCAACTAAAACTAAATTATTTTTTTCTAAAAATGTACACTGATTATTAAAATTTTTTGAACACGCCTGCATTCAATATAAAGTTCTTGTAAATACATACGTACCATGTGTCACAAATTTAAATTCCTTTACATTAATTGAGGTCAGGGTTGTATTAAGATAAGCAATCAAACTTTATATTATGACGTTGAACATTATGAAAATTTATAAATTAACATACGTTATCATTGTAAAAATGTGGTTGTTTTGTTTACCTATTCTCTTTTTATAGACAAGATATTTTGGTTATTACTCAGAGAATCTTGAGTTGCTAATTATCGTCACATAAATAACAACTTAATTAAAACAGCTATTAAAAATTAATGATCTACTGAAATAACTTATTAAGAGGAAAAACGTAACCCGACACTGAACTTTTAAAATTATTTAATAGCAAAATTGCAAATAGTAAAATCACAGAATTAAATTCTGATTTCAATTTATTTATAAGCAGCAATCACATTAATGTGTTCTCAATTGGTTAATCTTATAGCTTAATAAAATAACAACAAAGTAGCTTGTATAATAAAACTATAGAAAATCAAAAAAAAAACTCAATTCGACAACGTGTTCTTAGTTCAGTTGTTTTGTATTTTTTATTTCTATGGTATTGAAACAGAAAGACGTAAACAGAAAAACTAAAATTAAACGACAATCGCCCGTGGGGGAATTTTAAGAGATTTTTCATTACAGATAAAATTCCTTCTTTTTTTTTTGTTCTTCTATTAAATGACTTAAGATTTAAAATATAACAATATATACAAGAATTGTAACCATTTTATAAATTATACATATGTACATACTTATGTAAGGTAAAATACTTTATACATAAACTGTACACATACCTAAATTTAGTCATATTGACATTTATGTGAACATGTGTAACGAATATTTAGCACCAGATTTTATTGAATAATTTAATATAACAAGTATACAAAATGTGTTTATCGCACCCTCTATGATTTAATTTTGTAATATTTTGCAATTTTAATAATAAGCTCGAATGGCGTTTTCGTTACTCTGTATTTTTTAATAATGCCAGTCTTAAGATGTGGTTTTTTAACTGAGAACTGTAATATCTAACGTAAGTAAGAAAAAATATTTAAATTGACTGTTGTTACTCTTCGCAAACAGGCGCTTTTAGGTAAGGAGAATGAAATGCATAATATGTCAAACATTGATGTAAAAGTCGTCGAATAAACACTACTGTTGTCAGTTTGTTCAAATTTTCTATTTAGTTGCATCCGCGACAATTGTGAATAACATGGCGATATTCAATTGGGACTGCAAGTATGTACCATTTACATATTTTATTATGTAGATATTTATTATACATATTAAAATTTTTTTTTTTGCAAGATTTAGTTTAATCTATTAAAACCTATTACACAAAATGTATATTAAAGTAAAAATATAGATATTGAATTAAAAAAAGAATATTACCGCAATATTACCAAGAAACTCATTTATGTAACTCATGTTATATTAAATGAGCATATACAATGGATACAGTTTATTAAGTAGTTAAGTTTTATGTTTAAATATATGTATATATATGTATGACTATTTATACGTATAGCACTACAGAACTTTTCTTAATCAAAAAACTATTAAAGTTTTCTCAAACTCGTATATAAATATAAATGGTTTTATCATGTGGGGGGCATACTTATATTATATGTATATATAGAAAATATAATATGGAATTTAGTTGATCAGAAAACTCAAATGCACTATTTAAAAAAAAAAAATAGGTAGTATGTATTGCTTGTATAAATTTACGTAATTTTTTAATATATCCAGGTACATACAATGTATATATGTATATATATATCCCAGATACATTTGAAAGATAATATCTAAAGCGTGGGATTTTTAATTGAATTCCATTTAAATTGTTAATATTTAGTTGAACATTATATTAAATAGCATATACATATGTAATAATAAGTAAGCATGTAGATAAGCAAAGCACATAAACCTTAAAAAAAAATTCCCGTAAATTTTTATATTCTACAACATTATTACATATTAATATAGAATTTATTTTAATATATTATTCAAGAAAGACAAAAAACCTGAAGAATATAAAAATAAAATTTTTGATGATTAATGAATTATTTAATCTATATATTCTAATTCGGCTTATTGATCCATTAGATCACAAGGTCAAATTAATAATATATTAAATTTAAAAAATTATAAAATAGAAATAATTACGCCTTTAGTTTTTGTGTACCTACGAGTATGTGCTATCGATTAACCTTTCAGTTTTTCAATTTTTAACGATAAATCACAATAATTTGAAAAAAAAATATTAACTTTTTTTTTTATTTACTCCTAATATCATTAAATTTTAAAACTTTTGCTTTTTAAAATTTCAGCGAAAAAACAGCAAGTATAATCAGAATTCAAATCTTATTTTCATACTCTATTTATTATTTTCTCACGCGCAAAATTCAAACTCCGGAAAATATATTTATTTATTTTAATTGAAATGAAAAAAAAAGTACGGAATAATTTATGTGCTTACAAGTAGCATATAGTGTATACGGATAAGACAAAAATTTGATGTGATCAGCATATAACCGACCGAAAGGTGTATTGTCTAATTTAGCGAAAATGTTTCTTGAGATTATGAAAAATGCAACTTAAAAAATTTGTTCATATTTTAAGGGGCAAGTAAACTTTTAATTAACATACCTAGAAAAATTAAAATTTGGCTCGGACACAAATTTTATGTCATACAAATTTGTTGAAAAGCACGTCAGTTATTGCCGGCAATAAAATCCTAGCTCAAATATTAAATTTCAACAAATTCTGATGAAGAAAACAATTTGTGAAAAAGTTTCTTTGTAAAAATATGTTAAATTTACAATTTCATTCTTTTAACATTCTGAATTTAAATATCAAGGGAATCGGCTGATTATTTCTCTTCATATAAGCAAAAATGTAAATTTGGGTCAAAGAGCCAAGTTGCTGACAACTGATTTCTTTCAAAAGTTATTCTGTTTCTCGTACTATCAGATAAAGCTTACATATAAAATTTCAGGAAAATACGCTTCTGAATATATTTCGAAAACCGTAAGATCGGCTTGTAGAAAAGATCTACATCCAGAGACCTGATATATCTCAAAAGTTGATTAAATGGTCTCATTCCAAAAAAAATCACCAAAATTTATATTTTAAAGTAACCCCAGATTTATATTTTGGTGAAAATCGGTTTGGCCAAACTTGAGATATTGATCTGAACATACAGACTGATAGATAGATATAGACAAAAAGAAAGACCGACAGACCAACATCCTGCTATAAATAGTTTACTTACGCTTTTCTACCACGAACAAGTGCATTTTCGTCGAATACTCGGCGTTTTACATACTAAATTTGTTCCCATCACATAACCTCTCTTATTGTATGCAATACCGTCGATAAAAAAATGATAGAAGTTAAACGAAAATTGTGTGGTGTGAATTTTTAATCTTTTAGTCAAATATCTATACACACTTCCTCGGATATCAAAGCCTATACATAATTATAACGTTAACATGCTCACATATTATTACAAATTAATTACACAACATCATAATATAACTAAAAGTAGCCTCTCATTTTTTAAATACATGATCTGATTAAGAAATAAAAGTACATATGTATATCAAATATTGTTGTAGATACAAACTCATGTAAATTTTATATTTACATAAGATTCAATTGCAAAAATAGTAAAAGTACATATGTGTTTCAGATAATTGATGATGTGATTTGAATAAAAATGATTGATTTTTAAAATATCGTAACAGTTATATGGCAAATTTTTCTTTTCCTTTAAAACAATATACACGTGCAGGTACGCTTTTGATATTAAATACAGAAACAAGCACTTTGGAGGACCCGGAAGCCTATAATTATCATGGAAATTTTTTTTTTAGAACGCTGCGGGGTTAAGGCAAGGAAAAACCATATTTAATGGTTATTAAGTTTTATTGCATTAATTGTAAGTTTTTCTTTTTTAGCACTAACGTAATCGACCCGAAAATCAGACCATCAAATTAACGTTTGATGATAATGGCTAAGATAACTCAACAGGCGCCAAGAAAACTAATACCAGTTTTCCATGTAAGGGCTCATATTTCAAACCTAGAATACAAAATTTTTATAAAGAAGGCTTTCCGAATAAAGATTTTTCATATAATTTCTAAAATTTAGAAAAACTGATATCTTCGTCTTCTGATACTTCTTTTTGCGAAAAGCTGAACTTTCAAAATCTCGCCACTGTGTACGGTTTCCAATTCTTACTATTTCATTTATGTTACAATTTTATAATGAATTAAAATTCTTTACCCGCAAATTAATTGAAAAATTGTTATATTTTGAACATTTCACAAAACGCAAGACTATACGCTAAACAAGTATCTTTATAGCTTAGCACCAATTAATTAATCACCAGAAATTTCATGGTAATTAAACATCTTTACCGTATATGCAAACACAAATCCTGAATTTGTTATTAAATAACTGGATATCAAACGTTTCCAGCTTCAATAAATGAATTTAATAATTTTATTTTTTCTTACACTTTTAAAAAAAAAAAAAAAGTCGAATTATTGAAAGAGTTATTGAAAGAGTTATAAGCGAACTTTGATCCTGCATTTTTTTCTGTTTCTTTTTCTTCTTATCTTTGTAATATCCCTTTTTATCGGTTGTCATAAATTTTTCAATATACCATTTTCAGAAAAACATACAAATATATTGCATATGCATAGATACATATATACGTATATAGTTGCTAAAATTACTATAAGTTTCCACTAGAGAAAGTGAAATTTTTTACATTTTATCTCCATAAAGAATCATCGTTGATGTAATCATACCATTAATAGTTGGAAAGAAAATTGCAATATGGAATCAGGAAATGAAAATTTGAAATATTAAAAGATGCTCATTGTAGATATGGTCTGATCGACTTTTAATAAAAATTATGAAGTATACTGGTATATTGAAGAATATGAGTCTTTTCTCAACTTTGTTGAAAACTGGAAATTATAAAAAATCTCAAGTTGATTACATGTTAAAATTAAGGATAACTGAAAATAGAGCGTGATTGAGTTCAAGACTTATCTTCAATAAAACTGAGTCGGTATAGCACTCTTTATTATTATATGCAGTTTAAAATTATACAAAAAGTTTAATGATTTATGTCGGGCTCTGTCAGAGTACAATGTCTATTGTCAATAATAACCTGTTATGTTAAATGTAATATTTCACATGATTTTTAGCGTTTATCGTATACGTAGTTCCCACATCGGTGCTTGGTATACAAAAATACACAAACATTATGGGATGAGTTGATAACAATAATAATAAAACGGTACCCTGTAATTTTAAAAATCAAAATTTAACAAGAACATATTAAAAAGATTAGTAAAAACCTTAACAGTTATTCATTAATTAAAAATTCTTGAATTTACTTAAGAATGTTTTTTGTCAAATCATATTAACACACATACGTACATTAAGTTGTTTTATTAAATAATTATACACATTTTGGTAATGCTTTTTAAAATATCATTTCAACTGCACTTCCCAACCTTTCAGCAGCCCAGATACATAAGTACATATTTGTAAATTCTGTTTTACACATTATTTGTGTATTGTTGTATTCAAGGAGTTATAAGTACAAACTATACTAACTTGAGTGTACATATTAAGGTAAAAGTTAAGAGAGTATACAAACATAATCGAGGAAAAAAAAAGTGAAAATTGTCATTTTAATTTTAATAGTATGCATAATTGCATTTCCATGGTTGCAACAGTCACCGGAATCAAATATCGTTACTATCTCTCTCTCCCTCTGTATTTCTCCCTTTCATATTCACACATTCTCCTAATCATAATACATTGGTATAAGAGCTAAAAGTAATGAACTGTTTGATAAATATAAAGGAAATATGAAAACCCACAGCAGCACCATGTGAAAAAAGATATTTTGTATAAATTTTTTATTAATTTTTGCCCTCTTTTGGCGTTTAATATCAATAAGACAAAAAAAAAAAAATGTGTGCATGCATTCAATGTGAAGTTTTCAGTGGTGAATTTTTTTTTTTTTTTAATTTTCTTAACCATGTGTTCTTGAAATTTTTGTTAAATTAAAACTTGAAGTAGAAGAAATATATCGTGAGGTTAATGCTATAATTAGATAACTCGAAAATTTTATATTCTTAGATAATTAATTAAGACGTCATAAAACCGAATGGTCTTTCATCTGCGACCAATATACAATCTGAAAATGATAATATGCCAAAACAAGATACTATCTTTATGATAAATTATAATATCAATAATTGCCAGTTATCTAGTTGTAGCACGATTTGTACAGAGCATTGATAGAGGATTATTTAATTACTCAATTTTAAATACCGAGAATATCATCAAAATGAACTCTATTAGAAAATTTTTTACAGAAAAATCGAAATCCGGGAAATAAACTAATAATAATTTTGCTAATTTCAATTTGTTGAACCAGAACATTGATGGACAGTGGCCGACAGAATTTCTTTAGAAAGTATTATTGTCAGAATGTTTTTATAAATCTAATTTTCGGACTTAAAGGTACTAATTATTTTTAAATGAAGTCTTCACCACTGAGACTTCATATCATTTTATATTTATAGATATCAACTGATTGCATATATACGTATGTAGTTAGTATACACTAGAAACTATTTAAGTAAAAAACTACTATACTTTGTTACCTTACTTTAAAAGCAAAATCTTTTTTTATTGTTGAAGTTTTAAAAATTTCTTTCCGCGTAACTGGTTTTTTCCCTATATGTTTGCTAACAGTTATTTTTAAACAGGTATAATATGTATAATTTTTATATATCTATATATGTAGTTTAAGGTATGCATTATCAATATAATGCGTCGCATTTATACAAAGGTTACAGTTATATTTATTCAATACATA
This sequence comes from Condylostylus longicornis, assembly GCF_029603195.1. Taxonomy (NCBI): domain Eukaryota; kingdom Metazoa; phylum Arthropoda; class Insecta; order Diptera; family Dolichopodidae; genus Condylostylus; species Condylostylus longicornis. Next base: position 375,682 of record NW_026578112.1, read on the forward strand.
TACTGCAACTCTTTTGGGATTTACAATACAAGCATATTTAAAAAAAAAAAAAAAAGATTTTTTTTTTAGTAAATTCTTTGTTAAAAAATTTTAATTCGAAAAAAAGTAAAATAAAACGGTGGCTAATGTTGACAAATGATTAAAAGTGCTTTTAAGTTTTTAACGTTATATAGTTATATAGTTACACATATTCTGGGCTCAACATCATCAACATCATTTAGTATATTCATATATGAAATGGTTGAATCTAAAATTCATTAATATGCATTCATCGTTAACGATAAAATTCCATTTACGTATGCATCTCTATAGCAAGTAACAAACCTAGGTAAATATGAAGCTTTCACTTATGATTTTCATTTACAAAACTAAAAGTTTTTTAAATAAATACATACTTGTTAAAATTATAATAATTAATTAAATAGCTACTGTGTTTGATGAAGAATCGAAAAAGACGGTCCATCAATAAACCATTTTACACTAAACATTTTGGTAAGGGATTTACAGATTTAATTTCGACATTTTTGACTTGAATTTCGAAATTATGTCAATGTCAAATTGTAGATTTGACGTATTCTTATTATTTAATTGAATGTAATATTAATTTAGTGAAATCTAATTATTCTGAAAATTAAAATAAATAAAAATTAATTTTCGTTAAGAAATAATTTTTGCAGTAATGTATGGTGTACAAGGACGTGGAAAAATTATTAACTTTTAATTAAATTTAAAGAATAGATCCTATTATACTAAAATTAATTATGGATTTTTTTAAAGTTTATATCTAGTTTTATAAATTATATGATTCGAAATAATCTCATCAATTATACAAGTCGCCATTGAAACGCTTATTGCATGCTTAGTGTATTTGCCCTTTTGTGACAATGCCTCGAGGGCCTTCAAAGATCGGTTAAGCCGACCAAGCTGTGACAATCAAAAGGGGCATATCGTGTTAAGCTTACCACACTGTGTTGGGATTACCATGAAATATGAAAAAAGAAAACGATATGACGGATAATAGAGTAGATTAGATAACATTAGATTGCTGATTGGCAGGGGTACCTCAGACCAGGTCACTGCAGCCTAAAAGATTTATTGTAACATTCCAACACCTATAAAGCGCCAGTCAGACCTATAATTCCCACAAAATTACAGATTCGCCCAAGCACCACCTTCCACAAGTCCGAGGGTGCCATCACATATCCGCCCAAGTGAACCGATCGCCTCCCAGCCAGTGCTTCACAAAGCAGATACTATGCTCTGCCGTGTCATCCTCACCATTCCAAAATCTACATAAATGGTTCCAAAGTTTTCCTAATTTGTGCAAATGATAGCCAAACCTGTAGTGGCCAATAAGGAGGCCCACAACCAGCCTAGCCTCCCCTTCCTAGACTCCAACAGCTCCTTGGCTCTTCCGGAAGACGAACCAGGAAGAAAGAGCTTCCACTGCCTCATTCGCGACGACCGATCCCGGCACTCCTGTTGGAGGCGCCTCATTCGTTCCGCCCCGTATGGCTTCATATGACAGATAATAGAGCAATAATAACAGTTAATATACATTCTTCAATGGGTTCTTCAATCACTCTCATTCTTCAAGAACGGTATAGAGTTTAGATGACAGTTGCTGAAGATTAAATTAAACAATAAATACACCTCACTTCCACTTTCTCATAGATTTTTACTTTCCTTTTATTTTGAATTTTCATATTAATCAAGTTTTGATTGTACGGTAAGCAAAAGAAGGAAAGTGCTTTTCTAAACAAGTCAATTTTGCACTTTTAACCTTAAACTTAATAGTATAAATATATATGTACATACATATAAAATAAATGCATTTATGAAAACAAAGTACATAATTTTCATTTCAATTTCACCAGAACCTCTGCAAAAAAAAAAAACAAGGATTTTTAATAAATATGTATGTATATAATTATATTATGTATCTAGTAAAATAACAAGTAATTTCACGGAATATTACGTGATTTACCTTGATTTTTTAATCTTATTCAGAGTTTCAAATTTAAAATCATATTATTCATATATGTATAAATTACATATGTACATATACATGTACATGTATCACACATGAATTCGTAAAACCACGTAAAGGACATTATCATTCCAGGAAATTTAAACTTCCTTTATCGAGCTTGGAATCATTAAAATTATTTTATATTTATTATTTTTTTTTTCCTCATCTTTTCATTATTATTACTTTAAATGTTATTTAAATTTAAATTCTGAGATTTTATAAAGAAATTTTAAAATTATATTATACTAATCTATGTATATTTACATACATACATATGTATATTACGTATGTATGTAATGCAGGTTTATTAAACTTTTTGTTTTCTTTTGAAATTCTTAAAAATTCTACGAACATTTTTTTTATATAAAACAGCGTAATTTTCGTCGTCATAAATATTAAAATTTTTACCTTAATTTGCATAATACTTAGTTATTTCATCTTCTAAACGCTATTAAAATAAAGCGTTGTTTTTTTTTTTTTGTTATGTAACAGTATTCACAATATAAATCATAAGAACATTATAAACTTAGTCATGAAATAAGTTCTTTATATGCATAAGATTACTGATATACATATGTATGTATGCTCATATTATTAATACAATTTAAATAAAATGAAATATTATGTTAGTAAATATTTACTCATATATATATGTATGTATATAAAATATAATATATGATTTCCGGAAGTATTCACTGTGGTATAGTAGGAAAAACAAAAAAAAAGAGGTTATTTTATATGAGTATATACGAGTATGTTGTATATATGGCAATTAATGATTTTACTATTGAATTCACCTACGTGCTCAGTCATCATTTAATATTGTAAGCACACAAAGAATTTATGATGTATTTTTTTGATTTATTCTCAATTTAATATACAAACGTATATGAAATTCCTATAATTTATTTATTAAAATATTTGTATAAGAAGATTAAACATTATACAACTACATAAAAAGCACGTTAAATTCATACAATCAGTTTAAACTCTGATGCTAAAATTATACTTCAACTCTTTGAGAACTCTATGTATGGAATGCAAATATTCTTAACTACCTACTTTTTATTATAGTACTAGTAAGGAAGGAGGTATGGATTGTAGCAGGTAGGAGGAATGGATTGGTATCAAGGGGTTCTGGTTAACTATAATAACATAACATTAATACCGTGAGAATATACTGCTTCTATCGAATGGAATGCTCCATTATCTGAAGGACTTCTTGTAGTGTGTTGTCGGTATACCTCAGACTCTACCCTGTCTTCAAACTTTCAAAACAAAAGACGTTAGATTAATCGATCCAAAATTTTTTGGGTTTTCATGACTCTCTCTCCCGGTTTCGGGATGAAGATCACCCTCAAATATTTCCATGATTTGAGTACGTGGTAGAGTGAGAAGCAGCTTTACTTTTAAAAACTTTTAAAATGCCACGGAACTATAAGTTTCCTAGTGTTTTGCAGCGTTGCCGGAACTATGTCATCCATTCCAATGGCCGCATAAAGTAAGAAGCTGTCCATAGCCCAGAAAATTCTCTCACCAATGATGAGAGATTCCATGTCTTCATACGGTATCGAGTTCACCACCAGTCGATTCAACTGAGTAGTTCCTGGAACGGATTTGAATATTTTATACTTTATTACTTCTTGATTTATATTGTAGGATAAATTAACGAATACATTAAACTTTTAATTACTTGGAAAGTGTTAAATTAAACGTGTAAGGCAATATATTCGACAATATATCATGGCTCATATGTATATGTATGTACGTAAAGAAAATATTTTACGTTGAACAAATTCAACTTAAAAACCAAATACCTAAATGCGCATTTAAACGAAAGTGCCAATGTACATGAGATTTTAAAATTTTTATGCATATCTAGAGTAGAAAATAAATAATACACATATAGAAATTTAAGTGGGTTGCATGTTCATTTATAATAATAATTGATCAATAATTTTATATTCACAAATAACAAAATATAAAAGTCAGTAAAATATTGAAGAATTCAAAGTAAAAATTTGCATTTCCCTTTAAAATATTTAAGTAAAAAAAAATAAAAAAAAATAAAAACGTAAAAGTAATCTTAACAGTAAATTTTTTAACAGTATTGTTAATTGCTGCTATTATATACTACCAAGGCGATTACTACCAGTATGTTGACCTGCTCGAATCTTACCTGACTAATAGGGTATTTCTAGTTAAACAGGAAGAGGAGTACTCTTCACTTAGGGATATCAAGTCGGGGGTACCACAGGGCAGTATATTGGGCTCGATATTATACTTGCTATACACGTGTGATATTCCTGAGTCGGAAGGAGTGACAACAACTACATTTGCGGATGATACAGCAGTTATCGCAATTGAACGAAATGAAAATGAATCTACACAAAAATTGCAAAGGCCCAGTGATGAGATCTCAAAATGGACCAGAAAGTGGAATATAAAACTTAACGAGGTTTTCCGTCCGCAAACACGGCGAAGTATTTGGGAATGACGTTGGACGCGAAGCTCAGATGGAAGGAGCACATAAAGAAAAAGAGATCTCAACTAGAGGAGGAATACAGAAAGTATGAATGGGGAGGCGTTCTAAATTGACAATATACAACAAAGTTTTGATATATAATCAAATATTTAAGCCTATCTGGGCTTACGGAATTCAGTTATGGGGCTGCGCTGCGCAGACTCATATCCAATCTATACAAAGATTTCAAAATAGAGTATTACGGGACATTGTAAACGCCCCTTGGTATGTCTGTAATGCCGATATACACAGGGATCTCACGATCCTAAGTGTCACAGACGAAATTCGAAAGCAAGCAGCCAATCATAAAATGCGTTTATCCAATCATGTCAACATCGAAGCGGCTCGATTGGTTGACAATCAAAACTTTGTTAGGAGACTTAAACGTACGGGACCTCTCGAGTTAGTTTAAGGCTTTTTATCCGGAACAATGAGTACTTAGTACGCTATTGTGCTAGATCAAAAGCTTGTAAATAATCAAAAAAGTTACAGCAAAATTAATGGTCAGTCGTTTCTGACTAGTTTTATAGTTTATTTTGAGGAGGGTGTTTTTTAGTGGATTAAAGTTCCACACTACTGCTTTTTGTCTGGCAGTGTCTTTCGAGATTTTTCACCCTTTCTCTACAAAAAAAAAAAAAAATTATATACTGTTAAATAAACAGTTAGTCCGTAATAAGTTTTTTCACTGCCAATTTTTAGAAAAAATTTTAAAATATATAGGATGAATTACGAAAATTATTCGAAACAACTCAATACAGTTTAGTATTTTTTTTAGCATTATTCATGGGGCCCAAAACCGCACTGTCACCTCCTAGTGGTGGGCCCCGGTAATGGCGGAGGATAAAGGGGTGATTGAAACGATCAAAGTTACGTTCGTGTCGTGGTCATGTCTCGCGGCGAGCCTCTTGCTTTGTGAGTTTCAGCCCTATATCTATACGTCAGCTGACGACAGGCGTCCCAAGTCAAGGTGGAACAGCATATGCCGATGACTGCGTGGCTAAGGGGGAGCTTAGTCGTTAGTATGCGGACTCTGGATACCAGGCGCCCTCCAGTTTAAATGAGCCTTCCCATGGTATGCCGGGCTCTGCCATGGGTGACTTTACTTTCCCGCGCTACTCGTGGGACAGAAATGGAAAACAACAACAACAACAACAAGACAAATAACAACAGTGACAACAACAACAACAACGACACTAAGGACAACATACAACCACTTAGTGCTCAAGGGTCTTCGGAACCAGAGCTTCTCTCAACTGACGCAGAGGAGGAACTCCTTCTCACGCCAGTGGAGGAAAAGGCGTCGCCTCCGATGGAGACGGATAATCAGGATCCTCTTGGACCTATTATCCAAAAAACTGAGGAGGACCTGAAAAGGTTGGACATCAGGGGAAAAAAACAATATTTCTCTGGTGCATCCAAGCGGCGTATCGCGGCTTATATCAGGGATGGCATGTCCCCAGAAGAAGCTCGCAGATACGAGAAGGAAAGGCTGGAAAAGCTGAAGGCCTGCGGATCGGTTGTTGTGGCCGACCATCCCCAAAAGAGGGAAAGGTCGGAAAGCAACACCCCTGATGCAGGGCCCTCAAAGAAGAGGTCGATGAAGGGCAATGTTGAGGAAAAGGTCCCTGGGAACATTCCTCAACAAAACCCGAAAATGACTTCTTATCGGGATGCAGTAGCACAGGTCAAGGTGGCCATCACTCATAGACTGCATCCAGAGGAAAGGCTATCCGAAGTCCAGATGGGGAAAATCAAAGTAGCCATCATGGATGAAATGGATAGGGTTGTGGACTCTCATCCACAATTCACTGCAGCGTTGCAAAGGGACGGATGGATATCCGTAACATGCAACAATCAAGACACCAGGGAGTGGATAACCAGTGTCTGCAGGAAGATAAAGCCTTGGGACGGTTGCGATGTCGTGGTACTGGATGGCGACAGCATGCCCAAACAGCATGTCTGCGTCACCTACGTACCAAAGGACGAGACAACCGTCAGTCTCTCCAGGGACAAATTTCTAAGTAGGATAGGGAAGCAAAATCCCAGCCTCAAGATAAGTTCCTGGAGGGTGCTGAGGATGGATAAGGAAAAGGACGGGGGCTGCTCCATCACCTTTTCCGTGGATGATTCCGGATTGGAAGATCTACGGAAAGCGGAGTTCCGACTTTTCCTGAATTTCTTCCGTGTTACCGTTCGGGTTAAAGGAAGAAAATCCTCTCAAGGTGCTGGCGGCAGGGCAGGACAAAATAAAAAAACCAGTGCCCACCGCGACAACGACAACGACGAGCACTTCAGGCCAACCAAAAGAGCCAAAACTCATTGGAAAGTCTGAAGTCGCTCCGAAAATGGCGGCAAGGGAAACGGAAGGACCATCGACCAGCACGCCAAATACAAGCGTCCCGGGGGAACCAAAAGGGCTCAAGCCCATTGGGAAGCCCGGAAATGCTTCGGTATTTGCTGTTGGAGGGGCTAGCGTGGCACCTGGGGCGGCAAAAGAGGCTGTGGCAGGGCAGGCGCCCACCAAGATGTGTAAAAAGGCGAAAATGGGAGGTAAGGCTCATGTAAAGCCTTTGTCTAAAGGGCCAAAGCCCATAGACAAGAGCCGGAGGAAATAATATGGCTGTGAGGTGCATCCAAATAAATCTACAGCATGCTAGGGCATCTACTGATGTTCTGGCTCATAGATTTATGAAGGATCACCTCGATATCGCCCTTATCCAAGAGCCTTACATAGTGAAGGATCAGGTTAAGGGCCTAACAGGTGAGCTATTGTATGATAATACAACTGGGGGCAGGCCTAGGGCTTGCATCTTGTTTAGTAAAAAGCTAACGTATTTTCCCATTCCAGATTACTGTTCTAAGGATCAGGTAGCTGCGTTGGTGAAGGTGAAGTCCTGCGGGGGCTGGACAGAGTTCATTGTGTGCTCATCCTACCTCCCGGGGGACTGTGCCCACCCGGACGAGCAACTGAAGGATCTAGTGGACTTTTGTGGAAGGAGGAACTTCCAACTTATAATAGGAAGTGATGCCAATGCCCACCACACCGTCTGGGGAAGCAGCAATATAAACAAAAGAGGTGAGTGCCTACTTGAATTTATATATAGCAATAAATTAATGATTATGAATGAAGGCAATAGGCCGACATTCATAAATGCAATTAGGGAAGAGGTCCTTGACATCACCCTTTGCACTGAATTTATCGGCAGTAGGGTTGGTGGATGGCATGTCTCAAATGAGACATCCATGTCCGATCATAGGCAGATTAGGTTTGATATCATGGTCTCCGGGGGCCTGGCAGAAGAAATATATCGGGTGCCCCAATCCACAGATTGGAGTCAATTCGAAACGCTCCTCATGGATGGGATTAGATCCGTTCCTGCTTCTGTCAGAACGGTGATGGATATCGAACTGGCCAGCGAGGCCCTGACGGCGGCTATTACTAATGCCTATCACGGGAGCTGCCGTGCTAAGCCGAGGCGGAGCAATAGGAAGTGCCCGTGGTGGAATGAGGAGCTTTCAAGGCTTAGACTAAAGACCAGGAAGCTATTCAATAGGGCCAAAGCGTCAGGTTCGTGGGAAGAGTATAAGGACTCACTCACAAAATACAATAAAGAAATTAGGAAAGCGAAGAGAATCTCGTGGAGGGCGTTCTGCAAGGGCATTGATGAACTCCCCAGCAGTGCGCGTCTTCACAGGGTGCTTTCCAAAAAGTATGCTAGTAGGTTGGGCCTAATGGAACGTCCTGATGGCTCCATGACTGAGAACGGAAGGCAGACGTTGGAGCTTATGGCGTCAACGCACTTTCCTGACTCGGAGATTCTTCGGAATCACTCAAATGCAGTCATCGAACCGGGGGCACCCTGGCCCAGGAGGGATGACTGGCAACGATCCCGTCTAGTCTTCACGATGGGCAGGATTAGATGGGCTGTTTTCTCTTTCAGGCCCTTCAAATCTCCAGGTGATGACGGGATATATCCTGCATTTTTGCAGAGGGGTTTCCAACATATCGCTAGAGCACTGTTGGGAATTTTTCGCGCCAGCTATGCGTGGGGTTACATCCCTCAGGCATGGAGGGTGGCTAAAGTGACGTATATTCCGAAGGTGGGTAAGCGACCAAGCAACCACCCAAGGTCTTTCCGTCCAATCAGCCTTACTTCTTTTCTATTGAAAGCAATGGAAAAAGTGATTGATAGATTTATACGGGACGGTGCACTGGGAAGCAATCCCTTGCATGAATCTCAATACGCCTATCAGTCGGGAAGGTCTACTGTACTCGCTCTGCAGAGTCTGGTGGGGGTCCTTGAAAACTCACTGGAAGTGCGGGAGGTAGCAGTTGGCTGCTTCCTTGATATAGAGGGAGCTTTTGACAACACCCCATATCATGTCATCTGTGAGTCGTTGCACAAACGAGGGATTGATGCGACGACTAGCAGATGGGTCAATCGGATGCTACAGGATAGGATTATTAAGTCCACCATAGCTGACGATATACTCTTCATCTCCGCTGCAAAAGGATGTCCGCAGGGCGGGGTTCTTTCGCCCCTCCTGTGGTCCATTGTAGTGGATGATCTAATAGCTGCTCTCAGGGGCTCCGGGGCGCGTGTCTGGGGATACGCTGACGATGTGGCCTTCGTCGTGCGGGGAAAATTTGAGAGCACTATTTCTGATCTTCTACAGCAAAATTTACGTGTTGTGGAAAGGTGGTGCAAAGGCGTTGAGTTAAATATAAATCCAAGCAAGAGCACTTTGGTCGCCTTCACCAGACGCAGAAGCAGGGACAGATTAACGAGCCCAATTCTGTTTGGTGAACGTATTAGTTACTCGAGGGAGGTGAAGTATCTGGGGGTAACCCTGGATGATCGTCTCTCTTGGAATACCCATATCGATAGAGTTATCGGGAGAGCTACGGCGGCCTTGTGGACGTGTAGGAGCTTCATCGGGGGGACCTGGGGAATTAGTCCCAGAATAGCACTGTGGCTATATACGGCCCTTGCTAGGCCCATCGTCACCTATGCGTCGATTGTATGGTGCCGTAAAGCTCAGCAGGCGGGTGTGCGGGCCAAGCTGGAAAAGCTACAGAGGCTGGCCTGCCTGGGAGTGACCGGGGCGATGCGGACGGCTCCCACCGCTGCATTGGAGGTGATGATCGGATTGCCGCCACTGCACCTCCATATATTGAAGGAAGCTCGGCTGGTGACTTACCGACTTCTCTCTGGCGAGGACGGGGCAGGGCTAAAGTTGGCCCACAGAACTCACAGAGACTTCATTGAGGGCGATCCGATTCTAAGGATAACCATGTCAGATACCTGTCTGCCGCGGTACAACTTCGACCACAAGTACAGGGTTCTGTTTCCTGATCGATGGACGTGGGATCGGGGTGGTCCGGTACTTAGGTCGGGTTCGAGCGTGTGGTATGCGGACGGATCCAAAACGGAGTCGGGTGTGGGCTCGGGCGTATACGGTGTCCGCCCGGACACACGTGTATATGCAACCCTTGACCCGTATTGCACAGTGTTCCAGGCCGAAATACATGCAATAGAGATCTGTCTGAGAATCAATTTGGAAAGGGGGTATAGAAACCGCACCATCTATGTGTTCTCAGACAGCAGGGCTGCACTGCTGGCGCTCCGTTCAGCTCAGGTTACATCCAAGCTGGTCTGGAGCTGCCTTGCTGCACTTATGGAATTGGCATCGGAAAACAGAGTGATGCTCATTTGGGTGCCGGGCCATAGTGGCCATGCGGGCAACGAAGTTGCCGATGAGTTGGCGCGGAGGGGATCTGGGGCTGCCTTTGTGCAGCCGCTGCCTTTCTGTGGTCTGCCTTCTTCCGCCGTGGGGGCCAGGCTTGCCTGCCTACTCGCGGCGGAATGCAGTCGTCACTGGCGGGACACGAAAGGGTGCCGTCATGCGAAGGTGTTTGTTCCGGCGTGCTCCGGCGGATTCGCTGCGGAGTTGCTGGGGATGAGCAGGAGCCGGGTTCGCACTATTGCGAATTTCTTCACGGGGCACTGCCCGGTGAAATACCACCTGCACAGGCTGGGGAAGTTGGGCTCCCCCCTGTGCAGATTTTGTGGGGGTGGCGATGAGACCGCCGTGCACATTCTCTGCGACTGTCCGGCACTGGCTGTTCGGCGCCGCAATTGTCTTGGACATGGGTCCCTAAGTGTTCGGGAACTATTGTCCAACTCCCTTAGGGATATCTCCGGCTTTGTGATTGGGACGGGGATATTATAGACGGGAGGGTGGGGTGGCTACAATAAGTCAAAAATGGCTGCGGTGGCTTGGGGGGATGCTCCTGTCCCCACTCAGTTCCCTTAGAATCTACAATCTACAATCTAGCATTATTCATTCGACTGCACCCGGAAATGTATATTGTCAATAGAAAAATATATGTGCAGGTCAAATGTTTTGATATACTCAATAATTATATAATGTCAAGTAAAGACATACATACATACTTCTTAGCAACTTTTATTTTCGTTTTTCATCTGCCTCTCTAATGTAATCCCGTTCAATTCCTCAATATTCAAATACATTGGTACATAAATTACTCTTGGTATCATAAAGTTTAATACTGTTATTTTATCACAATATTTTTAAGACAAATTGCGAAAAAATATACATACATAAATGTTTTCATCTTTTTTTTTGAAATATAAAATAATTAACTATAATTTTTTTTGTTTTGTAAATAAAAATTGACATTTTAAAAATAATAAATACTTACATATGTATGTATGTGTATTTATGTACAACCAATTAAAATTTACGAGGACATAATTACTGTTTTCCATTTTTTGACACTTTTTTAATACCACACAATAATTTAAATCACCGTTGGTGGTATTAAAACTGCACATTATAATATTTATGTGTTCCCCTATGCAACACATGCATAACATATACAAACGTGCAATAGAATCTAATAGCGCGTACATTATTTTAATATACGGTTTATAATTTTTTATTCTTGGCTTTATAGAAATTATATTTGTATATAACATTTTTTTATGCTTTTCTTTTTCTTCTTGATTTTTTTAAATTTTTTATTGTTTAACTCCTATCTTTTTACTTTGCAATTAACCATTAACTTTAAATTATAAATATCACAGTAACATAAAAAAAAGGCAACTTCATTTGAATTTAAATTGACCGAAGATATTTATAAGTACTTATACTTGCCTATATGAATGTAGATGAATGTATGCAACACACAAAAAAAAAAATTCAGCCGAAAGAAACTTAGATTCTATTACATTCCTTAAAGGCTGACATTATCTTAAAATACTTAAATGCCGATATCCATGACTGCTAAGTTTTAAATAAAATGAAAAAAAAAATTTGTTTTTTTTCTGTTACTTTCTCGCGCAATCATGATGGTAGAAGAAAAATCTATAAAACGAGAAAAAAATTTTTCTAATTGAATAAATATTTTAATTTTTTTTTTAATTACAATTTAAATTTCTAAACTCTTTGAAAAAATTTAAATTAATTAAAATGGATATGAAGAATAAAAAATTTCGAATGAATTATGAATGCAGCCCAAGACAAATTTTAAAATCTAAAAATTTTTGCTAAAAAAAATATGAAAATGAAGTTTTATTGAAAACTAATAATGAATTATGTGTTGATGATGATAAGAAAGTGATTTTTCGGCAAAATTAACATTTTGTAATTAAATACCTTTTTATTACAAAAAATTCTTTTTTAGTAAATAAGGATTAAGAAATTGTTCTAATTTACAAATTAAAACGAGTTAAATTTGATTAACATGTAAATGGCTCCGAAAATTCTATTGTGCTTTTTAAAACGAAGTGAAATTACCGGTTTCGGCAATGAAGAGCTAATCCAAAGAATTTCGAAATTTTCCTATAATTCAATGTTCGAAAATTCAATGTTCTATCTAATTATGTATATAGTAAGTTTTTCCATTTTTATAATATTCGAATTTAAATTAAGTACCTACATTGAAGACGTTCTACAATAACATAACAACCTCCTAACTGCAGTAATACAGTCGGTTTAACTCACAACTTAATTGTGGTAACTAAACTTTAGCTTATGAGTTGTAATTACAACTCATATGCTAAATAGCGTAAAAATACTATATTCTTGCAATTTTGAAGTTAAAGGAACATAATACACTTATCTCAAAGTAAACATAATTCCATAACAAAAGCTAGCGTATTTCAACAGAGAAACAAATCTTTAAAATTCAACTAGTTTTTCGGGAATGTTACGCAAAGCTGTTATTTAATTTTGTTCAGGTGTTTTTTTAACTACATACATATACTTACATAAAAGTGGTAAAGTTTTTCTAATCTGATTTTTCCCCATTTCATTCTCCTTCTTTTTCTTCTTCTTGTTTTGATGGTTAAATAAACATTAGACATTCAAATTACACCATTACAACAAGAAGATATCTATAAACTCTCTGAGTAGCTTTGACAATGATGCAAAAAAATTTTTTAAAGGTATAATTTTTATTTTTGTTCTTTTTAAATTTTTTTTTCTTTTTTTTTGCTTTTTATTATTACTTTCGACGAAATTTAAGATTTTTGAGCGAATACACACATTTTTTGCATTTTATTTAACTGATTTTAATCATTTACTCTCGCGTATAACGTCCTATATAAACATACTACGCCTATGCGTTATACAAAAATCAAAAAACAAAAAAAAAACAAAAGCGCGTTTGTTTTTCGTAATAATGATAAAAAAGTATAGAAACAAAGAGTTTAAAAAAAAAATATAAAATAGAAGAAAAAAAGCAAAAAAAATATTGCAAAATTACTTGATCTCGTCAGAAGATTGCGAAGCAGCGTTTCACATTTTCACATTATTTCTTTTTATTCTTGTTTTTTTTTTTTTTACTACATATTATTATTATTTATTTATGTTTATTTTTGCTTTTGTTTTCTTTTTGCCGCAAAATTTTTCCTCTTCGGCTTCAAAAACTTAATATAGTTAAGGAGCAAATAGTTTTCAGTTTGCCTTCACTATTAGCAAAACACAAAACTTACATAGTATACAAAATCAAGAATTTAAAAATGTATAGTTACATACATACATACATAGATACAAAATGTTATACAATAAAACTAAGCATATGAAAATATCAACAAATAAAAAAAAAAAAAAAAAAACATTGCAATTGCTTTGATGTCTAATGTATTGCCGATAAAAATAAAAAGTAAATATAAGGTACCCATACGTTTGAACATTATAGCCATGTAGGTGCCCACCGCCTTCAGACATTAATTCTTTAAAAGAAATATTTCAAATAACGCAATACAATGCAATGATGCAGAGTGCAGCAAATAGAAAAATATTTTATTTTCTTTTGCTAAAATATAGTAAAGCAATCAGTATTACCACAGCATTTGAAAGCAATTTTATAAATTTTTTGCAGGAATTGAAAATTATTACAGCTAATATTTAAAAAATTACTACTTAGTATATATTAAACCGGTTAATTTACCTAGTTTTGTGTTTTCGCAAACAAATGTGGTTAAGCAAACTAAAATATTGCAAAGAACATTATGTACATTATCAGTCAGTACATGTACATATAATTACTGTATACTACCACCCACACTATGTATACTCACTATTTATACAAAATTTGAATGACTACTCCGTGTTAAATATCATATATCGGCTCAATACCTTGAGCATATACATATGCTGTGACCCGAAAGATGGCGAATTATACCTGATTAGGTAGAAGTTAGGAGAAACCCTGATGGAAGACCGAAACAGTTCTGACGTGCAAATCGATTATCAGAATTGAGTATAGAGGCCTATCAAACTATCTAGTAGCAGATGATCGGTGTAATTCTGCAAAAATAATTTATACAATTTTTTTTAGCCCTTAAGGAAGTTAGACATCCAGGATCGGATAAACTCCATTTATATTTTAAACCAAATTCTTCGGAGTATAAATCAATAACATAAATTATAATTCTAGCAATATGTTTCTAAAATATGAAAAGACATACATTATCACAATCATAAATTAGGAGCAAATATAGGAAAAAGGCAAGCTAATTTTAAATTTATTTTGTCCCGTCAATAATCTAATAAACAACTATTAACTAAGATAATGTTCCCAATTCTTTCAAATAAAATAAAAAAATAAATTTGCTAAATTATTTTAAACTGGCAACATTTAATAGAAAATTTTTTAAATGATTTTTCTTTAATTTGAAGTAGACCTTCATTGCATATATCATTTCGCTATAGTCCATATGGGCATCATTGTTATTATGGTTAAGTTTAATCATATCTCTATCTTTTTATATGTTGCAAATTCTTAATAGGTCCACATATTTCGCAAATGTTTTATTTTACTTTTTTTTTTCTTCTCTTGTTATATAATTTTATATCTATCATAATATACACTTTTCAAAATACTTCATAACTAACATTCGTAATAAAAATATCTAGCTAGCTCTAGCTAAGTAAAGACTTAAAACTGGCATCTAAAGATGGAAGGTAAAAACAAAAAAAAAATATAATTTTTTTTTTTATATTTTTTTAAATAATAAAAAAATAAAAAATAGCAAATCTTGATTAATATTTTCCCAGGCTATTCTAGTAAATATTTTTCAATTGAGAAGTTTTTTTTTTGTTTTTTGATTTAGTAATAGTTGTAATACAGTATTGTATTTACTCAACTTTTCTATTCGACTTACACGAAAAATTACTAGCATCAGCACTGCAATAAATAACTTGTTAGAATTTAGAAAGTGGGCAGCATGTCATAACAGCAACATAAAATTTCTTCTATCCTTGATAATAGAGTATTGTGCACTATGTATGCTGAGAGAAATACTTCTTAAAAGCACTGATCATATTGAACACCACATTAATACTCGTATACCGGCCTTGTCAGATAAGAAGAGGAATTACGGTAAACTAATTTTTATATGTAAACAATAACTTTTCTTGTTGATTCTTCATAAATAATGGCTTTTATACAAGATAAAAGTGTTCTACAAAAAATTATGCTGTCAATTATTTTAAGATTGATCCGTCGGTTTTTTATCCAACTGATAAATTTCATATGAAGTTGACATTCTCTTGACAGTGCAGTTTTTTCCATTTTCTTTTTCAAAAATTTGAAGAGAAAAATCCAGTTGACTTGAAACAGTTCAGCTTAAAATTGACGAATATATACTCTAACATTATTCATATTTAGGAAATTGGAGTCGCCCAGCATTAATCATAGGCTACTGCGCCATTAATATGTTATAAAACAATTTATTTCTCTATTTATTTATTTTATTTATTTTAGTTTTCTGTTGTTATTAGCTAGTTGGTTTTTTTTTTCTTTCATATTTGCGTATTTTGTAATGTGTGTGTGTTTATCGCGCAAAATATTGGAAAAATTAAATAAAAGCAAAAAAAAAAGGAGGCTGAGTTCAATAATTTTTCAAAATCGGTTTTTCTATTTTATGATAACATTTTGTATTGTTGTTTTCTATACTTTGTTTTTTTTTTTTATATTGCTAATATAAGTACATATTAAAAGTAAAAGTTATTGATAATCGTTATTTTTTTTTCTTAAAAACCTTCTCATATAAACAACAAGAAAAATTAAATAAGTGTACTAAAATTATATAGATTAACTAAATCACATTTTTTAAAGTGAATCCTTCTTAAGGAGAATCAATATAGTATTTAAAATATTCTATCGCTATATGAAAATATTCCGGACTAGAATGTTGGGAATTGTAAAAAATAGATTTCTATATAAAAGATGAAATATATGGTACTCGTATATACATATGCATATACAAGTATATAGTCACATTTAAGATAATATTCCTCATAATAGTCATGATTTTCTAGTATTTTGATGATCTATATTTTTTTTTGTTGTAAAATTAAAATAGTAGAGAATGTTGATATAGTAAAAATTTCTGAAACATTTAACAAAACAAGTAAAATTTAATTTTAAGTAATTTATTTTTATTCGTTTAATAGTAAAATATTTAAAAAATATAAAGTATAAAAATATTTTCATTATACATCAAATATAGGTAAAAATAAAAATACCAATACATATATATATTTATAGTTAAGCGTGATATTAACCTGGATTAGAATAGTATTTTTGTTTTCTTAATAGTAAACAAGCATAACATTATTATTTACTATCAATCTACATATATGACAACTGAAAATTGTTTTCATAGAGCATTTTCTGTAAGTTGGTATGTGCATGTCTTTTTTAATTTCCCATAAAAGTAGATACTTTATTTAGAAAGAAATTTTTGAAAAATTTTAAATTTCTCGAAAATAAATTAAATATTTTTATTCTTAAGTAGTATAGTTAAACTGACGAAGCTGCTAAGGTCTCAGAAGAAAGAAAGTGGCACTCTTTCATATATTTACTGTAGTACTCTGACACACTTCTCTATTGTATTAAGACTTTGTTCTTAACACTTCATTAATGTTACTGTTTTTGGTTGTATAAGCTCTTAAAAGAGCTATCATCCTACAACCTCAAAAATAATTTATTCGCGTTTACGAAACTATGACGTGCAAGCGGCCACGGTAAAAAAAACTGTTATACAAAAAAAATTTGATTAAATAAGTTGAATAACTTACTTAAGACACGACCGCGCATCGCACGGTCCGGGAAGCTAAGATAGGAATACAAGGGGTGAGTCATTTTTGGAATATTTCTTGAGTACTAACCTTATTCTATGCAATAGGGGCTCAGAGCTCACTTTTATTACTAAAAATCGGCAAGAGGTTATGGACATATGTATGCCGTTGGGATAGTCAATATGCCGTTGGGATAGTCACGAACTGGAAGGTTTCGCAAGAGCACTCCGTTTCTGACCATCGTTACATACTTTTTGATTTCATTGCCAAGCAGAATACTCCACGGGCTTCAGAAACCTAAAAATGACTGACTGGTCCAAATTCAGAGAATCGCTAAGCGATCTCCTGGGGGTCGTGCCAAGTCACCTTCTTACCCTGGCAACAACTGGACAAGCTCTGTTGCGGAGTTCTTGGACCTGATGATGGCCACTCATTGATGGCCAGGCCGACCGTCGATTCGTATACGGAGGCCATTGTCTCGAACAGAGGAATAATCTGCGCTATCCGCAGCTTCAAGCCCTTCAAGTGTGTTACGGAGGTTATCCTTTCCTGGCTAAAAACTATAAACAAATGATGCATAGACCTAACCCACATTCCAGAAATCTGGAATGTTGCTAAGGTGGTTTTTATACCTAAAGCTGGGAAAAGCTCTCACAGCTGGCCAAAGAACCTTGGACCGATTAGTCTGACATAATTTTTGACATTGAAATTAGCTCTGTTGTCTTCAGCACAACATGCGTGGTGCCATGGCAAGTCAACTGAGACGGCCCTGCATTCTCTTGTACACCACATAGAGGGATCCCTGTACAGCACGGATTGTACCTTGGCCGCCTTTCTGGATATCGAGGGGGCATTCTATTACGTCACTTCGGGGGCGATCAGTGTGGCAATGATAAGCGTGTCGATTCATGGATTCCTGGCGAGCTTGATAGCACGCATGCTGTTGGCAGGTCAGTGTGTGAAACGCACTTTTGTGAGGGGCACCTCTTAGAGGGGCTACTCTAAGCCTCGCCAACTACGGCGGGGCATAGCTTATCCCCGGAGGCTAAATTCCTGGGTCTTATTTTGGATTCTAAGCTAAACGGGAAGTCTAACATCGCAGACAGAGTAAGGAAGTCTGCAGCCACGCATGGTTCTCTGGCTATACACTGCGATGGTCAGGCCCGTGCTTCTGTACGGAGTTTTGGTTTGGTGGCCTGCACTTAATACTTCCTTCAATTTAAAACTGTTGAGCAAAGTCTAAACGATGGCAATGATGTGCGTGGGGGGAGCTCTTCGCTCTACTTTGACATAGGCTCTCGAGATGCTCCTCCACTTTGTTTCGGTGGAGATTCTCTCGCGGCTGGCGGCAGAATCGGCCGTGCGCATGAGAGCTGTGACACAGTGAGTCGATGGTCCCGTGGTTCGGACTGGGGAATGTATAACTATCCGGATCGACTATGTCTCTCCTGCCATTTCATTTACGAAAAAATTTGGTCCGCCTAGGCAAACCTGGTGAGAGGAAGGCAACACATGCCGCGGATCCATTTATTTCTACACTGATGGATCCAAGCTGGATGACAAAGTTGGAGCGGGAGTCAACTCCGGACAATTTGGCGTAGAGATTTCCTTTCTTTTGCCGGACCACTGCAGCGTCTTTCAAGCGGAGGTGGTTGCAATAGGTGAATTTATGCGCTGGCTGGTCGTCAATGTGATATTCTGCAGGGAAATCAGTATATTCACCGACAGCCAGGCAGCAATAAAACGTTGGATTCAGAAACATTGAATTTCTTTATTGATTGAAAAAAAAATATTTCCCTTACACATTTTAATACAGAAAATTACTGAAAACTTACTGAAAATTACTTAAAATTAATAAAATAAAGTTTACCATATTTTTGACTTATTTCACTATAATTTTAAGTTTGCTGTACAAATTTTTGGTAGCCCTGCTACTAAATTACATTACTCATTTTTAACAAATCCTCCTTCCACCCCATTTCATACCCATTATTTAAAAAAAAAAAAATTTTCTACGCAAACGCAACCCATACCAAAAAAAAAAGAAAAGTGTGTTCTTATCATGTGCCACTTCTTATATTTTTTAAGAGAATTTTTTGTTATACACTCACGTTTTCATGAATTAATAAGTTATTATAAATTTTTTGAGAGCATAAAATTTTCTCTTAAATTGAATCCAGAATCAGTCACCGACCATATTAGTTGTTTATTATGTAGATAAGTAAGTGCTTTATTTATAGTATATTTACTAAGATAACTGAATATGTAGGTCACTGGTTCAAATTTCTCAACCGTCGCCAAGCTTTTGTATGTAATTGTTCAGATATGTACTATGCGAGTATGAGTATGGGCCACTCGAGTTTCTTACAATACTTACATAAAAGAAGATATGACATTTTCGACTGATTTTATTGACTGACATTTTGTTTTGACAAATAATAAATTTGTGTGGAATTTTATTTACCTATGTTTATTTTCTATGATTCAGTTCTTAAAAATTTTTTGAAAAATTTCAGTAGTCGTAATCGAATATATATTTTATTGCAAGCAGAATGATTGGGCGCATTTTGAAGGTGAATGGGCCGCATGCCATCCATGGACCGTATTTTGCCAATGGCTGCTTTAGATGATTAAGATTTTTCTTCATTATTTGTATTATAAGAACTCTTACTTGTTTTTGATTAATATAAGCTTCTAAATTGAATTTTCTAAAAAACTTAATTTTGAACTTAAACGATTGCCATTTTTATAGCACAAAATATGTTTGTATTTCGCAATATGATTTTCGCATATATACATATGTACATAAGTATTTGTAAATAATAATAAAGGATAATGCATAAAAATTATGTTTACATACAAATATACAAATGTAACTGTATGGTTTTTATTAGCAATTTTTTATATAAAGTTCAAAACAAATCCTTTTTATGTACACACACTATTAAAAATGTTTTTATATTTGTGTAAATGTAACAGTATTACGAACATTTTGTTTATTTTTCCTTTTTTTTTTTATTTAAAACTTTTGGCAAAAATTTTTTTTCCTTTGAATTTTATAAATTACAGATTAAGATGTTCAAAATATATATAAATAAAAAATACAAATTGGAAAATTCATACTTACCTGGCGCAGAGGTTTTCCGTGATCAATAAGGCGGATCCTCCGAGATGAGGTCTTATCATTGCACCGAGATTTGATTGACTCTCGCGATTATTCCTAATGTGAATAAGTCGTGCGTGTAATTTTTGATAGCAGGGAATGGCGTACGCGCCGTCCCTATAAATATAATAAACATGTCATTTGATTATCAATACATATATGTGTATATATATATTGCAATAAGGACGATCGTATGTCTTTAATTTCTTACTTAAATCTCTTTTTAATTCTACAGTCAACAAATAAATAAAATGGACCAAATTTGGAGTACAATATTTCATATTCCAAATCTATACTTGCTTCATCTTGAAATCAAATCCATAATTACTAAATGTAATATATAAGAATCAATTCTATTATATCAATTTTATTTAGATAATCTCGTTAGAAATGTGTTACTCTCCTCATATATTATTAAGTTGTTTTCTGATAAAAACAGAACATCTTCATTTATAAATTAAGTTGGAAAAAAAATAACTGCAGCTCATGTCAAATATTTTTAATACATTTTGATTACATGCTTTCGAAATGTTCAATTTTAATTAAATGATGCATTCATCTTTTGAGTTCATTCTTTTGTATTAATCTTGCCATTTATTTACCTTTTTCTTTATCTTAAATTTTACCATTTTAATTTGTTGGCATTTTAACATTTAATCAAGAATAAATCTTTATTATATAATGACTGTTCACCATTATAAATTTTAAATCTAGTGTTTACTATGTATACATTTATATATAGTTGGATTATCATTATTATTTAATTTACATATAAAACATATATATGTATATACTCATACATATAATATGTGTAGAAAAAGAGAAAAACCGACCGACTGACTAATCAATGCGATTAACAATTCACAAAAATCAAATAAAATTATTTTATTTCTCTATAAAAAATTTCTATTCATATAGATATATGTATATATACATATATTTAAAATTGCAAGATAAAACTTAAACTGATGTACAACTAGAGCAGTTAAAAGGTCAATGAAAATGAATAAGAATAAAAACGGAGTTCTAAGATAATATCCAATAGATAATTCCTAATAAAATGATTAAAGTCTATTGAAATGTCATCAGTAATAAATGACAAAATCCTAACTAAGAACAAAATAATCACATCACCTAACGATCCGTAACCAAAGAGCGCTTTTTAATATATTTACAGGATTTCATATTTATACATGTACGCTTATAATATTATTCGTTTGTATATATAAGTAGCCTTATTATAAAATAAATATGTACGTGCATATTAAGGAATAAAATCTACCGCATATTTTTGCTATAGAAAACAAAATTGAACTCAATCTTTAATAAAAGATTTTCAAAACATTTTAAATATTATGAAGGAATTCAGTCAGAAATTTGTTAAATTCTAACTAAAATAAAGGACTTCCACAAATAAATAGAGTTGTAATTTGTAAAAATTATTTGGTTGATTAAAATGAAGGCTTCTAATATTTGGTTTCTCATATTTTTATAATTGACACTTCATATACGTGATACCATTTCATATAGTCACCAAAGGGAAATCGGCTCTATTAAATTTTCCATATTAATAAATCAGGAAACTGAAACACAAATTACACTTACATGTTGTTAACATTTAAACAAAAATTAATATAACATTATTGTTCACAATTTTTAAGCAATAAACAGCATGACTTTTATTTAAAAATATTATATCTCTTTGAAGTCTTTGACCACATCCTTACATCCTTAATTAAGGACAGTTTTATAATTACAAAGTATACTTAAAAATATTTCACAGTTAGTGTTTACATGATATAAGAATTGAAATCCCTTACATCTTCTAAATATTTTTCAACAGAACAATATAAACTGTAAATTCAGAACATTGGTACCTTCGCATATAATCTAATAATCGGAAAAACCGATCATAAAATCACAATACTTCAATATTATTCTCTTTATATTGTTAGTCTACCGAATTTCCTTTTAAAAAGTAAACCATTTCATATGAAACGATTTGAAAATTACAAGAACAAAAAAATCTTGACATCATTTAGAATTTTGGTGACCATTTGACTTTGTTATCGATTAAGAAATTTCAAAAACTAAAAATAAGAATAAATAAAAGAAAAAATTTTTAAGAATTACAAGTTTATCTTATGATATTTATTTAAAAAGAATGTGCTATTTTACTTTTTTTTCTATTTTTTTGTTCTTGTAATTGTTTTTTCAAGAGAACATGGCAATGTTTTTGTAATAAAAACAAGACGCATTCACTTATTTATAGGTTTAAAGCCGCACCACATCTTAATAATCCCAAAAGATGACTTTGCGCATTTACTTTACAATAATCCGGGATTAAAAAAGAATTGAATTTTTTTTTTTTGTGATTTTACTTGAAATTTCTATAATCTGCTTACATAGAGAAGTTTATATATATACATACATTTTTACATTTGTTCCTCTCATTTTAAACGCAATTTTAAAATTCACTACATTTTGAATATTTTTTTCTACAAAAGTAATCATAAAATAAGAAAATGATTATTTTTATACTCGTACGAACGTATGTTCAAAGGGTATAACGCGAAGAACGTAACGCTAAGCAATAACGGCCTTAGATATAGACTCAAGTGTATGTTTTTGATCAGCGTCGAATTCTTAGTTGATTTAGCTTTGTCAGTCCGTCCGTCCGTCCGTCCGTCCCAGCGATAACTCAAAAACTAATTGAGCTAAGTTCACCAAATTTTCACAAATGATTTATTGTAGTAAGTGCCAGAACCCTATTTAAATTGGGCATCAGCAGCTGCCATACAACTTCAAAATTTATTTGGCTATATCTCAGAAACTATAAAAGCTGTGGTATTCAAGTTTTACACAAGCGAATATATTAGTAGGGCCGATGTGCTTGATAAAATTCATTAAAATTTCTTGGCTCTTTCTGAAAGCTGCCATACAACTTCAATAGTAGTTTGGCACCCACAGTATTTTGAAAAACACAGTACTGAAATTTTGCATAAATTAATCACACAGTCAGTTATGGCATATTTATTCGCACAAAGGATAGCAAATTCGTACGGGTATCACAGAGTTGACAAGGTCAACTCTATTCTTTCTCGTTTTTTTTTATAAATTTTGTATTCGTTTTAATTTCTACATACTTACATACATGTACATGTGTATATACATGGTATATGAGTATATTATGTGGTATGTTTTTAAGAATAGTTTCAATTTCAATTGTTTTAAGTTCACATAAGCCTTGATTATAGATATTCCTATATGCATATATGTATATATATGTATAATCTTATAATCAGTGATATACATACATAGAAGCTATTGTTTTCTATAAAGGATAATAAATTCCAAAACAAAAAATTTGTAAAACAAAGGACGTAACTATATAATTTCAGAAAAAAAAAAATCATTGTGATGTAGGTAATATTGATTTGTTCACATAATGTATTATGGATATGTAGACTTGTATAGGGCTATACAAAAACAGCATATATATACGCATACTTAATGGTTTTATAGAAAACTAAATTTATTATATCGTTTATATCGTTCTTATTCTAAAATTAAACTAAAATTATTTAGGGCTTAAGAAATTAAATTTGAATTTGAAATAAAAATAAAATTTCATTTAAATTTATTTGTCATTATGTCATTAGTATGATAATGACAAAAGACGAATTGGAGAAGACAAGAAAAGAATATTGAATATGGAACTGCTAAAAGTGGAAAATCGACTCGATGTCGTGAAAAATCAATATTTTATTTTTCTGTTCACATTGCCAACTCTTAAATTAAGGATAGCCAGAAATTCAGTTTTATTTAGGTATTTCACTTGGAAAAAGAAGTGATTGCTCAAACAATTACCCGTGCTTGAAATTTTCGTAGCTATTTTAATTCTTTTTGTCAACAGGATCAGCTTTTAATTGAATCCCAAAATTAAATCGATTATTTTTTATTCATATGTGTTTAATTAACATTATACCAATGTTGCTTTCGAATGTGTATGTATAACATTACCCAACTTATGTGGAAAAATAACTTGTGACTATCGTGTTTCTATCTCAATAGGTGGCTCTAAAATTCTTGCTTCTTAATAAAAAAAAAAACCAAATAGAATGAAATATTCTATAAATTCTTGCAAAACAATTTTAGGGTTGACATTTTTATATTAGTGAAACTATTTAATTTTAAAATAGTCACCTAACCTAAACTGTATTATCAATGAGTTCTGGTTTTATCAATATTTCAAGAATAATTTCACTTAAATTTAATAATAACCAGTTTAATAATTCTTTTTCTTTAAAAATTTTGTCAAAAAAAATTTTCTAAATTTTTAAAAAATTTCAAATAAAAAAAAAATTTTTTTTATGCCCATTTGATAAATTGAATCTAATTTAAAATATAAAAATGCACACTGACCCATTTATTTTGATATCTTTGGAAAAACCCATTCACAATAATTATATACATATATATATACAATATACCTGTACATATACAAAATACCTGTATATGTAAACACTATAAAAAATTACCTTTACTACTCGTACTCACATTAATTAATTTTTAATTAAATTTGAACAATGCTTAATCGAAAGACTCTTAGATTTTGTAATTCTTAAGAAAACATATTTGTATTTGTATGTATATGCATAAAAAATAACATTTGTTTACATGTTTTTATACATACAATTTATACATAAAATACAAATTTATATAAAAGCGTGTAATCACTTTTTTTGTTGGAGGAAAAATAAAAAACAAAAAAAAAAACATTTTTATTTTTTATTTTCCATTGTCTGTTTTAATTTCTTTGTCATCATTTTTGTAAAACTAAGCAAGAGTAACCAATAATTGCAAATCAATTTCATTGCTTCATTCACTTTATTATATACATACTTATATATACATAGTATGTAGGCACATTTATAAAGTAGAATGAATCCAGGAAAGAAATAAAACTCTATTAAAAAACTAAACAGTGGACTAAATTTACAAACCATTCAAAATTACACAAAAAAAAAATAAAAACTATTAACAACAAAAGTTGAAAAGAAAAAAAAAAAGTAAACCTTATTATCACACTATTCAAAAGAAAATTAAGTTGTGTAAATCCAAAGAGAAAAAAAAAATCAGAAAAGAAAATCAGAAAAGAAAAACCACGTATTAAATTTCCATTGTTTTCAAAATTCTGGCATTTTTTATTGTTTTTTTTTTTGTCTTTAATTTTGTTCAACCAAGAATTAAAAACCAAAAACATACAGCTAAAATTTTTAAAATGCAAAGTATAAGAAAACTTATAGTATGATTTTAAGTAATAGGGGAAGAGTTTCTCAAAAAAAATTTCAATAGGCTCAAAAGGTCCCAAAATTTTTCATTTAATTTTATTCAATTTAAAATTTTGAGTTTAGGAACTTAAAATCAATAGCTTCACGTTGACTTGAATTATTCACAAAAATTCAAGAATGGTAACTTTATAGTTGATCGAATTGCAAATAGCCAATTCCGATGAAATTCTTAAAATTTTTGTCATTTCAATTTTGCTTGTACAAAAACCATTTTATCAGTGAAAAATTCAAAATTTCAATAATTTATTTACACTAAGAGATTGTTGATCCCATTCCAACCATGAAAAACAAACAAAAAAATATAACCAAAAATTTTTGAAATTTCTTGCATATTTATAGGCGTGCTTGTGAATTTTTTCATTATCATCACATTTTTGGACATAATATCGGAATGTTGTTAAACATTTTCAGTTCCCCTATATTGGACATACATACGAGTATTATATAAAGACGAATTAAGTTTGTTCCTATGTTAAAGCGCTGATAATCCATTTTTTAGGGAAACAAATGTAAACAAAATAATATCTGTGTAAGTATAACAAAAAAAGGAACAAAAAAAAAAGTTCCAATTTATTTTTCCAAAAATAAAAAAATTTTATTAAACTTAATAGTAAATAAAAAAGGCAATTGAGTGTAGAGTAACCAAATAGGAAAACCTATAAAAATGAACCTTATATAAAATAGTCAAGTAAACCAATTTAGTCTATGCCAATAACAATTTAAAGTCTTGTATATACAAAAGAGATGCTTAAAGTAAAGACTTTATGCCCTACTGCCATGCTTTCAATTTTGTTATTTTTCTTGTTTTTTTTTTTTTACTTTATATTGCAAATTAGTTAATTCTAATGAAGGTTTCTTTTTGTCAAAAAATAATTGTATATAGTAAAACTACACATGTTTGTATGCTCTTAAATAATGGGACGGCTTAAGTAAAAATTTTTTTGTTAAAAGCTTCTCACCTTTATTAAATAATTTTCATTGAAATTTTAAATTAATAAATGCAATATTTTGAACATGGTATTGTAAAATTTGGTTTAATTTGTAATAATATTAGTGAAATCTTAATAATTAGATTTATTGTACACCCTGTATGCTGTACATTCTGTGATATTACATTAATAATAAGCTTTATAAAATTCGAAAAATAAAATTTGAAGAGTGATTGAGTCTTCTATTGAAAATATAAGCTTTTCGGAATTTGTAAAAATTTTTTTGTTTTTTTTTTTTAATACAAGTGTTGAAAATAATCGAAATAAATACAGGCGGACTCAACTTGTCATCAGTCTATAAATTGCGCCTTTAACCCAACCTAAAACACACCTGGATACACTCCTAAAACTACTCGTCGTCTGATTCGGAAAAGTTGATGTTTTGATTCGGAAAAGCTTATCAGATAAATTTGATCCAAGTAACTCCACGAATTGCAAAGGTGTCAATTTTTTAAGTTTAAATAATAAACCGTCGTGCCAAACTTTATCGAACGCCTGGGCCACAGCCAGAAATATTGTCGAACATATTTGCCTTTCCTCTAACGCTTTTTCCACAATATTTGTTACTCTATGTACTTGGTCAATTGTTGCATGCTTTGTTTTAAAACCAAACTGATGGTTTGGAATCAATTTCTTATTTTCTATTATAGGCATCAGCCTTGTTAACAACAATTTCTTAAAAAGTTTTGATATCATTGGTAGTAGAGAAATCAGCCTATATGACTTTGCCTCATTCAAGGGTTTCACCGGTTTTCCTATCATAATAACTTTCTTTTGCTAAAATTATTTATGTAATTTTGAAGATTATTGATAATATGTCCACCCGCATCAGCTCTTTAAAAACAAATTAATAAAGAATAAATTTAAAAAACAACAATAGTTTTGTCAAATATTCAGGATGACTATTTCTGAATGGCATCAGCTGAAATCGGACCGGCTCTGTTTTACATTCTGCGATGTCAACATATGCATTGTACCATAATAATGTGTAAAATCGAATGTATTAAAATCTACAGACATTGTAAAATTTATGTCTTTTTTTTTTATCGCGCGTGTTTCATAGCTGAGCTCTTTTAAATTCAGTATTCTTATTTTTTTTTTCCAACAATTTTTTTATAGTAGTCGGTGGAAATTATTCTCTTCTATTTTGGCTTCCTTCAATTTCAATTTTTCTTTAGTACTTTTTATTTTATAATAGTTTTATTTGACTATATACATGAATATGTATATTGTATAATAATAAGTCGTAAAGAAATAAAAATGTAAGAAAAATGTACAAAATCGGGACAAAAATATATTATTATAAGATTGGCAATAAAAGGTAAAAACGACATTAAGGCTGGCAATAACACACATAGTATATCTTTTAATGGCTTTGAGAATCAATCAGATTTAATTTACTTCATGTTGTTTTAACCTATTGAAAAACTATTATGTTAAAAAATTTCATTTATTTTTTTATTTGTTTTTCATTATTTTATTTTAATTTCAATTTTTTCATTGGAATTTTAGTTCCCTTAAAAATAAAAAGGGTATCCATATACTATAATATGTGTATGTATGTGAACGAAGAAATAGTTAATAGACACTGTTGGTACATAGTTGGTATATGAAAAGCAAAAGTAAATCATAGAAAATCGCACTCAGCCAAAAACGTAATCTTTAAAATAACAATGCTTATACTTTCATTACCATTTGCTATATCGGAATCTTTGAGATGATTCGTTATAATATTATTCTTACATATGCATAATAATATGTACATACATATGTATGTTTGCTGAATAACACAGCAATTCAATTGATATAAACATTAAAAGACAAAAGAAATTATATTTTATTTTTAAAATATAAAAGATGTCTCCGGAATTAAATTCTTAAATTTTTGCTGATCGCATTGCATACAATAAGGGAGGTGATGTGATGGCACTAAATTTCAGAACTTAATTTTCCAGTGAAAATGTACTTCTCGAGAGTAGAGAAGAGTAAATAAGTAATTTTTAGAGAGATGTCGGTCTGTCGGTTTTTCGGTCTTTATGTGTATCTCAGGTTCGGCTGAACCGATTTCGATGAAATTTTATATGTGAGTCTGTTTTGGCTAGGATCAACTTTAGGGATATGTAAAATAAGTTTTCTTCAGTGCTGTCTGAGATTAATATGGTTATACTCTTTGTATCTCTGGTTTTTCCACACTTTTTCAATTGTAATATCGTCTACTATTGTATAAGCGCTACTGAGTTCAGGAAACTTATCATATTCAATTCCTGCTCCAAATTTTCAATAGAATTTAAAATCTCTGACGGAAAGAAACTGTTACTCGATTTTTGCTTTGACGATTTTCTTAAGTATTGATGTATTAGACTGTTTAACAGGATCTTTAATGGTGATTGTCCTATGTATTCTTATAATCAGTATAAATATGCCCTCAATGGGAACCCGAACGTTATTCCTTCATTTATGTTTCTTAAAAATTTCGATTATCAATCTGGAACACATTGTATCTGAAGGAGTTAACCAATAATGACAAATAATATAAAATTGATCACAATAAAATGCAAAAAAAAAAAAAAAAATAATAATAATAAAACTTATGGGAAAACAACATTGTTAATATAAAAATATTAAACTTTAGTAGTTGTTTATTACAATAAAAATAATAAATAAAATAAAATCGTAATAATTATTATAAAAGTTGTGTACTCATAGATTCTATAGTGAAGTTAACTATCTTAGTAACTGATGCTACTTATATTATATACTAGTCCTTTTAGATAGACTTGCTAGACTTATACTCTAGAATTCTTCAATCGTTCTTTGATTACCTCTTGAGTTGTTAATTCCTTTTTTTTTTATCCATTAAAATAAAATTTTTGTATTTGTTCTTTTTTTTCCCCCCAGTTTGATTTGTTGTATTCTTAAATTTTGTTTTTGGTTTTTTATTCACATAACATACTAACATTTTACATATATTTTGACATAGTGATTGTGGAGCGAGCATTATATTCTAACATGATCTTTTGTCGGCAAATTTTATATTTATGGCAAAATAAATTGGAATAAGTATTTTTATTTATTTTTTGATTTTTATATAGTTCTTTTATTAAATAATAATATGTAGATAGTTGTAGTAGAATTAACGCAAGTGCAAAAATTGCAGATGATTTTATATTAATGTATGTATATATATATAGTTAATGTTGTTACAAATATTTGATTCCTTTTAGATTGGTTCCCTGGGTAGGATCTATGTAAACGAAATTTCAAAAAAAACTTCACATAGGGACAGGCTTAATTACAGTTGGGTCTCCATAAAACGAATAAATATTTTGCCGAAATAAAATTACTTCTTCTTAGAGGGAATTTTTTTTTTGCAAATTAGTGCATGCTTACGATGTTTTCTATGACAAAAAAAATATTTATACTCAATAGTAGAATTTGCAAATCAAAAATTCCGTGTTTATATTAAAATTATTTTGTTCTGAGTAAAATTTGGCTTAAAGAGAATCTATATTGGCCAAATTCATACTGTAGAGGCAATTGTTCTCACAGTAAGATGAAAATTGTTCGGGTCAGGGAGAATTTCGTTTTATTAGAGTTTCTTGTTAATAAATTAAAAATACATGAATGCATGATTTAAAATACAGAAAAATATTTCAAGTTACACACAATTTCGCCCTACAGAAGTTCCTATTATTGAGGTTTTACTGTATATACAAATACGCCTATATCACTATAATGTAATCTAATAATGTTGGATGCATACCGCAATAAGACGAAAACTACTTTTACTAACTGCTTTTATACAATAAAAACAACAAAAAAAAAAAAAACAAAAATTTTAGTACAAAAATATTCTTGATTCATAGATAAAATTTTAAAGGTAAGTATACCTTCTTCTTTTCTTGTTTTTCGACTTTTCGTATTATATTGTTATTAGAACTTGAGGCAATGTTGTTGGAGGTTTAATTGCATTAAAGAGATTAAAAAGAAAAAAAAAACACAAAATGAAATTAAAAAATAAAAGATTACGAAAAAAAAAAACTTAGCTATGATTCTTTAAATTTCAATTTTTAAAACTTATTTCGTATGATATGCGAAGTCTCGAGTGAAATTTTGAAAAAAAAATAAAAAATAAAAATATGTAGGAATTCAACAAAGAAAAAACGAAAAAAAAAAGAACAGAACAAGAATTTGAGATTTTTGATTAAAAGCTTGAGGGTTTTTTTTGTTTTAGTTTTTTTTTTTTAATAATTACAAAATATTAGGTTGCTCTTGTATTGTAACTTTTGTTCTATTTTGCTATTATAAAATTCACCTGCAGGCATTTACACTTTATTTTATTGCATTTTATTTAAAAGCAGATATTTGTGACTGTCCGCCTGCGCAAATTCGTAAGCGGTTGTTAAGCAAAAAATTCAAGAGCTTTGATTATGGTTTGAATAATAAAATAGAATTTTAATGTTTTTACAAAACATAATGTAAGTAAGGTTAGATTACGTTGATGCGGCTGCCAGAAGTACATTTAGGGCAAGTAGGCCCGTTGTGATATAGTTAGATTTTCATATCCCTAACCGCACGTGAACTAGTCCGAGTTCTTTATAAACTGGTTTAAATCTCTGGTAATTACCAGGTCCGTAACTCGCAAAGAAATGCAACCAGAGGACCGTCTCCTACTCCCTCTTGTCACAGCAGCTTCTGCAGAGATCGTTATCGGAGCAACCCATAACGATCCTGGCGGGTTCGCCAATCAAACAGAGTTCAATTTTAACTCCTACCACAGCTCCGATATCACGCTGACTGAAAGACACCAATCAGCAGTACGACGCAGATCTAGATTAGGACAAAATTGTCTGGTCGTTTCAAAATGTCGTTTCATTTTCCCACCTGCTGTTGACTTTCTTTATTGCTGTATTACGTAACAACCGCTTGAACTTATATATATGTATGTACGTTTCACAATGCTACTCAACTTAAATTCAATGCATATACCACTTTTAAAATAGTTGTACGCACATTCATTAAAACCGAGAATAATTTTTAACATTTTAATTTTACTTCTTTTTTTTAATTTTTAAAATAAATTATAATTTTTTTTTTACCACACACATTCTGTATATAAACAGATAAATTTAATTTATATGTGTACCTACTATTTTTATACTTTAATCCTGTTAAAATGTTTTTTTATATGTATACTAGTAAACTAGTTCTTTAAAGTTTCGAAAGTATTAAGTATTCTTTGTAGTTTATGACTTTGTTTTTTTTTTTATTTTAGTCTAGTTTACAAAAAAAGAAAATCATTATTGCATCTTCTTTTTTCTTTCAAATGAGTTTAAATCTAAGCAATATTATTATTTCTTGTAAATTCGGCACTACAATTTGGTAACTTAGAATCGTTAATTTAACACAACGTAATACATATACATCTTTGATCTTTCTAACACTGATTATGACATTATTAGTTTTCTAGTAACTAAGCAAGAATTGCTATTCAATTTTTTATGATGAATAATTCTTATTTCCTTTACTGGCACAATAAAATCAATTTTCACCTCAAGTTTATTGTACGAAAGAGGATTGAATTTGTAATTAGAATGGAAATATAAGAATCCAGAATTATGTTACTAATTAATTTGCTGACATTTTTTCATGTTCATTTTGTATAGCAACTACACCAAAATTTATTCGTCCGAAATGAATCATCAAAGATCTACTTTACGGTCACTTTCAAAGAATAATAAAATTCTTTTATACTTCCCTTGATTTCCTTCTATACAAAGTTAACATGTGTGTATAGTCAAAAAAATAAACAATCAAAACAAAAAACGTGCTGATTGAATAAAAAAAAATTTTTGCATACCTTTTGCTGACAACAACAAATAAAAATTAAAAATTAATTGAATAAAAATATTTCTTTTCAAATATTAAAAATCAATTTCTTCATTGTATTCAAAATTGATTTCCAAACAAGAAAGACAATAAATATTTTTTCAAAAATGAAACAAAATACGCACTCATCACCTCCAATTTATTTTTAATTCAAAACAAACACATAAAAATTTTTTTCATTTCATATAAAAATAAAAAATTAAAATTTATACGATTATTTTTTTTTTAAAACTGAATATTTTTGTAATTTTATATTATAAACTATATACATACATAAAAATTTATTCTGAATAAAGAATTTTTATATTTTCCAGCATCGGCATGAATAATTGTCGTATATACGAATTAGTATGTAGGTATAGGATTACTCAATACAAACTTTTATTTTGACTCAAAAACTAATAAGCTAACGCTGCTTTTTTAGTAAAATTTAAGAAAACTTATAATAACCCCATTAAAAATGGTGTTATTATAGGTCTTAAATGTATGATCTTTGAATTTTTCGCATTTTTTTTAAACACATTTAACACGTTTTACTTGCAATATGAGAGATAGGGAAAAATGTGCAAAAATGTAGAAAAATGGAGCAAAAATGTTAGAACAAAAAGCAATAACACAAATTTTCGAGAAATTTCGAGTTTTCGAAAATTATGACTTTAAAGACCTTTTTTCAAAAACCATGACTCAAATCTAATTCATTGTAAGATCAAAAATAAAGAGCAATCAACTAAATGTAAAACTAGCTCTCGATTATTACTCTATGTTATGGGCCGGAAGTTATAAACATTTATTTATGTGAATGAAAAGCCTGGTTCCATTTTTTTTAACAGGCTGTAACTCGAAAACCATTATACCTGAATAACGCCATACCAAAAAACTTTCAATTTTAGGGATACTTATCGAGTTTCAACAAGTATTAGATTAGGTAACAATATTTTGTAGGAACAAAATTAAAATATGTTGAATATTATTAACAAAAATATTTTTTTATTTAAATTTCATTTGTTTGTTTATACTTATCTAAAATAAAATATAAAAATAGTTATTTTCTAAAAATAAATATTTGTTTGCTCAGTTTTTTCTGATTATGGATAAGATCTTTTATAATATTAAAAATTTTCCCAACAATATTCAGACAACATGCAATTCAATTGAACTGAATACATAATATTTTATTAAGAGATCAAAATTTTAAATAAAAAAATATTTTTATTTTTTTACTTTTGCATATTTTAAATTATTATTTTTAGAATAATTTTATAAAATAATAATAAAAAATTTTGTATATGAATAGTTCATTGTATAAATCGATTAATTCCATACATAAATTATTTATTAAAAAATTTTGTATAAATATGTAAAATATCACAATTCGTTAAGAGAACAGGCGTATTGGTACTAGATATTGTGGAAAATATATATGAGAAAATCTATAATTGCTAAGCAGTTGAAGCTGAAAGCTTTTCAAAAATTATATTAATAAAGTAAAATCGGGTGAATCGGGGAATTCATAATATTGAAGTTTTTTCTAGGAAAATTTTATTAATACACGTACTGCTTAATTTACCATTTAATTACTGGTCTATTCTATAAAAACGCTGAACTTCAAAAATCAAATTAATTTGAAAATTCAGTTCGATGAAATTTCGAAAATTTTTAGAAAAATATAACATTTTAAAAATAATAATGCTAAGATTACAGAACAGAATTCCCATACAATATAAAATTTTATTTAAAATCTTAAAAAGTTGCCTGTGTTTGGAAGGTTATAGAGGTTAAAATATACATGTACATGAATGTCTAAT
The DNA here is from genome assembly GCF_029603195.1 of Condylostylus longicornis. Taxonomy (NCBI): domain Eukaryota; kingdom Metazoa; phylum Arthropoda; class Insecta; order Diptera; family Dolichopodidae; genus Condylostylus; species Condylostylus longicornis. The sequence goes on from NW_026578112.1 coordinate 410,056, forward strand.
ATGTACAATATAATATTCTAACCTGATTTTTCAATAATTCTATAAATGGCGCAATGTTATTTTATAAAGCTCTTTTGTAAAATTATTAAATACATGTTATTTTAAGCACTGATATAGTTTCCATATAAAAATTTTCAATATTCGTAACTAAACACGTAAAATTTTTAATTAAATTTTATTTTAAAAAGCTTGATTAGAATTCTTGCACGCTTGTCAATATTTATAGTATAATTAACAATTAATTTGTAAGGCTATTGCATTCAGTTTTATAGTAATTATGTATGTATATATGTATTTATGCTAAATTAAACTCTAGAAGGTGAACTAGAATCAAAAATTTTAATTTAATAAAAGAGAATGAAATTTGTTACTTTTATTTTACTTTAAAAATTAACCTATACATTTAGTTTGAGTTCAAATTATTTGAAAATTAAAAAAAAAAAAAACAAAGCTGTACCGGTGACCAAGTTTTCATTTTTTTTTCTCTTATATTTTTATTTTACTTTTTAAGTTTTAATATAAAAAATTCTTGATATTCTGGTCGATAAACCTGGTTTTTTACACATATATACAATATAAAAATTTTAAAATAGAAAAAAAAATATGTAAAAAAAATAAAAAAATTAAAATGAGCGTTTAACCTTTTTTAAAGCTTGTTTTTGTACTTAAAAATATTTTTATAAAGTCGAGAACCAGTAAAAATATTAATTTTATTCTCTTTTTATTTCTTACATTTTTTAGTATACTTTTAAAAGTTAACATTTTAAAATTAAGGAACAGGTTACTTAACTATACTCAAAAATATAAGATTTAACTAAAGATTTTACCAATCTATATGGTTTAATTTATTGCAACTGAATAATTTGCGCCAACAACATTTTCAATTTACTGTATGGCACACCATATTATACATATCATATAAGTATACATATATAGAACCCTATACATATGCATGTATGTATTTGATTTTTAAAAGAAAGACGTGAAATTATATTAACATTTTAATCTGTATACACTTATTTAGTTCAACTCATGACACATAACATTAAGTGAAGTGAAAATAAAAAAACAGGTGACTTGAAAAATTGAAGGCCAATAAATTAAAATTGGCTGCAGAGTAGCATAGTAGTAGAAAGCGGTTTCTACTTAATAATCAATAATTTTCATACAATAACGATTGAAAATAAACAAAATCAACGAGATTGTATAGTTATTTAGATTATTAGTGAACATTGTATTTTATTAACTTCAAATTAATATTTTCGGAATTATTATTTCGGAATTAATTCGGAATTAACTCACATATTATGCTGAAAATAATTCATAATTATTTCAATTAATTCAGTTTTATTTGTTTAACAAAAATTATTGTTAGTTAATTTGAAATTATTGTTTAATCCTAAAAAAACAACTTCACCTAAACCAAATTCAAGCCTAACATCAATTTCGACTTATTCACAAATAAAATTTTTATAGCTATAAATAAAGTATATATAGATTGTGGAGTAGTTTGAATTTAGTTAAATGTTGTAATCTACGCAAAATAGGAAAATAATTCATATACAAAAATAAAAATTGAACATACTTGATCTTAAACTAAAATTTTAAGCGAATGATATTTTTCATATTTTGCTAAAATTTACTCTATAAATGCTCAATGTATGTTAATGTCGGGTTATTAAAAAATTAATAAATAAAATTTACACTTCACACTAACACAACAAGATTTTGAGAAAGATACTGCCATTATCAGTTTAGCAGCTGAACTGTCATATTGAAAGTGAAGATGTTCCATAAAAGTTATCCACCACAGGCTTCATTATCATCAGACTTCCTTTGACTGCTCTAGCGCATTTTTTTGTCATAATAAGAGAAAGATCGCCTATCCTGAAATTTGTAGATCATGAAACTGTAGGGGTTTTTGTAGCAAAATTAGTTAGAGTCGGATACCAAATTCAATTAAAAGAATAAAATTTTTTATCTTTGTTTTTTTTTCTAAATAAATTACGTTGTAAATTAATTACATAACAGATAATATCAATTCCCATAAAGCAACTATTATTGCAATATATTGGACAATATAATTTTATTTTATTTTCATTTTTTTTTCACATCCATAAGTTTTTCTTTGATTAATGTTGATTTTTATGACTTTATATATAAAATTCTTTTTTATTATTCTTATAAATTTTATTACTGTACCTATAATAAGAGTGACAATCGCTGTCAACTATTTAGTTTAAATGATATTGTTGAACTTTAAGAAGTTTTGAAGGCACATATAAAATTAAAACAAAGAATAAATATTTACCGTTTGTTAAATAAGACATTGACTTTCTGATATTTATCTAAATTTTCTGAAACTTCAATAATGATTGCATGTTCTTCTAGTTATAAAATCAATCAATTCACATTTACTTTGATGCATTTGAGTATAAATTATATTTCTATTTATATGGGTATGTGTGTATTAAGTATATGTAATTATATATAGAGTCAATAAAATTGTATTTTATAGTTAAGGAAGTAAATTTAAAAGAATTGATACAGTTAATTCATCAATCAGATGACAATATTTTTAATGGTTGCTTTTTAATTGTCATTTTTGTCTTATAGATTATTTTTATTTAAAAAAAAATACTTAAAATTAATTAATTTTTGTTTTATTGTCTAGCTAGATATGAGAAAAATAAATCTTGTCAACATTGAGCAAATAATGAGCCCCTAGTTTTATGCAATATTATTGAATATATCAATTTTAATATTTTGCACTTATGTTTGCTGAAGTTTGTTGGCAAATCTTTTGAATTCTAAAGTATTATTTCCATTATCAAAAATAAATCATTAAGAAAATTATTTTAAATTTTAAATTTTAAATTTAATTCAGCACCTGGTTGCTCATTAATTACAAATTTTATTAAAAGTGTGACTAATTAATTAAATTATTATAAAAAACTGTTAATATAGGAAATTTTTTTAATTATAATAATTTTAATTAAATCTAAGAAGAAATTTTGGCCTCATGTTCAAAATAATTAAGTTATATTAAAAATGTTTAAGACGATCGGTTTGTGAAAGTGTTTGCGAAAATTAAAGACACAACAAGGCTTTTCGTATTACATTAAAAATTTTAGAACATTGAAGTATGACCTAAATAATTTAATAAAATTTTTACTGTTTCTTTTTTTAATTTCACTAGTTACTTTACTGGACCGGAAGAATATAAGAGAGTATGAACCGGAAATTCTTTTATTTTACTTTTATATATACATACTTACCTACTAAAAATGAAAATTATTTTTCAATTTAATTTTTGATTTCAAATTAACTTTCATTTTTATAATAGAAAATTCAATTTATAATAAAATGGGACTAGTTTTGCAATTATAAAAAATGGAGTGAAAACTTGCAAGAAATTAAAAATTAAATTTGAATTTTATGATTTTTATATTTTGATAAAAAAAAAGCCTAAAAATAATTATTTTCATTCAATTTAGTACTTAATTGTGAGTATCTATCAAAAATACGAGTATTCTGGCTTTCAGCCACCACAAAATGAAATTTTACTGAAACGTGCTAGGTATAATAAAATAGAATGCATTTTTATACTCGTAAGAACGTATGTTCGAAGGTTACACTAAATTTGCCTTACCCTTTGTAACTCTAAATAATAATGGTCTTTAAATTTCGCATAAGTGAATATATATTATAGAAGCAAGACTTGCAAGACTGTTTTTCCAAAAACAAATATGGTAAAATTTCAAATATACTCATTAGTAGTTGTTGAGATCTCATAAGCGTTTGTGATAGCTGCCATACAACTCCAAGAGTTATTTGACCATATATCTCAGAAATTATTTAGGGTATAGTTTTGAAAATTTGCACAAGCATATGTTGTTAGGGCTGATGTTTCATAAAAGTAGTTCAAATTTCACGACTGCTTCTGGTAACTGCCGAATGCGACCTCAGAATACGACCTCTGTTCATAGCTCAGCAATTATTAAAACTACAAACCTAAAATTTTAAACAAATAAATTTGGTTATGTTGTCATCATTTTGAGTACAACTGTTTTAGAATTGATATGGGTTTTTATTGTAACAATCATGTACATACTCGTATGTATAAACAAATTGGTTTGATTAACTTTTTCAATTTTAAGTTTCCATATTTCATTATAAAAACAGAAATCCCAGCTATACATAATTATTTATATTACTATTCAAAAATCTAATCTTTAACCGAAATAACGAGATCTTTGTGCATAGTTGATATTTTATAATTATTTTTATAAAATATTTTTTTAAAGACAAAAAATTTTTGTACTCGCAAATAATTTTTATGTGCATAATTGTAAAAAATTACACAATAATAACATTTAACTTTTAAAAAAATTTCAAAAATCTGCATAACAAAATTTTAAAAAAGAAGGTAAAAATTTTAATATCTATACGGTCTTTTAAAGATTTAACCTCTTTTAAAATTAAAGCTTAACATCGATGTAGATGATGCTTTTTATGCACAACCACTTAGACACATTGTACTCAGAGAACGATTTTTATAATGATAATATGTATGTAAGTATGTGTGGAGAGGTAATTTATTACCTCACATGTGGAAATAATGACACAGTTTTGTCATATTGCAATAAGTTTAAAAAAATTTGTATAGTGATGAATTCATTGTGAGTTTTAACTAGTTACCTAACCTGCCGTATAGTTAAAGTTTATATGAGATTTTAGATTTTCTGAAATGAGGTAGAAATTTTTTTTTTTGCTTTTGTTTTACATTCCTATATTTAATAAAGACTGATTAAACTGAAAGAGGTTAAAATGTGTAGACATTAAGTGTTTTTACGACTTTTTTGGTCAGACATTAAATTTCATATTTATATGATCTTATTATTTTTTTTTATTCTACAAGTGAATAAATTTATGTGTAATAAATTTTTTTTTGCAGATATAGGAATAAAGAATCAAGTTTAAACTAAAATTCACCTTTTAATTAGCAAGTATATAGGCAAAATTAGGAAAATATTAATAAAATAAGTATTAGAACAAAATTATTTTGACCACTGCTATACCCATTTTAATAATTTTACCTTTTCTGAACAAGCCTAAGAAAAAATATTGCTAATAAATAGTTATTTTTTTAATTGAAATTAAAATTCATAACTATATCTGGTAACATTCTATTTTATATTGCAAATATTTTACTGTTCTGATAGTGCTTGCTATCGAAGGTGGGAGTAATAAATTTATGTGTCATATGTTAAGGTATCGGTCATTAATATTATTGTCAATTCATTATAATTTCGAAAAAATTTGCGATCATAAAAATTATTCTAGCTTCGATGGTTTTTTATGGATAATTTTCAGACTGAATTTTTTCAATATGATTTTTCAAACCATCCGAATCTATTACTAAATGTTCGAGTATCTGCCTCCGCAAATTTTTTTTCTAAAAGACTCCAAGTATAATTACTCTCCGAGTGCTTTAACACTAGTTGGGATCATTTCATAAAAAATTACCTTAAAGTCTAGATGCTCAACTATTTTTTAAATTATTGCATTAAATTTCAAATTTTATGTACGGAATGATTGCAGTTCAAATAAATATATGTATACTAATTTTATTCAAATGATGTTGTATGTACTTTTTACATACATACATATGTATATGTACATACATATGTATACAATTTCTTGATTTATAATCATATATTCGCAAAAATTTGTACCCTTCAATTACTCACGTGAAATCATGGCGTTTTACAATTATTTTTTAAGAAATTTTTGAATCGATTTGTCAATTTTATTTACTTGCGCAATGTACATTCAATATACATTAGTATATACATATATATTCATATACATATGCATGTACATATTTAGTATACAATATATATTTTGACATCGTACAAACACTCACTAAAAAATTCATAAATACTTATTTGTTTTTTTTTCTTTAAACTTTGTATGTATAAATTAGCAAATTACAAGTTAGCGACCACCTTATTATATTAAAATTATATTTTTATGAAAAATCAAAAAACTGCTTAGCCATAAATTTCTTAGAAATTAATATTTTTAATGCGTTTTCTGTGATGTGAAATATATGTAGTTATTATATCTATATACGCACATATTTGTACAAATGTGTTTGCAGTTATGTCTAACTAACAGTTTTGCCATTTTTTTAACATTCATACGTATGTATGTATGCTAGGTATGTACACAATTGTTAGCAGTGTCGACTTAAATGCGTATTGTAGAAAGAGTGAGTAATTTTTGTTTTTCAATATTTTATTTAGTTTTTGTTTTTCCCTCATTTTTAATGACATACATAGCTTTTATAAAAACTTGCTCTAATCAAAATATTAATTAAGAAAAATATTTCCAGACCTATTAAATCTCAAATCTCAAATTTAATATCAATGGTGAAGTGCATAGGTATATGAAGTAGCAAATTTTTCAAAGTGCGTTTTGTTTGTTAGCACCATTAGTGTTGGTACATGAAATGATCCTCTTTCCTTGGTATACATTTCATTGATATACGTGTGTTAGTTTCTGAGATAGGCGTGGTATTTAAAATTAAAAACAAATTTAAGTAGTTTAATTATAGAAAAGAAACACAAAGAATAAAAATTTAACTATGCAGCGTTCTTCTTATTATCTGGCTTCCTCTCGCAAAGATGTAAATCAAAATTTCGAGAAAACATGAAATCTTAACGAATCTCTGAAGACATTTTAATGTAAATTGCGAAGGCAATATTTCCTTTCTCACATGTAGATTAAAAGGAGCTCCAATTATTAAGAAATTTAATATCTAAATAAGGCAGGCATGCGCAACCTATAGGTATGTATAAGTAAAAGTACACCTAGCCTTGCAAATCTTATAATTTCCAATTATTTATCATAAGTGCTTTTATAAATTGGTTTATGAAAACTTAACAATTAAAAAAATGTTTTTAAATTAAAAAAAAAATTTTAATGCTAAAATAATTTTTTGTATAAAAGATTTTTGTTTTTTTTTTTTAAATAAAACCAAAATTATTGTACCACATACTTAATGAACTTTAAATTAGTTCAATTAAATATTGCTATAAAAAACCCTACATATATACAAACTTTATTTATAATATTGTGTTTAATTCAATCTAATTATCATTAGTGGTTAAAACAAACCAGTGGCTATAATGGATAAAATTTTAATAAAATTTTATATTGACCTACTTGCAGTTTGTATGAAGTGATATAGGTAGATGAAGTGCTTTTTATCTCATTTACACACTTGTATTTTACTTGACTTATTAAAAACCAAAAAAAAAAAATTGTTACATTCAATTACCATTGCATTTTTTTTTGTCTTATTCAAAATGTATTCACAGCATAGCTGTCAGTTAAATATTTTATACATTCACAGTTACCACAAATTATTTGAAATTATTTTACTAATTTATTGAATAATTCTTTTGAATAAATTTTACATTTTCTTCTAAGAGAATTTGTATATGTATGAGTATGAGATCTTTAGGTAAAATATTGCCGATTTTATTAATATTATTAAATATTTTAAAACAAATATGTTCATACATTTGCAAACACAAGTATGCATATATTAATTTAATAATCAGTTCAAATTATTAATTCAACTGATGATATACGGTAACGATTGGTTTGGTTCCTAAATTAAAAACCAACGAAAAATTATGATTGAACGATTCGTTTAAGATGCATGTATAACCTATGGTGATAATGCAAACTTAAGAACTTAGAGACTTCAAATCACACTAGAAATTTCCAAACGATTCTCATATATTATTCATAAAAAGAAACATAAAACTCTCAGTGTTTCAATTTTTTCATATAAGGGTGATTAGTTTTTGTGGCAATTTGCTTAGAATTTAAAAATTTAAAAAATATTTGCTTCTAAAATTTTTTAAAAATAATTTTCCCTTATACTCCTCAAATTGTTCACTAAAATTATTTGGAACACCTTGGTTGATTACGAAAAAAAATCTCATTTTCCTTAGATTTCCCAGGCCAATTGTTCACCATGTGCCAAAAAATACTTCTTAAACTTACAAAATATTATTCGAAAATTTACTAAAATCTTAACTATTTAAAAACAAGTAAACAAAATAAATAACAAATAAAAGCGTTTCAGTCGGTATAAAACAACTGAATTATACCCTGCACCTTGCCAATCTGCCTTTAAAAATTTGTTATTAGAATTAACTTTCATGTTAGAAAACGAAACGTATGTGACCTGTAATTGGACACTACAACTGCAAACTTTCATGAATTTGGTTTTATTAGTTTTTGAAATATGTATTTAAAATAATCTCTTTAAATTGTATGGCAGTTACCGGAACCCGTTGTCCGAATTAGTTTAATTAATACAAGAGCCAGTTTTAGAAGAACAGAAACAACTTGTGAAAGTTTGTTATCATTCGCTTTATTCGCTTTTAAGATATCGTGCCATCGAACGGACAACGGGACATGTCTAAATCAACGTAGAATTTTACGCTGAACAGAAATATATATATATATATGTATATGTTCATATCGCAGACGACTCCTTTAAGTAATTACAAACTCCATGCCAAAGTTAATATACCCTTAAATTTATACCTAGTACTAAGTGTTAATAATTGTTTTCTGTTTCTTTTCATTATTATGAAAAGCTATATATTTTAACGGTATAACACGTTCAATTTACATTTAAATATAATACTTAAAACTATATTCATACTTACAAACGTACATTATACATTTAACTTTATGTGAATTATGCGTTCCTCTCACCTGTAATAAATAAGAAAATATATAAATATATAAGTACATAATATAGATGCATATTTAATAAATACATGTATGTTCTTATAATGTAAAATACTTAGTTATTTATTGTATGAATAAAAAAAATTCAAATATGGTAATGGTCTTGTATTATGTTATGACCATTTTAGAGTAGTCAGTTAGTATAAAAATAAAAATAATGAACATGTAAAATTAAATTTATAATATTTATATAATGTGTGTTTATTGTGTGTATGTATGTATGAATTTCCATATTTAGTTAGATTTTTGACAACACTATATGTACATATGTATGTAAAATTACATTTTATAACTATTTTTCTTTTTTCAAATATTATATTTATTTTTATTTTAGTGTTTGGTAACTAGGTCAAATGTTATTGACTAAAATTTTTATTTTATTTTATTTATTTATTTTTTTTTTTTTCTCATACAATTTACTTAGTATATTTATTAAATACCGTGTACATTAAAATCGAAAAATATTTTAAAAATTTTACTTATATTTACAATTTTTTTTATATTATTGTTATTATATGGATGAGAAGTTGTTGTGGGTCAATTCGCAGTATGTGAATTATTATTATTATTTTTAGAAAGAATTTGTTAATAAATGCACATACATATGTATATATACTCGTAATATGTAGATATGTATATTTATGTACAATTTTAATTTTCAATAAACCATAGAAAAAATATTAAGACCGGCCGAAAACAGAGAACAAATTAAAACTATTTTCATTACATTTTATATACTTAGTTAGTATAAATGTTAAATTTTTAACTAAATAATGGTAAAAAACCAAAGAAAAATTCGTAAATGAGAAAATAAAACCAGTTGTATTTGTTGTGAATCTAAATAGAATTAAAATATCGAAAATGAATAAAATTACTTTAAAAAGAGCCTTTAAGAAAATGGATTTGTAACACGTATTGTAGCTGCATGTGTGTATCTATATAAATGCATAGTAAAATATAGCAAAATAAATTGAAAATTGTGTGTGCACGGTCATAAAAAAATGAATAAAATAAAGAAAACAATTTGATTTTAAATAATTGTAAATTTTAAAAGAATTTTTCAATTTATGCAATTATTATTTGTAAATTTTTTTTTTCTAAATTCTTCATTGTTAAACTTAAGCTATTATGATTTTTGTAAATTAATTATAAATTAATACAGTTTAAAAATTTTAGAATTAAGTTTGATTTAAGATTTAAGGTGAATTTGAAGGTTTAATTAATAATGTAGATACCATAATATTTTTAAACAAAGCGTGAATAAATTAATTAACAAATTTTTTAATATCAAATAGTAAAATTAATATTAATAGTGCATTAGAGAAATCTATATATGTTTGTACTGCATTCAGTATTAAAACTCAATGCATACATTTTACATAGTCCATAGCTATGCTAATCAGAATATTTTTAAAATTAAATATAAATATTACATTTATAAATACACATATATACAATATTGATTTGGTGGCGCAAATTAGCCGCCAAATTAGCCGCCTGTAATAATATAATTAATATTATTACAGGTCTATAGCACCCGAAATATTAATTGATATTAATATAATATTCAAGAGTAAATTAAATAATTAACTGTTCTAATAAATTTATTCACATAGAAACACTTTGTCAATCAAAATAATTTTCAAATGCAGAACTATAATGCATTCGTCTAGACTAGACAAAATACAATCCTCAGTTTTTTATTCCATGATTTAGAATAAAATTCTAAATCATTATGAATTTTAAAATTACAAAATTTAAATAATTATTTTCTCTAATTTTATTCAAAAATTTTAATTTAGAAAAAAAATTTGAATCTTGATTTCAATCTAATAATTTATATACATATATATTTGTACATACATACATGTGATATAAAATTGCAAATATTTTCTAACACGTATAGTAAAATGTCCATAATAAATTTAGGCACACACTTGTATAGTAATTGCGATAAAGCATTTAAAGCAAATAAACTAAACATTTCAACTAATTTTTAAAGTTTATGTTAATTTAGGAATTTTAATTAGTAAAAAAACTGCATAAACTTGAATTAAAAAGGAAATTAATAAATTTTGATATTATAAAAGTAAAGAAATAAAATTAATAATTTATTTTAAATGCAGTTTTTCATGAATTTCCGTTACAAAAATTTTCAATAATCACCATTTCCGTAATTTAATAGAACAATTTTGAATAACTGTAATTGACCTAAATAAAAAAAAAAACAAACAACAATATGGTGTTGATTCTTATACAAATAACATACATTTGCAATTATCCATAGTTCACAATTCTCTTGCTATATTGTAATCAAAGTTTAAAGTAACTTTAGATGCAGCTTAAATTTTTACAAGTTTTTTATACTATGACAATGTAAATTCCATTCTGCAATAAAAAATATGTAGCTACATAAATTTAATGTTTAAATAAAAAAATATTTCTTATATAATAATGGGTGCTTTTTTCAAATGTTTATAGTTTTAAAATTTAAAGAAAAATTTACAAAAATTGCAAATTTACGTTTAGTTTTTTATTTCAGTCCATAAATTAATAGTTGCCATTTGTATTATAAATATAATAGACAGAAATGAAAGAGCTGTTGATTTAGCTCCAAGGGATGCGTCAACTCCTTTCATTCGGCCGGAGCCATGCTTTGACTTGACGAGGACAAAAGTCCTATGGCTCGTGCCTATCTCACCCCAAAAAATTTATATCTTACTTGAGGCTGAGAAGTCGGGAACTGACCACATTCGGTCGTCCCGATTTGAAGCTATTGGTAGGTATATTCACTGAAAACTCCTTCTCAAAGATCCATCCAAAATGAATGCACAGAGCAGAGAGCGAGATCTACCGTCTTTGACTACTAGAACGAAACGTTGGAGCACTTATTGTGCGATTGCGAGACGGCGGCTCGCCTACGACGAAAATACTTCTAAGATGCTTCATATAAATATAAATTCTTGTTAATGTTGAGCCTTTACCAAATTTTATAGATGATCTATTCGAAAGGTTCACGTGCAAGTTCTTCTTGCGCATATTTTGCCTGGAGTTTCATCAATTTATGCACGTTTATCTAACGTTTGTCTTCCAAAGCTGCAATCAATGCAATATTATTTTGTTAAATATTAATAATCTTAAAGTACTGCTCAAGCGCCATTCTCTCCATAATAAAGTGAAAAATTAAACTGAGCAAGTTTACGTTAACAAATTTATAATGGACCACACACTAAAGATAAGAAATCAAAACGTAGAAAAACTAAGCAGGAAAAAATCACTTATTATTACAGCGTTATAGCGAGTACCACCAAATTAACTTCACTTTCTAATCTTTTATATTAAATACAATGTTGTATTTTATTCAAATGAAATTTTTTTTTCTATTGCATGCAATTTCAATTTTCACAAAGAATTGAAAATTTTCTTTATACTTTTGTAACAAAAATTGCATTTACCATAAAAGTCATTTAAATTTTATGAAACAGGTATTCAATGTTTCATTTTTCTGTTTTCATCTCGTACGTGTGACAAAAAAAAAAAAAATTTTTATTATTGCAATAAAATTTAAATTTTGTCATGTGTAATTAAACTTTTATCTTTATTATAACATTATACTTATAACATATTTTTAAAGTAAATGTTTAAAAATTTTTTAGCCCTTATATGTGGTTCTTTTGAAGCTTTATAGCTATAGTAATAGTTTGGAAAAATTTCAAATATTTTGTAAGATATTTGTTGTTATACTTTTTCCGTATTCCATAAGAGTTCCGTAAATTTCAATAGACACAAATTGTGTATGAAATTAACCTCAATTAGTATTTGTAAAATACTGAAATATCGTTATGTATTAAATAGAAAGGCCAGGAATTTTCTTTGTAATAGTTGAAATTAATAAAGAAATACATATATTTGCTTACATGTACGTACATATGTATATACATACATACATAATAATATGTAATTATAAATATGGCAATATTATATTCCTCATATAATTTACAGGAAATATTCAATGAAATATAAATTTATACCTACATAAACAATGTATTATTTGTTGTTATAGCGGAAATTAAACTAAATTAATCTTCATATTATTAGTAAGGTGAATTATTTTTTAAATTTATTAAAAAATTTATCACTTTAATATCATAGTTAACCCAAATTAATTAATAGACAACGCTTTTCTCGCATAACTCCTTATATCACCCTCCCCTCCTTATCGACTATTAATTATTTGAATAAGATTTAAATGCGATTTAAATAGACTTAGGGATTTATCGAATTAAAGTGAGGATCGGGTTATTTTTATCAATATTGCTTTATTAAAATTTTGTGTAAATAAATAATATTTTTTTTTTAACAACTAACTTTAAATTGTCTCTAGAATTTTGTTTTTCTCTAAAATATAATATGATGGCCCTCACCGTGTACTACAATTTAAATAACATTGGTATACTACTTTCGAACTAACAATGTAAACGCTTTTATTACAATACAATATTTTATCATCCTTAAATTAATATTAAAGAAATGATAATTGCCTGGTACAAGTATTAAGTCAAGTTTATTTAAACAAGAGATAAAAAGGTCATTAACTTATTACACTTAGCTCATACGAGTGTTATAAAAAATATAATATGTACAAGTTGTTAAAAATATTGTTTGATTCCGTATCTAAACCTAATTTAGCTATGCTAGTTTTAACTTGCGTTTCAACTTAACGCGACTTTTTATTTTCTAAGTGTTAAATTTTTGGAAAAAAAAATATTTATTTTTTTTTTTTTTACAAATTTAATGGAAAAATAAATAAAATCTTAATTAAATTCTTGGCTTTTATATTTACTTTTTACAAGAAATAAAATCCAATTATAAATATTACACCCTAAATAATAAATTAAAAAAAAAATAAAATGAAAGAAAAGAACAAAAAATTTAATTTTTGTTTTCTTTTATAATCTTTTGAAAATTAAAACTCCCCGAAATAATTTTCGTTGTTTTTTTAAAAAGAAATAAATAATTGTTAAATTTAACCTTAAACTTTTTATACTCTTTCTTTTTCAACTTTATTGTATTGTCGGTTATTTTCCATAATTATTATAATGTTTACATGTTAATCAAGTTTTTACACTATTGTTTATACTTAAAACAAATTACAGAAATAAACAAAAAAAAATCAAATTTATATTTGCTTACTCAAGATTTGTATATTTATCTATACAATAAACATACACATGTAACATAATTATGTAGGTATTTTGTATATGCGAGTACATACTAATATCACATTATGCTATTTGCAACATAGTATTTTATCCACATATTCATACGTACAATCATTAAAAAAAAATACAAAGAAAATCTGATGTGATCATCACATAACCGACCGCAATGTGTATTGTCTAATTTAGCTAAAGTGTTGTTTCAGAAGATTAAGAAAATGCCATTTTTAAGGAAGTTAGTAAGCTTTTAGTCACTTTACATAGAAAAATATGTAAATTTGTCTCTTAGTAGAGTTTCGCTTTGTGACATATGGATTCTCTGAAGAGTTCGCTAGTTAATTCCGGTACCAACCAGAACTAAAATATTAAATTTCAAGAAATTTCATCAACTAGTTCCGTAGAAACGGTAAAAAATGTAAAATCGGCTTCTATAGTTTGGTAACCGATATCTGAACTTTCCGAAAAATTTACAGGTTTTAATACTCCGAATTTTATATTAAATTTCAAGGAAATCGGTTGATTGTTTTTGATATTTTTTGCTCTTTTCATACGTAAAAAATATCTAACCGGCTCGAGAAAAGGTCCAGTTCCCGAAACCTGATATATCCCAAAAGTTGATCAATCCGGCACATAGCCAAAATAAATTCATATTTTTAAAATTGGTTCAGCTAAACTTTGGATGCATGAACGTACATACAGATCGAAAGGCCGGTAATTAGACAAACAGAATGACAGACCGACAGACCAACATCCTGCTAAAAATAATTTATTTATCTTTCCCTACCATGGAGAAATTCGTTCCCATCGAAAGCTCTACATCCGAAATTTGTTGCCATCACATTACCTCCCTTATTGTACGTATACAATGCGGTCGATAAAAATTAACACGTCATAAGAGTTGCCTAAATAAATTGAAAATTTGTAATTTTTAGTTAAAATATTAAAAATGCACAAGCACATATAATACATACATACTCGTAGGTAACATTAATTTCCTGTGGTGTAATTTTGATCAAAAAATTATTAATCAACAGGTGGTATTGGTTTTTTTGTAACAAAATATCGGTATGTAAGCCATTCAGGTATTTTGTGGGCAGTTAAATTATATTTTATATAGATCTTTAATTTATTAAAATTTTTAACTTGAATTAATATCAAAACTGTAACAATATTTACAAGTTATAATAAAAATGCTGAGATGATGTTGTATTAACTTATTGACGAAATGTTGTCGTAATGATTACTACATCGTTTGTTATACACAGTTACTTTTAATATAACAATTAACAATGTACTTTACATCATACAATATAATTGATGAACTTTCATTATATATGTAGTTACAAAATATCTTATATAATATCAATAAGAAATTATGTTTGTGCCTCATTTTGCTTTAATCTGCATTTTGCGGAAAGAAAATTTTACTTAATTTTGGTAACTCTGTGGCTTAGTTTTTTGAAAAATTTCTATTAAATTTGTATAACATCAATTTGATAAGATCTTAGTGATTTTTTCATAACACAAAAATCTGGAAAAATTTTATTAAATTATGTACAGCTTCACGCTGCAGAAATTCGCTGATTTAATTACGTTGCAGATAATTAAATTAATAATTGATTTTTAAAATTTCATATACCTATGGCTTAAAGAAATAATCTGTTCTTGGGAATTCCACAATTCTGGTGAGTAGATATAACCGTAAAATTCCACAGATCATGAAGGGTCTCTAAAAAAATCTAAAGCCGCAGCATTCAACTAACCCAACTTGTCAACTGCCAGGTAGAAATTTAACTACAATCTTATGATTAAATTTTTGTGTTTTTTTTTTGGAATTTGTCAGCCATTTTTTTTCATGATGAAATGTCAAATCGAGATAAATTAATTTGACTTACATAACTGTAACGAATCAAGTGGGAAGTGTCAAAAATAAAAAAAATAAAATTTTGCTACAATATATGCGGTACCATTAACCATATACAGCGAATCATTCAAAATAAAATTTGCAAAAATATTAACCACAAAATAAAATTTCATTTTACCTTTTGCTGTTTACCATATTAGTTAATATTTATGTTTTTAATCAAAATTAAAAAATTAAGAACAAATTTTTTTTTATTTGACGTTCGAACAAAATAGGTAATACAACGTCAACACATCGTTATGTACACAGGTACATGTTTTAAATTTGGGAATGATGAACTCTTTTCCATTTTAATCAGAAGCGTCTGAACTCTTTCAAATGAGAAAAAATATTAAAATCACTCATAATGAACACAAACATATACACACAAAATTCTTTTTTTTATTACATCGGCAGACCATGAAGGTTTTCAATTCATTGTTTTCTAAATAAAATATAAATATTTGACATACTCATTTTGTTTTTATTTTGTGTATGATAATTTTTGTCATGTACAACCATAAGGTACAGGGTGACGCAAAAAGAACGATCTGTTTTGAATTCTTGATAACTTTTTTATTTATTAATTTTTTTTTTGTTTTATTTCAGAATCTTGTAAACAAGGCTTGGCAAATTTATAATGGAACAGTACACAACGCAGCAGCGAACAAAAATCATAGAATTTTACTATCAAAATCACAGGTCAGTTACTTTAAATCGGCGATATTTCAATGTGCGGAATCTGTATTATAATTTATACATAGTGCATATAATTTGTACAATAATACCTCACATTTTTGTACAATAATACCAACGTAATCCGACTCACATAAAGTCGGTTTTGGGACCGCAAATTTTTTTTGACTTCAAGTGAGGTTCATATCTAATTTTATTATAAAAAAAAAATTAACTTCTCAATTTACGGTTATTTATAACAAAGAAATAACTTTTATTGCAATGTTTAAAGTTTTCGCTTATACCGAATTTTCCTATACATATTTCGAGGTGATTTTATGCGACGGATTACGTTGAATTGTACTATTCTCATTATTTCAAATACAAAAAAACTTTAATAACATTAGAAGATATAGAGATTTTGTACATCTTCATTAAATTGACAACTGATATTGGTATTGAACGTTTGATTGGAGTTTTCAATATGATTTCGTTTTTAATTGGTTTTCGTACTATATTCGTGTAGTTGTTCGTATATACTCGTACGTATATATGCTATTGTTACTTTGACATCATAATATTGCACATCCATCTTTCTATACTATAGTAAAGACCAAGGGCATCTTATATCTTTATTTGGTTATATAAAGTTTTTGTAACACGTTCTCTACATGTGAATGTATATATACATACGTTGATTACACTTATGGTTTATGTTGATCAATTTACTTAGATATTTTTATTATTTTATCGTTAATTTTACTTTCTAATGACGGAATTCATCGTCGTGACTTCAAAAAAAAAAAAAACCATAAACCTTCACGTTCACATAGATGAGATCAAACATTATTTTGTTTTTATCTTTAAAAGAAAGGATAAACATGTTACCCGTTTTATACATTATACTCTCATTATATACACATATATCTTGTGTATGGATATGAGTACATATTGTATATGTAGATATACATACAACATGTATGAATTGAACAAAATTAAAGTTTCTTATTTATTTTTATTTTTAAAAAATTAACTTGTAACTTAAATTTCAAATTATATTGTGTTTAATGCACACATACTTTAGATAAGTATCTCTCTTTTAATATACGATTATTGTAATATTAAATATAAAATTCTTTTAAAAGAAACAAACAAGTGTTTTTTATGTCATTATACAAGAACGGAAGTTTTCACTTAAAGATGCTAACTTTTAAAATAAATAAACGTTCGTTGGATATGATGGTTGATGTAGATCTATGGAATTTTGTAATCCTTTAACAACTTCTCGCCTAAAAAGGGAAAAACGTTAAAAATCAAAAGAATCGCTTAAAATTAAAAACCATTTATACAAGACTTGTTACAAGTCTAGCTTAATCAGTATTTGAGTATACTTATATGGTTTTTGTAAATTTCAAAAAAGAAAAGTAAAATTGTTTGTGCTTCCGGTATATTTTTTTTTCTATTAGGTGAAAAAATCTCGAAAGGCGAAAAAGGACGGCGCTATCTGCCCTTTTCGACAGTAGAAGAACCTGAAAAATCACCTCTTGAAATAAACTCTTGAAAGGATAAAACTGGTCCTAAAGACCAACTATTTACCTCTGCGCAAACTTGGTTTTCCGTACAGGAATTAAATACCTTCCATAAAGAAGTTGGTATTCCGTGTTAAATCGAAAGGTCTTGTTGGTTTAGGTCTTACTGTCATAACGCCATTGTCTAACAGCTGAGCTGCTTCCATATTTATATACTGTTCTAGATGAGCCCTATGCTTTGTAGCACAGCTCCTAGTTTCATCTACAACCAAAAGAACCCCTATAGATCTCTGTTGATGTCACCGTTACGTATATACCAGGGCGCATTTACCATGCCCCGTAGAACTTTATTCTGGAAGGTTTGAATTTTCTTAATGTGAGTCTCCTTGGAGCAACCCAAAAGTTGAATGCCATATAGCCATATTGGTTCTTCCGGTATAACACTAATTTGTATTAATATTTTCATATTATAAATAGGATTTTTGTAAAAAAATAAAATAATAACAATATTTAATGGAATTGATCAAGAAATGCTTTTTCCAATTTTCCTTTATAATTATAAATAAAAGATATGTAGTAGATCATATAAGATAATTGAAGAATATCGAATTAAACCAATTATTCTTTTATTTTAAGAAATAATCAAATCCTTTGTCAAGAATTTTATTTGAATTGAATGAGTCATCAAAATTTTCTAGATATTCTTTTATAATTTGTAAAAATCTATGATAACCTATTTCCAATTATTTTATATTTTTAAATAAAATGTTCACATCCTTTGAAATGAAAATATCGTAATTGAAATTCAATAAATACACAATAATTTTCGAAAATGAATTCGAGAACAAAATTAATATTTTGTACTCAATTTCATTTGTAAAAAAAATATCGATAATGTCATAGCTGTTATAAAAATTAGTTACAATGAAATTCTATATAATATTGTGGTACGTTTCCTCTTCTTAATATTTAAAGGAAGAAGGAAAAATTCCAATTTTTTGTTTTTTTTTTTTATAATATTCAAAATTACAAAGAATTTTTATTAATAATTGAATAAATTTACAACAGGCAAGTATGTTATAATAATATAATCGTGTATATGTATAAAATACAACAATAATTATTGAAGTTGTGTATATGCTTTGTAATCAACAAATTTTCTTTTATCATGCTTTGCTTTATACTCGTACTATGGTACAAAAACAGTAATGAAAACTATAGAGCACCGGAAATAGTTTTGGTTTTATTTTTCTTTTGTCTTACAACTATAATATAGAGTTGTCAATTGGTAGATATGGGATAATAAAATTATTTATAACAAAATTATTACAAGTTTATATTATTGCGGTTAACAAATTTTGCATTTCCAGTCATACATTGTGTGTATGGTTACGACTAGAACTGTTTTATTATAATTTTGAACAGCAAATCATTAAAAAAAAAACTTTCATCCGCTAAAGGTTTAAAGGGATTCTAATGTGTCAATTTTACAAATTTTCTAATACTGACAAATATGCAAATGCTTTGACTAATTTAATTTGTGATATGTCTACTAAACGTCTACTAGTAAATTTTGTACTCCTAATTGACTATATTTGAAAAAAATGCATACGTTGTGTATTTTACAAGAATAAAATAAATTTTTCTAATATTGTATATCCAAATTTATCCTTAATCTTTATATTAATCATATAAATAATAAAAAATGTTTTACTGAGCAGGCGAGAATTGTATTGAAAAGATGTATTCGAAATGGGGTAGAAAACTTCATTCGGAACTAAAACGGCTGCCCTAGTTATTCTTGTAACTATGATAATTCGTACCCGTGAGTTATAAAAACTAAATGTGAAATACGTGGAATAGTGGAATGTGCTCCATAATATATTTAATTTCAATTTGATATTCACTAATCTTGGCATTTTATGAAGATTTGTTTAGGTAGATTTAAGTTAGCTTTATTATTTACATTGGTTTATAAGTATATAATAATCAAAAGAATGGCCGAACACTGGAATGAAGCATCAGAATAATATATATTGGATAAATTGATATAAATAAATAAAATTATGGTCTAGCATAAAATACTTATAAAATAACATAAAATTATTTTATTACGATTACGAGTATCGATTTCTTTTTACTATTAAGACAAATAAATTTTCCTAGTTTATTTTTCACCATTTATAAAATGTTAGTATTTTTTTTATATATTTATTTCATACATATGTATGTATGTACATATATACAGTGCGAAATAAGAATTTCATTGTTGAAGCAGAACATATTTGTATAAGTTTGCAATAATCATAGAGATAATAATATTAAAATTAAATTGTACAAGTAATAAAAATGTGAAAGATTATTGAAAATGCTTTCATCCGGTCTTAATTTACTTGGAAAATATACGATTACCTTACAATATAATGATTATTATTTTGACTTAATTAACATAAAATTTTTCTATTATAATATCATATAGTTATGCAATTATAATAAAATTTTGAATTTTATTAAAATATTTTAGTTAGAAATTTTTAGTTCTTCTTTTAATCTGTTAGTTAATTAGATAAATATTAAAATACAACCAACTAAAACAAGGAAATTAAGGAAATATTGGAATAATTAACTAGAAATTTTTAGTTCAACATTTTGTATAGCTAGCCAAAGTAATATTTTAAAATATATTGAAGTTTTGAAACTTTTAATTATATTGAATTATGGTATTATAATAAATTACTTTTACACAAAAGGAAAAAAATTAATAGAACATTAATCTTAGCTGATCAAATTCTTAGAAGTGAAAAGAACAATAGTTAAAAATCTAATATCATAATTATATTGTGTTACTTTACACGTATATACGCACATATAATTCCTCAAGTGTTCACGCTCCTGATGAACATAATCTTAAATTGTGATTATGGATTTATCAATATTTATAATAATTATTGTCCGTATAGTGTCAGATTAGATTAGGAGGTTACAATGCAAAATAAATAATGCACCGCGATCTAAAAGATCTATTGTGCCCCCCATGACGAGCGTCCAGTGTGTCTCCTAAAGTAACCCCTCGAAGCTCACATTTTTGATGAATCCGAGCAACTTTTCTGAGAAAATATCCCACAGCCCCGGACGCGCGCCTTCTTTATAGCTTCAGTCTTTTGTTCTCCACTCCGCTTCTTAGCACCTCTCGGATTATTTTGGTTCAATCTTGCAAGGGCACTCCGACCCAACTAAACAGAAATTGGCCCCCCTTCGCCAGCACATCTGCTTCCCCATTTTCTCCCACGTTAAGTTGCCTTTTCACAAACGTATGGTAGTAACATGACATATTTATTTTATAGTAATAATTTTAATTATTAATTTCATATGCAAGGAAATGAGAAAATTTTTAGAATAAAAAATAAGTAAATCTTACTGATTATTTACATTTTTCTAATAATCATAAAATTATAATTAAAAATTTCATCACTTTCAACAATACCTACACAAAAAATTATAAAATTAAATGCTATAACATTTTATAGAAATAAAAATTTTAATTGCATTTCCTATGTATCCGGATAAAGGCCATTAAATTTTAAAAAAAAGAATTATTTTTTGTTATTCTACTACATTAATAATTTACAATATTTTTAAGAAACTAAATTTATAACACTAATAACACAAAACATTATATTCCATATTCTAAAAGTAAATATTAATAATCAAATCAATAATTTGATTAAATTCAAAATTATATAAGTGTGCCCTAACGCATCTATACATATTTCATTATGTTCAATAGTGTGATTATTTGATATTAAATTTAATTAGTTTTATTGTGGGAACTGCTATACATACATTCTATGTAGACTAAACTTTTAAACAAGGGCCATTAAAATATTGTTGCTGTTGGGTTCAATTTTTAAACACATACAAATGTTACACATACAAATTTTTAGATATTTTATAATACAAGATAAACACTGATAGCCTGAAGCAGAAAATTTATTAATAAAAATTCCATTCAGTTCTAAAGACTATGATTAAAAATGTATTAATCAACAAATCAAATTGAATTTAATATTAAAAATTTTATTGTTTTTAACTAGCATAAGAAAAATATAAAAATTATAGTATAACACTGCATATATAAATTCAACCCTATATTACTTTTAAAGAACTTACTCAATTCAAAGTGCAAAAGATAATAAAAATATTTATGAAAATCACATAATTATAAGGGAAAGTCTAAATTTTCTCATAGTTTGTGATGTGTACCGTATTCTCGTAAAACATTACAAGACGAAATCGCATTAATTGCTTTTTATTTTTCCTTATTTCGAATTTATCTTCATCTCTATACATACTCGTAGTATCCACTTTTCCATACTCCTCTTCCTTTTAAAAATATTTATTTAAAAGATGGTCTAAAGTTGATTTTAATTTACCAAATAATTATATATTTTTTTTTTGTTTTCTATAGATTTTGTGCTTGAATATTATAAACTTGATGGCACACTAAAATTATATGAACAGTGTAGTTACAAAGTATTTTTTTTTTAGTTTCAACATTATTCCCATTATTCCCATGAAAGTAAGTACGTACGTATATACATATGGATATGACATGCAATTTTATTATGATTTGATTAATTACCAATGATTTTATTAAATTATTAGTAATAATTATTGCCTTTTATTGTTGATTTGTTCTCCTGATATATAATAATGAAAGATGATGGATTAAAATTATTAAAAAAAAAAAAGGATTTTCAAGATAAAAATAATTAAGTACACACATACATAAATAAATTAATATTATATAGATAAATGTGTTTTTGAGTGCATTATTTTACAAATTAAATATTAATGTTAGAAAGATATTTTTAATATTTAGAAAAAAAGAAATAATTTAGGGCAAGAGGCAGGTCTAAATTTAGATGGCTCGATGTTATATAGTCTGATTGTAGAAGAATTGGGGTCCATGACTGGAGGGCAGCTGCCCAGAACCGTGAAGTTTGGCGGAAAATTGTGAACGAAGCCAAGGCTCGTTATCGAGTATTTCGTTATTTTACTCGCCAAGTAAGAAGAAAGTGAGTGATTATCATATATCTTTCTCTAAAATGTGTAAAAAATTTATTCAATTTATAAGAATAACCAATAGAAATTTCTTCATTCAATTTATAATCAAGGGAACGAGTTAAAGGCAGAAAAATAAAAAAAATTTTCTCCCCGAACTGGACTCTAACTATAGTGACCTGCCTCTTTCTACGTGGATGCTTTACTAAATGAACTACAGAGATATGAAGGAATTCCTAGATACACGATTAGGCTGCAATTGTGTATCTAGTTTTTCCAATCTAATCATGTATTTCGCTTTTTTTACTCATTTTTTATTTTACTTGCCGACTTACATACTGTTAAATTTATTATTGTATGTAAGGATATATAGGACCGATTATAATTTTTAATTTTATTTCACATTATAAACTTATAAGATTTTCACATTATTATACAGAAAAACACTGAAATTTTTTTAAGTGATGCGATTATCAACAATTATTTTATTATGAGAAAATAAGCATCAAAATAATGATTTCTTCCTCTATACTTATGTATTTGAAAATTTAATGGTCAATGACATTTTATTTACATTGAATTTATTTAATAATATAAGTCTCGAATATCTAATAACATTCGAATAAAATGATCATATACTAGTAGTCGGTCTAAAATATACTAAAATTGGTTATCACCTTATATTTGGAAATAAATATAGGAAATATATATTGGAAATATATACAATAAAGTTGTTTAATATCTAACAAATTTGGTAAATTACCTCGGTAACAAATATTGGAGATTCGCCATAGTTTAAATGGTATAATTTTTTTTTCCTGCCTTACTCCCCTTGGGAGCATAAGGCTTCCACAAAGCTTCTGTAACGAACTCTGTTAGGGGCCATTCTTTTTACTTCTGCCCATATCATGTTAGCCGTGGCGATTTCTTTCTTTATTGTTCTTTGCCTCGTATTTCTTGGCCGTCCATCACTTCTTCTACCCTTGCGATTGGTTCTTGGTGGGTTAAATCCCAGAGGTCTATGTTGCTGATTCGTCTGGGCCAGAATACACGGCAGATGATCCTTAGGCTGCTATTTATGAATACCTGCATTTTATTTGCGTATTCATTTTTCACTAGCCATGATTCGGAGCCATACAAATGGACCGGGTTCACACATGTGTTGAATATTCTCAGTTTTGTATTCCTGGATAAGTGTGAGGATTTCCATATGGTCCATAATCTGCCGAATGCCATCTTAGCAAGTTTTAGTCTATTTTCAATGTCTACTTTAACCCCTCCCGTTATCGATATTATACTGCCGAGGTAGTTGAATTGTTCACCATCTTGTATAGCGGCTGTATTTATAACGAAGGGGAGTGTGTTTGCTGCGTTGATTCGGAGTAATTTGGTTTTTCTCGTATTTATTTTCAGGTCGACGGCTGCTGCTTTTATATGCAGCTCGTTCAATTTTGCTTGCATGTCTTTTGTCTTTCCTTGAGTGTTTGTGGGACGGCAGACCGATGTTATTTGCGTATTCCAAATCCTCCAGGCGGCTCGTTAATGTCCATTGTATGTCCCTTGGTATAATAATAATAATTTGTATAAAATTAGACCATTTTTCTAATACAGTTTTTTTTTAAATTTGTTTGTTTTATTGATTTGTTCTAATCTACTTCTAAAATGATTAAAATCACCTGATATAGTAAATAACTACAAAAACCTGGAATATATTTGAATCTTTTAGTCTAAATTTTTTCTATAGAACTTTCTTCAATTATAATTTTTTATGTTATAAAATTGTGTTATACAATTATAGGTTTATTTTGCTGTTTGACCAAAAGAAACAAATTCAATGGTTATACTAATTAAATTAATCCTCCCCAAAAATCTAAATTTATTCAAAAATGAAAAAAAAAATCAAATTAAATTATTTTTTCTATTCTTTTTTTTTACATCTAAACAAATTCATTTTGTTTAACAAACTTTAATTTTAAAAGGAAAACAAGAAAAAAAATGGTTGATTTTTTGGAAAATCATTCTTGTTCAAATGAAAACTTAATAAGCATAGAATTGTTCTAATTTAAAATTAACAACAAAATCATAGTAGAAAATAGTGAAATAATAACTTTTACCAGTCATCCTGTTTAATATTTGATTATCGTAAAAAATTTCTTCGTACCTCTATGTTTTAATTTCTTTACAAGACTTTTCAAATTTTTCTTTTTACCTTTTCTATTACACAATTTAAAACAATTTTTTTTTCATCTTCTTCATTACTTTTTATATAATAATAAGTTCTAGAATTATATGTAAAGCTGAATATGATTGAAAAAACGTACCGAAACTCGTATATTTCTTTTTGTCATATTCATAGTCTGCGTATATAAGAAAACCCTACATTTATACGTATACTTCGATTTCTAATCAGAAAGCGATCGAAAAATGGTTCTAAACTAAAATAGTATGGTAGAACGACTACATAAATTTTTAAAATTCATTATGCTCATAAGGAAATTAGAATTAAACGAGCGTATATTCAAAGGGTATTATAAATTTTGTAATTTCGTTTGTAATGTCAAGAATTAACGGTCTAATATATAGGAGGAAATAGTATACATACATATTTCTGATCAGTATCGACTTTTGAATCGATTTTTTTCCGTCCTTCCGTCGTTCCAAGCTATATAATTCGAAAACTAAATAAATTAAGTTCACTAAATTTTCACGAATGATCTAGTTATAGTAAATACCAGAACCCTATTTAAATTAGTTTTTATCAAGGTACTGCTTCGGGTAGCTTCCACCCTAATAGTTATTTGGCTATATCTTAAAAATTCTAGCATAGTTTTCAAATTTCGCACAAGCAAATATATTATTGATGCTAAGAATCATCCTGTCCATATTATCATATCATCCTGAAAGTTAACTGGTTTATGTACATGATTATTTTAGAAATCGATAATAATTTCAAATTTAAAACGAGATGATGATTTTGCATTAAAATTTTCATAAAATAAAAAAAATTTAAAATAAAAATCATTTATATACATTCATATACACATACATATGTATAGTCAAAAATTTCAATGAAAACAAAATAAAATTCTTCTTTTCTAATATAATTTGTCAGAGTCACGTAATCACAAAAGAATTGCCTTCTTTTAAAAAAAATAAAAAAGCGCTCCATACACAAATATCTATCCTCTTGATAAAATTCTAAAAATTAAATGAAATTGTATAATATATATTAGGAAAAAATGTAATGTAAGTATGTACCTAGTTCTAGTACGTACATTCACATGTACGTTTGAATTTTTTTTTTATTCCGTAAACAAAACAACATTGACTTCACGCCATTGTTATGCAATAATTTTGATATTTTCATTGTATGTACCTACATACATACATACATACAATATTTATGTATAACACCTAATGTACATATTATACATACATTATTATGTACATAGGAAAATAATAAAAGATTCTTTCGAATTTAATAAAATTTGAATTAAATCTCAATAAAAAGTTTGCATGCTAAAACTAAATTTAATTTCGAGTACTAAAAATATTTTATTTATTTCTTATTATTCTGCATTATAAAAAATAATGCAGTAAGGAATAAGTAAAAGAAATTAGAATAATTTCTAAATTAAAATTCTATTTTCAATTCTATAGAGAACAAGTATATGAGTAAAGTGAAATGCATTGTGTGTTCCTATTGATTTGACTAAGGAATTTACATATTATGCCATGTAAGTACCTAGTACATTTTGCATGGTTTATCGGAATAAATTGAAATAATTTATTGAAATTTTATTGAATTTTAAAAATAAATTTCATGAAAATGTCATATTTTCTTTTTTAAATGTGTATATCATTGCCATACCTAATCGGAAAGTTATCAAATAAAATTTGAAAAAAATTATGATTTTATAAGATTATGATTTTATTTTTTTCTGAATAAAATTTACAAATAATTTCACTTTGCAATGAAAATAAATTAGAATTTATAAAGTCTTGCATTTTATTGATAAGCATGCAAATTGAATTTATACATGCGATTTTTGAATGGTGAGTACAACCAGACATAAATATAAATTTTAATAAATAGAAATTTTACCGTAATTAATTTCTTAACTTAGGACATTGTAACACTGAATTGTAGCAGCTTTCACACCATAAAAACAGTTTTCGCTAAATGCAGAAATTAATCGTAAGAGATCATAAAAACTTAGTGTTTAGGAGATAAATTAGTCTTGCCTTGTCAATATTTCCATCATATTAGATCTGCCATTCTAGATTTGAACACATTTTTACATTATTGTGAAATACATACAAGTATGGCATAATTTCAAGTAAAACTAGGCTTCTGCACTTTTTTTTATATAAAATTTTGAATTGCTACAGTCAAACTGTTTGATTAAAATTTGAAACTTATAACAAAATTAAATTTATTCTAGAAGAGGAAAGGCTATATAATAATGTTATAATAATTAAAAATCAAAAGCTATAACAATTTAATAACCACATTTCAATTTATACTTTTATAATTTCAGAAAGCAAAAAAAATTCAACAAAATTTTAGCCCATAAAAGCGACCTTAATATATTTAAAGTACAATATTGTTCATAAAAAAAAAATTTAATTAAATTTTTCTATTTATGGCAAAATTTTTAATATTATATCACAATATAAAATTATCTAACATTATATTACATAGCGTCAAATTGTCGGTGATGCAATCCTTCTAGAATGCCCTTTACTATTTATTTAATACTATATATAGAAAGTTAATAAATAATATATAAAATTTCAATTTTATTATTCTCTCTATATTATTTTGTAATATTCAAATTAATTGCTAGTCTTATATAATCCATTAATGTTACATTATTTTGAAAAAAATTGCATTTGTGGTATTAATTTGTCCCATTTAATATAATAAATAAAAATTATCCATTTAAATGTACTAAACTTAATTATCTATTAAATTTTCGAGTTGATTGGATACAATAAGAGGAGTATTGTTTCCACACAAAATTTCTTATATTACATTTTTTAAAAATGTATGCAAAATCCCATGTTGGAGCAGTGTAAATCAACTATTTTTAACAGGCGATTCACAATGATATTTTTTCTTACAGCAAAAGAATTAGAATAGTTATTGCAACATATAGGTGGCAATGTTTTTGTGAATAGAGATGCCAGA
This sequence comes from Condylostylus longicornis, assembly GCF_029603195.1. Taxonomy (NCBI): domain Eukaryota; kingdom Metazoa; phylum Arthropoda; class Insecta; order Diptera; family Dolichopodidae; genus Condylostylus; species Condylostylus longicornis. Next base: position 438,484 of record NW_026578112.1, read on the forward strand.
TCTACTATAGGTAGTCCTAGTTTCAATAGCTGTATTTATTTTTGATCGACTAAGACAAAAGAAATTTGGAACTATATACCGGTCTGTATATTATAGAAAAATTAAAGATATGCAGACACATATGTGAATACAGTGGATAAAATAGATCTTTACAAAGTGAGCAATTTATCGTTGTTTATTTCTCAGGAAATCATTTACATGTTTCCTTGAAATTTTATATTTAAGAAAAACGATTTAATAATATTTATTTGCAGGTTGAGTTCTTTCAAGATATTTCAAATGTGCGTTTGAGACGTCGTAGCCGAGAATAATCAACACAGTCTGTAATATGCTGATCACATCATATTATTTTAATTGTTGTTAAACATTTTTACATATATATATCAATATAATATTATCATTAATGTTATGTATAAAAATATTTTTATATATTCATAACCCAATATTGTTCATATAATATAATTTTCTATCTCTCTATGTAATTATAAAAACAACTTTGTAACTCCCAATATACAAGGTGATTCTGAAAGTTATATATAAAATTTCGTGAAAATTCATTAAAATCCCTGGAACTCGGAAACCCTTGAGATTTGGCATGCAGTCTGGAACAAGAGTTTTACCCATTTTCGATCTTCCAACCAAAGGTATATGTTGTTGTATAACTTTCTGAATCACCCTTTATTCAAGGTGATTCAGAAAGTTATACAACATATAGTCAATTATAACAAAGTGAAAACGCCTTGTACATAGCACGTCAGAAAGTAAATATTAATTGACTATTAATAACTATGTATATAAGTTGGATATACTTTTATTTAATTAATTTTTTTTTTGTAATTTCTTCATTTCATTATTGGATCCAAATTACGAATAACATAAACTGGTTCTTTTAATTGTCAGATATTCTAGTAATGAGGTTCTTTTTATTCAAAACGAATAAAAATTAATATTTTAATGTGATACAAGCTATATGGAAGTAAAAATTTACGTTATCGTTTTCGTAATTATTTACAATGTAATTATCGAAAGCTATTTACGATGGTTTCATAAGAATTTATTTGTGTTTTCGGAATTATAGTTCGGAATAATCAAAATTATATTGAAGCGAATTTAACAAATTCAAGTGTAATTGCAATTAAATACTAGCTTATAAATGATTTTATATTAAAACCCCAATTTACAGAAATATATTCTGTTATTATTATGAGAAAATTTCAATTTAAGGGGTATTGTCCGACATTGTGTTTACCAAATGCGTTTTAATAACATATTATGTGTCGCATGCCTTATTAGGATATTTATCCTTCCATTGTTTTTACGATTTAAATTTCAATTAATATAAAAAATGTTTGCAATTATAATTGTTTAAACGCAAGTAGTATGCAAAACTAATGTTATTCACTTGCCTTCAAATAATTAGTTTGAGGTATTGTTTATTCTTAGTAAAAGTAATCGCCGTATTCGGTAATCACCAAATAAATACTTAAATTAAGTTTACTTTACGTTTATTTTAAGTTTATAGTTCAAACATTCAAAAATACATTTTCTATTAATTTTTAATAAAAGCTCATTTTAAAAAAATAATTAAATTGTAAAATCACAACATTTATCACATACCCAAATGTTCGTGTAATATAGTAAACACACTGCCTTCTAATATCTTTACGTCCTCGGCAATTTCCTTCAATTTCAATTTGCGGTCAGATAAGACAATTTTATGGATTTGGGTGCTACGTACACAATCGGTTCAGCATCATCGGTGTTTGTATTACAACGTTTAAAGCCAGCAAACCACTTTTCAACCATTTGCCTCGACGGAGCGGAGTCTGAATAAAACTTATCAAGCCATTGTTTGGTTTGCACCGTGTTTTTTCCCATCAAAAAGCAATGCTTAATGAGCACATGAAATTCTGATTTTTCAATTTTTTTTTTCAATTCACAAAAGTTTATTTAATCGCTCACACACTAACTTGGTAAATAATGGTTCGAATGTCTTGAAACTTTGACAGATATCGTTTGAATTGGTTGGTACTTTCTAAAAGCCATACGGATTCGGTATTTGTATCGTCATCTATGCGTGTCATCCTATGGACTTATTGAGTGACGCTTTACTTAAATCAACTATTTGTTGGAATAATTATTAGGCGTCGTCTAAATACACGACAAAATCTAAGACTAAATTTATGAGAAATTCTTGTGACTCTTATTGTATATCAGAAGTTGCATTAAAATTACGATATAATTTATGAAAGAGCTCAAGCTTTATGGCAAAAATAAAAGTTTTTGTTTTTTGGGCTCGTACAAAAGTTGTTATCGAAAAAGAAATGAGCTGAACGCTGTGTCGCCATCTAATTGTTAAATATAATATAACAATAAATCTGTAAAGAGTATTATTCAGAATTATTTCAGTAACTTATTTTATTTTAATTAATAAAAGTTGTTATTTTTTTCTAAAATTTTTTAGAAATTCATTTGAAAATTTAAATGATAATTTTATCTGTAATCAAAACAATTTTCATTAATTGTATACCTTTAAATTACTCATTATAAACTATAATTTACTTAAGTGGACTTCAATTTATTATCTGATAAAATTTAAAATTGATTCACTTACACAAAAAGAATAAACTTCAAATCAAAACCTGTAATTAAAGATTCTATAAAATAAAAATTTAAATTAGACAATACGTACATATTACATACATACGTACATGCATCAAGATTGATTGCATAGTATGTATATATATTTCTTATTTATTATATACTCATATATCATACATTTATATCTATAGTATATTCATATATTCTTAATTACAGTTATATCTACGGTAAACTTTGAAATCATTCAATAAATTGCAAAATTAAATTATTTCATTTATAAAAGCCATCTATAAAATTAAATTAAGTAATTAGTTTTTGAAAAATAAAAACAAAAAAAAAATAGATAAATAAACAAATAAAAATTTAAAATAACAATTAAAAAAAATAATAGATAGTAAATAAATGACAATAGATCGTATCGAACAACTTGAAATTTTCAAGTTGTATCGTGCGATTTATAGGGTTGCAATAAACTCTGTTTATAGCACAAAATTACGTTAACAGTGATAAGAATGATAACAATGTTTACTTATAATTATAAAAATAGCACTCATAGACCAATTAATTTTCATTTTGAAAACATTTTCTATTGAGTATGTTATTTTTATAACACTGACATTCTGTTTTATGTAACAATCTAATGTATGTAAACGAAATTATATGAGTTTAGTCAGTAATATTATTTGTTGCACTCTGCATTCAAGAGCCAGATAATCAAGACTATATAAGCATGCTTACTAGAAAACTATAAATCTGTTCTAGAAAACATTCAGTATTAATATGGTTCGATAACATTATAAACCGTTTATGTATCTATTTATTGAAACGAAGTTTTGAACATTTTTTTTAACAGTAAATCTTAATTATTATACAATATGAAAGCAATATTTAGGTACAATATTACGGAATATTCTCAATAAATATTTTGTTGAGCTACAATAACCTATACTAAGTCATCATATGCATATACATACAATATTTATTAATGTAATAAAATGTTTATTTATTGAATTTTTAATAGTTTACAGGTATGTTAAACTTAAACTTATACCTACATTAAAATAGTAGTGTTTCATTTAATATTCATTACAAAATCTTATACAAGTATTTGAATAGAATTATAAATAGAACTGATTCAATTTAAATGTACATATAAGTATATATGCATGTGTGTATTTAGGTAGGCATTATAAAAATTTATTATTATTTAAAAGTTTCATTGAAATTTGAAAAAATAAATCATAAAAGAATTATATGTTATAGGAGCAATAATTAAAGCCGAGAACAGATTTAATCAGTACTATATTTGGATAGTAATATACCGCACCAGTTATTTTGTAATTCGGTTAATATATAAAATTCTCAATTAAAATGGCAATTCGCCAATAAAATTCGAAATAAAAAAAATTAAATAAACTGTTGAAAAATGTCATTGATTTATTGGAACAGTAATTGGCATTTTGTCAAAAATCTATACGTAGCATGTATGGATGCATTTAGTGGATTTTAGTGCATATATTAACTTTCTGATAATGTCTTTTCTAGTTTTTATAAAATTTAATTTAAAAATTTAAGAAATAAAGAAAATTTAGATTTCAATTTGAGGCATTTTCACATATAAATTTAGAAAATTAAATGAAGTTTTTTTAAAAAAAAAAAGTAATAAAATTAACAAATTTTTAATATTCCGGCCACACATAAGCTCACAATTTTTTCCAAGTTAAACTCTTATTTAAACTAATATTAATTTAAAGTAACACTTAAATATTTTGTACAATTTTTCTATCACTTTATAATTTGTATATACATACATACATATACATATAATCATATAAATATAAAAACTGTTATACAATTCAAACAAATTAATTTTTTCTTTTTTAAAAACTTAAAATATCTCTTATAACTTTTCATTAAAAACAATAATTTAATTAACATTAATTGAAGCGAATACATACATACATACATACATAGAAATGTCATGATAAAAATAATCTATACAGACTACGAAACATTCTTAACCGTCTGACTCTATGAGAATAGAATACAATAAATAAATGAGTCATTACAGAATTTCTTACAATTTATCTTTAATATTATTACAAATTTTCTTAAGAACTATCATTTTTATCATCAATTCCCCAGCACCTTATCTAAATAATTTTTACTTAACAATTTTTGAAATACATGCATATATACATGTAATATTTATATAGTGTCACACTCGTACTGGATATACATATGTATGTAGGTATATAAATATTGCGAACATGAAATTTTCAATATGAAAAAAATTAAAAATTTATACATAAATTTACGTTAATTATACGCTCTAAGGATTCTTAAATAATAAAATTTTTATAGTAGGTATTTTTAATATTAAAATTTAAAAATAGAATCACAGAAGCATAGTTAAACACAATGGGAAACTTTCATGTTCATCTATATTACAGTTCATTATTCATTATTATTAATCACTTAATAAATTCAAATAAAAATTTTTATTTTTATACAATTGTACCTCATTAAAATTGTGTAATCCAAATGGTGCATCAATAACAAAAAAAAAAAAAAATTGATGAAAATTAATAATAAAATATGTAAACATACACACAGTCACATGAATTCTTAGATCATAAATATTGTTATACCTATATGGTATATGTATATACCGATATTGTAAGATGAAATATTTTGTATAAGAAAAAAATTATTAAAATTATGTTCAATTCTACGAAACAGCACACAACATAAAATAACACAATGTTACTTTTTATTATTAATTAAAATCCTGATTTTCACTTATAATTTATTACAATATCATTATCATATCCATATAATTATTAAAATCTTATGTTTCCAAGACACCGTGGTGTCTTTTTCAAAACAACATATTAAAAACAGCAGAGTTCCATACCATTATACACAATATTTATATTTATGTCTGTGTGTATGTATATACATAATTCTGTTTTTAATTTAATTTCTAAGAATTTATTCTTAAAAAAAAAAAAATTTCTTATTTTACTTTTGTTTTTTTCAATATATAAACATGAACTTGAAACATATGACATTGAAATTGAATCCCTGAACCTTAATAATAATTACCTAAATATTATATATGTACATAAATATATTATGTATGTATACGTATTACGGTTTACATTTTAATATACTTTAAGAATATTTTTTGTATTCTCCTTTCTTGTTTTCATTCCATTACGTTCACAATTTTATAAAATTAAAATTATTATAAATAAACTTGATTTTTCGAATTTTACTTTTTCGTTTCCGTTTATAACAATGATTTGACCAACTATTCCGGCCACAAATAAGCTCACAGTAAAACGTTCTCTCTCATAATTTATAGGATATTGTTAAAAATCTTTTCGTTCTATATGATTAAAAGAATAAAAGTTCAGGACAATAAGAGCTCAATTTCTGTTTGTAAAATTTTTCAATGCGTTAACACGCATTACATAAGTCGTGTTAGCATAATCTATCAATCGCAATTTTCAAAATATATAAAAGACGCTATGAATTAATTAATTGCCTAAATATTGACTTACATTTTCCGGTATTTCAACATGAATACCGATCATCATTTACGTTGTTACTGTGCAATACAATATGCTTGTTATCCGGTCATACGATACGATTGCAATTAGAAAGAATACATAAATTTGAATACAAACTCTTAACTTAACCAACAAAAAAACTTTACTGTTTTACAATAACAACCTAATTTTAAATAATATTGTATACATTGTACGAGTACCTTATAATACCCAAAAACTAAATATTGCTTTAAATTCTCTTCCTGTTAAACAGGTTTTTGATCTGACATACAAAATTTTTAATGAATCTTGTCGCATAATAAAATCACTACTCATCAAAACGCATAGCATATTCTAAATGAAAAAAAAAGGGCAACCAACATATTCATTCTACTTTACAAGGGTATACAAGAGAAACAAGAAGAAATCAAAACTATGATATACTATGTGTATATATGTACATGCATACATATATGCACACATATATAGTTTAAATACAAATTCACACCACTATCAATAATATCCCAATTTTTAATTTATTTTCTGATATTGTATGTGTATAAAATATCGCTGGTTTTACGGCAGCATCATGAACATTCCAAAACTTTATTTAACCATATATTTGATTAATCCTTTTAGGAACCCAAAAACAAGACAAGAAAAAAATTTCAATAAAAACATGCTAATGAAAAACCAAAAAATCCAGAAAGAAATACAAAAAAAATTAACATCGATGAAAACTTAAAAATAAGAGTTAAAACCAGACATAAAACATAACATTAACTTCTCGTCCTGTTGAAATATTAAAAAAATTTAAATATTTTTTTTTTGTGGTCTTGAATCTCATTTTATATACATATAAAATAACAAAGGAACAAACACAAAGCGAACCAGAAAAATAATTTTTTTTTTCTTAAGCTTTACATTTTTTATGGTTTGGTTCAATTTCATATATGTAGTGTTATGATGATAAGTGCTTTACGAACAGGAAACTGGTTTTAACAACAAACCATACCGAAATTAACAATATAAATAAAAAAAAAGGAAAAAAGAAAACATTCTTTTGAACTTTAATTTTTTGATGCGAACACGCACAAGCACACTGATAACCTTATTCTTTATGTATGTACATATGTACATAGGTAATTTTAATAAAGATTAAAAACAATTTTTGTAAAAAAAATTATACTGCAACCCGTTACTCTTTCGAACTTTCATAGCAGAAAAGCATCCAAGTTTAAAATTAAAATTACCAAAATATGTGAATTCTTTAGATAAGAATCATAAAAATTAAAAAATTAATAATAAGGCCGAATGGCAACTTCTACATTGTGACGAATTAATTTTTAACCATTTCTAAAAAAATTAGCTGAGATACAAGAATTTCATTTATATAAGAAATGAAATTCAACGTTACAACTTTATGTTTACCCGTAGTACATGCATACAAACATAATGTACATACGATATAAATATGTACTTAATTTAAATAAATTCCGGAACCCAACTGACATTCAATTCTAAAAAAAAAATATTTCCATTTGTTTTGTTCAAATTTTGGGTAATATTCCCGACTAGATACATATATATATATATATATAATTATATGTGGAGTATATATCGATAATGTGATATACATACATATGTACATAATAATTTGATAGGTATACGTTCCCATTTATCCGTAGTTTTTAAAATATTTAAAGCTTAGTTAGACGTTGTTATAGTTTTATTATATTCTTAATCAATTTTATATTACAATTTTCAATAAGTATTCTTTAAGAAATATGAAAGAATATACATTCATATGATATATATATATATATATATATATATATATATATATATATAGATACATACTTATAATAATTGAGTCAATTAAAGTATTCGTGTTTTATAACGAAACCATAGTTTTCTAATTGAAGCCTAAAAATAATAATTCTTAATTTATATCGATTTTATAATACCGAAATTAAAGACTTACTGTACATTTTACATGTATAGGAGGTATATAGTAAATACACACATATATAAATGTTTCAATAATTTCTGAATCCATCTAATATTTTCGAATCTACATACATACATATATATAAAGACGATAAATAAGGTACACACTATAATAAGTTACACTATAAATAAGTTACACACGCACGTTTTAGGTTTGTTTTTAATTCTTTATGAAAACTAGTGAATTATATTTTTAATTTGACGCAGGTTCGATTTGAGCCAAAGAGAAAATTATATTTGTCGAATTCCCGTAATGTTACAGCCAGCCAACTAACCGCAAAAGGAACCAAATTGTTTTCTTGGTGTTTGAACGAAAATAAAATGAAAATATTATATTCATTTTTGAACATAGAACCCCAACATTTCACCTGTATATATATATATATATGTGTGTGTGTATATATATAATGATGTATATAATTTATGTAGATTCTTGGCAAATTGATATTTTTCACCTTTAATGACTCTTCCTTTTTCAACTTTCAAACATTTCATTATTCACCACGCATATACATATGTATATACTATTTAACTCGCATATTATATCAGACTCTATCAAATAAGGTACTTTATAACAAATACGTATACATAACTACATGGCGATAAAATTAACAGAATTTTCTTTTAAACAATAATCAAATTATGATTCTTATAGCACATGAAAATATTCAATTAAAAAGTCATTAGGTAATTAAATAACGAAAATAAAAGAAATTGTTTTCAGTGGATTACACTTTAAAAATTGTTGAATTGAAATAATAATTTATGACATATATATATATAGATATATATATATTTATATATATTTTCTTACTTTGTTGAATACATATATATATATATATATATATATATATATATATATATATATATATATATATATATATATATATATATATAATATAATATATGTATATAAAAGAATACATATATATATATATACATATATATTCTTACTTTGTTGATATATGAGAAGACGAGCAAATATATTTAATGTGTTATTTATTCTTAATAAAGTACTAAGTTTTTATTAAAACTGGTTAGGATGAGTCTAAAAGCTCTTTCATATTAGTTCATAATTTTATTTAGTAAAACAAAAAAATGTCTTTTTAGTTTTCCTGCGGACACAATATTAATATAGACTTAGTTTAAACTTGACCTTTAAAATAACCAACACATGTTTTGAATTTAGTCACTTTTTGTTTTCATATTCTCATATATACTATGTACAATGTATATAATTATATAATTGTATTCTTGTTATAATATTTTATTATGTATAGATAATATCACACTGGTATTATTATATAGATCGTGATTACAATACAGTATTACAATATTAAGACACTATGCAATTTATGTTCTCCCACTTTGATGATAATAAATGGGTAAGTATGAATGTATGTAGTTATGTATGTGTATAATATGCGCATATTATATTTTATGGTAATATGTTATACATATCATAAGAAAGGTTAATGTTCCTGACTAAGTACTTTCAAGGGCGTTGAAATAAATTATAGGGTATATACAGTTAAAGTTAAATAATGGAAAATGAAAAAGTACAAATAACTTGAAAAGTATATTTCATATATTATAACTAATTATGTATGTATGTATATATATAAAGATGGATAATGGGTCTAAATAAAAAATTGTAATATATCACTTAATACAGAAAATAAAATATATGTACATATATACCTAGTAAATTTGTATATACATACTTAAGTATATTTCACTTGCACATTGTTTTGTTCTAATTTTTATAAACCTAAAAACTAATACGCACTATAAATTTTATCCAAACGCACTTATTAAGCACTTATGCGAATCAAAATTTTGTAAAGTAATCTTAATGCGCTATTTCACGTATACATATATATTTATGTATATACAGCATAATGGTAATATGTATTCATAACGTGTAGTAAAAATTTTAATATTAAGAATATTAATAAAGTATTTTTTGTAGAATCCTACTCGTTGATGTACATATGTATGTAGATGCCTTATGCACCTGCAAATTTTGTTTCCCGTATATTGGTATAATTATACTAAAGCTCATTAAATGATTTAAAATTTCTTTATACGGAGAATTAAAGCTATGTAAGCGAATAAAGTTTGTGTTTCTAAAGAAATACATATAATATTTTCGGTCTTTCGAACTCACTACAATAGTATTCAAATTCTATTTTAAATAAAAAACTAAAGACACTAATAATTAATTAATTTATGCTTTAACGGACAATATAGAGAAATAGTAAATATGAACCTAACCGAACTATGTATGTATGTAAGTACACGCTTTAAAATAATAAAATTTTCTCAAATCAAATTCTCATCAGACTGGAATTTAAAGAGCAAAATAAATTACACTGATGACTGACATTGGACAAAAAATTTCACTGTTCGTCACCGCAAAGCAATCGCAACACGCGAATCTAATAAAAACTTTCACAACAGTTTTTACTGTTATTTGATTTTTTATTTCTTTTTTTTTTTTGTTACATTATTAAATTTTAGCTTTGCCAGAGCAACAAAAAATATTTTGTTGCTGCTACACACAATAGTTATTTGTGAGAAAAGGGAGAAAATTAAAAAATAAAATTGAGACAAATATTTGTGGTAGACTACATATAAACAATGTTGAATTCAACAGGCTGAAATGTAAAATTGAATTTATGTATATATATTTTCATATACTTGTGTATTTAGATTATTCATGCATAAATAACAATATATTTATAATTAGTTTTTTTGTCGCTTGCGACACCACATGTTTTTTTTATGCTTCAGTGTATTGAAGAATTAATGATCGGAATATTTTAGTTGTATGAATGTATGTATGCTTGTATAACCACAAAACACTAATGCATCTTGTATTAAGTATTATAAAATAATATAATACTGGCATAGCAGTTGTTGTGTATTGGAATGGTTAATAGTAAAAATATGTAGTTAGATCGAATCAAGGTGCATATACTTAAATACATACTCACAAATATATGTATATGATCATAGATGCTTGGGTATTTGATTTTTTTTTTTTGCTTTTATTGTTTTTGTTGAAAACAGGTGCGGCCGGAATACACTAAATCGAGTTGAAATTGAAAATGAAACAAAAAAAACAAAACAGTTTTATAAACTATGGCTGGTATGTTTATATTTTCAGTTATGTTAGAATATATTAATTGTATATATGTATATGTATGTACATCTATTGTAATTATGTATAATATTTACATAATAATAATGGTAAACCAACAAGTGGTTGGTCATAAATATGTAGATATGTTTGTAAGTATGTTTAAGTTATTGTTAATCATGTAGATATCGAAATATGAATGAATATAACAAAATTATTTATGTAAATAATATATACATATGTATGTATTATATATGTATGTATGTAGGTATGTTGTATATATTTACTTATATTTTATAAAATTATTGTGTGAACATTTAAAACCATATTGTAATGAATTTGTATAATTGTGTTGTGATTTTGTTATACAGTAAATATAAATATGTAAACATGTACATATAAATATAAATTTTAAGTAAAGTACGGATATGTATTAATGTACGTACATTGTGTACTTTGAATCGTTCCGTTCGGCAACGGTTTTGGTTAAGACAAAGTGAATTCAAAACTAAAAATGTCTTAAATGACATTTAAGTAAATGTGAATATTAGAACACTATGTAGGTATGTTTATATATAAACATAATACAGGTATGTATTTGAAAAACAAACGTTTTGAATTAGATTATACATATGAATATACATATGTACCAATATATGTACATAGATCCATGTAAATATCTGTGAAATAAAAGGGCTTTTTGTACATATAGATACTTGCTGACTGTAATAATACTTACATGTCAGTATTGACAGCAATTGCCTGTACAACATTTATACAAGTAATTATAATGCTGGATCATACATTATAGCGTCACTTCAGACATACAATGTGTTTATAAATAACCTCAAGGTACATAAAGCAACTTCTTTTCAATTAAAGTGTCCTGGCTACATACACAACTATCTCAGAACATTCTACATACAATAATATGTGTTTGTAACAATTTCCCTGATCTTAATATTCATCTAATATCAAATTTTTTTTTTTTGTATTGTTAATATCAAAACTATCCAAATTTTAATTTTATTGCATTTTCAAACAAAAAAAAAATTAACATTTTATATTACAAAATTTTTCTTTTTTTTTTTTTAGATATACTCGTACAATATACAAACACATACAAGGCTACCGCATATAACATTGATTAAAGTTAAAACAATCAACTACTAGACCAAACCAGTCAACTATAAAGATCATCGCATCGTTATAAAGTAAGTATGCATGTGAAGGTATTAAACAAAAATTAAAATTATAGTTTTTATAACAAAAAAAAAAAAAACGTCAGTAGTTTTTGGGGTAAAAACCAAAATAGAAAAAATTGAAAAAAAAAAATACCTAAAGGAAAATTTATAAAAAAAAAATATGTAAGTTTTTCGAATGCACCTTAAAACTATGAAGAAAGAGAGTGATTTAGAACGTTAGAAAATAACAAAAAAAAAAAATAACAACAAAATTGAAAATCAAAATACAAAACAAGTAGAAAAGGGACAAAAGAACAAAACTTTGATATTTTGGAACAATTGTTGTTATAATTTTAAGGTCTTCTCTGATGACTTCAATATTCTTTTAAAAAAAAAAACCAAAATAAAAATTTTAACTAACAAAATGGTAGTATAAAAACAAAAAGCAACAACCTAGAAGTTTGATAATGAATTTCTGTTCTCTTGACGATGTTACAACAATGTTCAATTTTGGTCGTCTTTTAAGTTCTTTATACTTTTTGTACGTTAGTTGTCTCGTTTTTTTTTTTTTTCTTAATAAAATTTTTCTATAATGCGGTTTTCTAAAGAGTTGGTTGAACTTTCATGATAGAACTCTGACCTGTGTATATACCAACTCTTTATATATTTTCTTTTTAATTTTTTTTTTTCATTGTTTTGAAAAAGGAAGTTGTTAACATTAATTTAAGGCGGCGAGCGAGAAAATAATCATTTTGACTGTTACAGTTGAATGCATTTCTCTAGAAGAACAAAAAAAAACACTGAAACGAAATTATAACGACAACCAAAAATTAAAAAAAAAAAAAAAACAAAATTAAGAAAAAGGAATAATATATAAGATTATAAAAGATGGTTGATTGTATAACAGGTAAAAAGAAATTAAATTATATTTTTTAATATAATATTGAATAAAGTATAATGGTAAATTTTTTTTTTTTTTGTTTTTACATAAAAGGAAAATATATAAATGTAAAACATGAGTACCTAAAATGCAGGTGACTTTAATAATAAATATAAGAATAATAATAATGACAATAACAGTATAATAATAATATAACAGTATAACAATAATATGAAATGGCATCAATAATAATGATGTTTTCAACTCTAAAGAAACATACACAACTATGTGTTTATTACTTATTATTTATATATGTATGTATATATAAATGTGCATATCTTAAATTATTATACTCGTAAAATAGTATGTAATAATAAAAATTTTTATGCAATTTTATTTGATTTTTTATATTTAATTCCTGTATAAATTTGTTTTGAATTCTTGATAACGATAATATGATATTTTCCATTAATATGTGTATGTCCTATGACAATAGCTATTGTACTCAAAATGTTATCAAGAGGTCCTTTTGGGATATAGTGTAGTTTTCTACGATATCAGTAATTTCTCAAAACAATGTAAAATACATAAAGAATGAGAGTAGTTCTAACATTCTAGATATTTTCTCGAAAAATTTTTCTAGAAATATTTTTTTTTTAAAAACCTAGAATATTTTTCTTTTCTCTTTTTTTTATCAATAATAATTTCATTTCTTCTATTTTTATTGCTTAGTTTAGAAGATGGGTCCTGGTTAATTGGTAGAAATTCGTCTGTAGCTGTTACAGGGCTCATTTCTTTCAATATTCAAAAACAATAGTCAATTTACTTTTTCCTATATAAAACAACATTATATTTTAAGTGTTTCTCTTCGAGAAAACGTCACGCCTCGTCATTGGCACATATATATGCCATACACACTATAAGTTTTCCATCAAGCTTATAATATTCTAATAGCTATCGTTGGCAAACATCATTCAAAATATAACCTTATTATTTTTTAACAATTTTTGTGGAAATATTATTAAAAGTGACTATTTAAAATGCTATACTTCATTAGTAATAGGGCCACTATTCAATTCCAAGACTTCGTTTGCTATAAGGCCTATTATTCTACTATACTCAGAAAAATTTAGTTCTATCCCAGTTATATTGCAATCTATTATTTTGCCAATTACTTTTGTATATGTAGCATGTTATATTTCAACTTCAATATTGATAATACGAGTATAGCTCTGCCTTTCTATAGGAAATAATATTTTTATTCTACATGAGTTGAAGTTTTGTAATATTCAAAGTAACTAGTTATACAAATATATCAAAAATTTCAATTTTTCATTATTTTAACTTAATTATGAAAAATTCATAATAATCATACAAATCGGAGCCCATATTTAAAGTTTCTAATATATTTTAAGAAAATTATTCGTATTTATGCATAGAAACGTATCACATACATATATAATAAATGTCCGTACTACTTACTAAACAATTTCAAATATATGTATATAAATTTAAAATGAAACATTCACTTCTCATACATATATAATATATGCGTACATAGTGTTGTTTTCAAAATTTTAGGCCATCTATAAACTTTTTTAATTAATCTAATGAATTATGTCCTGGTTTCTTATTAAAGAAAGTACATATAAGGGCACTTAAACGTATTATATGTACATATACATATAACAACACAAATTATCATCAAATTCATATCACAGTTTTTGATATTCTTCACAATATATTTCTGGATAATAATTCTAAAAATCAGATTAAATCTGAAAAAAAAAATTTGTTTTTCTTTTATACTCTTAATTAATATTACAAATAAATATAAACATAAATATATATATTATATATATATAAGTTCTGTCTGTAATAAATTATAGTTTAATTAAGCCAAGCATTTCAATCTAAAATTTTCTATTATATTTTCCGCGTGCATATATACATAAATAAATTCTTGAATATTTAGATAGTTAAAAATTCACAAAATATTTTCTCATTCTTTATCTAGATTATGCATATAGATCTATATAATAATTATGAAAATATCTAATATCAAGATATTCTATATATATATATATATAAGAATAATTCACGATTTTGTTTATAACACCATTGCATATTATATTAAATTTTTGTTATACAAACATTATTATAATAATTTATTGTTTGTATGTATATATAAAAATTTATATGATAATAAACCTAATTCTCACTTTAGACTTAAACAAAAAATCCCAGAAATAAAAAATAACTACGTAGCATCTAAATATCTAAAGTATATTTAAATTTCAAAAGAATTATAAAGTAAAAAATTTCTAAATTTAAATTTGAAAATTTACGAAATTTATTGTTTTAAAATGACACTTCCGTTTCTAACAAATCTTTTTCTTTTATATATAATAATTTAGGAACAAAAAACAAAGACGAGACTGAAAAGAAGCCACCATTAAGATTATAAAAATTTCATTTAAAATTTATTTTTATCAAAGACTTTTGTTAAAGAAAAATTAAGAAAATTTTCTGAACTTAAACTTACAATCGCATTATAAATATTAATTGAGCGTATTTTAAAATCTCAAACATTCTTTATAAAGCCGTCATTGTGCTAGTCTTGAATGACCTATAAACTTAAGTTCTAAAGTATTTTCACATATATTCCGCATATATTCGACATATGTATATTTTTATAAAACAAAAATTCGGCTTTAAACGTGACATTTATTTGCTTGAACTATCCTACTTACTATTCATTCACTTTGAGTGAATTCAAGTTTTAATGCTTGAAACTTCTCCTGTAAATGCTGGATTTTTTGCAATATTAAACACTTTTTTGCAAACTTCGAATTTTTATCAATGAATTTTGTATTGGTTAATATGGTATGAAAAAATCTCGATTAATTAGTTATTAGTTATTCTTATAAGAATTATAAGAATTACCATTGGTAATTAATAATATCATTAGTACAATAGGCACAACACCTATTTACATGTTCTTGTGATTGTATGTTTGAAATAGAAAATTGTATGATGTAGCATCTCTTGTAAACAATACTTGATAATCATGTTGATTATAGTATAAAGTGATTTGACGAACAATTTGCCTGTAATTTCTTCATACCTCTGTAGTTTAGTTGGTAGGGCGTCCGCCTAGAAAGCGGTATGTCACTGGTTTGAGTCCAGTTCGAGGAGAAAAATTTTTTAATAAATTCCTTTGAGCTACGTCATCCATATATTCTGCAGTTATATGAAGACATTAGTTATTCTGCTAAAAATAGGTTTTTTCATAAAAGATCAAATCAGTTAGCCGTTAGCTGTCAAGACTAATTGAAACTTCATTAAATTATTAACAGGTAAAATTTCAATCATACAAAATGTTTGATATTAATCTCACGCAAGCTACTAAAATTCAATTAAACTTCTAATTTTAACAAATCTTCTTATAGCTTTCCACGTATTTACGAAATTGTTTAAAATTAATTTAGAAAAGTTTTCTACCACTGTTCTAAGCTTAAATTAAGCTACATATATATACATATTTAGAATTAATTCAATTTTATAGTCTTAAAAGAAAGCAAATATATTTTCTCCAGATATTTTTTATGTGTGTATTTTTATGTCGTAGAGAATTACGACTTTTGTTTGTTATTTGTCACAACAATAATAATAATAATAAGAAAAAAAATTATAATATTGCAAAAATCTATTAGTCAATTTTGAATAAAATTATTTGTATAGCAATTGTTCTTGATCTAGAACTTGTGAAAATCATTAAAGTCAATTTCAATGTTTTAAACAAAATTTTATTGTAGATAATAAGAGAAATAAAATAAAGAAATAAGTTAGTCTAGATTTATTTTTCTTTATACTTATTTGCCTACGTACAAATACGTTATTATATACATATATGTATGTATGTATATTATGTATATCAAGAAATGTGAAAACTAACCCACAATCGCCCGTCATACTACATATAATATGTGGGTATTATATGTGTATTATATAAATATTTAAGTATGGTATAATTTATAGCTAATTTATGCAATGCAAATAAATCAAAATATATAGATCTATTTGGCAGATTGAAATTAAGGAAGAGAAAATTTCAAATTTGAATATGGAAAACAAGAAGAGAATAAATAAATAAATTTCTTAACTAGAATTTAGTTAAAGATTGTCATCAACTTAAAACGACAATATACGAAATAGATGTTTATTAGAATATTAATGGGCCTTAAAATTAGAAAATATATAAAAAAATTTTTATAAAAATGCGTTCTTTAAAAAATATAGAATTGTTGAAGTAAAATTAAATATTGAATTTTCCTAAAGTTTTATGTCATTTAACAAAACTCGCGTAGATATGTAAACGAAAATTATGTATGAATACATATGTTTACGCGATTGTAAGTTATATGTTCATGAAAATAAGTTTCCTAAAAAATTTCGGAAGAAAAAAATTCTTATTTATTTTAATTTGCCTTTTTCGTGCGTCTGCCCGCACGGTTTCAAAATGAAATCGTGGCAAAAAATAAGAAGAGATAGGGTTGTCAACTCTGTAATACCCGTACGAATGAATGATTTTAAGTGCTGTGTGTTAATAGACACAGTGTTCCACATACGTAATCCTGGTTTTTTATCGTTTTAATACACGATTAAATGCCTTTCAAGTTATATGGCAGCACAAGAAATTTCCCTTATAAAATATTTTCCATGTTACCATATTTGTTTTTGTAAAATTTCAGTACCGCAGCTTCAAAAATTTGCAAGTTACATCCAAGTGATTTTAGAAGTTGTTTGGTAGCTATCCGAATCACTTCCTCGGTTATTTCTAATTTAAATAGGATACTCGCATTTAGTATTAGGGCAAACATGCTATATCTCACACCGTTACATACGGTAAGGCATTTCCTAGCGTTACATACGGTAAGGCAAATTTATTATATATACCCTTCGAACATACGCTCGTATACGGGTATAAAAATGTACTTACACTCACTCTGTATTATGTCTCCTTATATCTTATTAAATCAAAGGGCTAATTATGAATTTCGATTAAGTATACAAATAAAAATTTATAATTTGACTCTTAATAATTAATCTAATTCAATTTCAGGGAGAAGGTTCCTAAATCGAATTAATATTTGAACTCTTAATTCTCTTTGGAATTTATGTCTTTCGTAACCCTATAATTTTCACGCATTACTCTTAATATTTTACCGCTTTGTATAAGCTTATCATATTCAGAAATACTCTCTATACCGTATATATTTAATTTTTATGATTTTAACCGATTATAGTCATATAACTTAATATATTGTAAAATTCACTCAACCAACCATATTTAAGGAAAGCAAAAGAAAAAAAACAAAGCCTTACGTCATTAGAAAATTTCATAAAAGATTTTTTTTATCATTTTGAATTTTTATTCTTATTAATATTTTTTATGGCTATAACAACGTAGTCATAAAGTTGATCGTTTTTATGTGATTTGCTGCACATACTTACATGTATGACGACTAAGTACATTAAAAGTGATTTAACTTATGAATTCAGAATTTTTCTTAGATGAAAAAAAATGAAAACAAAAAGCTTTTGTTTTGTTTTTTTAAGTTGTATAGAGAAAAAACGGTCTGAATTTTTATTTTTTTTTTTCGTTGTTCTTTTATAAATGAAAAACGAATTGTTTATTGCCATTATCAAAGTCATTCTAATAAAATGAAAACTACAAAAGAAATAACAAAAAAAATTTTTCATATAAATGAAACAGAACCATTAATATTAGAACTATATAGGTATATTGCATACATAAGATTCCGAATAAGTCAATTTGCATTTAGTATGCAAATGTAAGAAAAAAAAACGCAACAATACAAAGTTCTACAAATGAGGAAAAGTTTTTCTTGATTTTTTAAATGAATGTATGTATGTATGTATGTATTGAGATATTGACGGAATAACTATTACAATTAACCATGTAAGTATGTAGTCTATAAAACCTCATTAAAAAAAAATTATAAAGTAAATTTAATAAAAATGTATTACGTTTGATATAATATGACGCATCACACATATGTATGAGAGGGCTACATACAATTGTATTTATAATAAAGTTGAGTCAAACCAATGGTTTGTATTGTAGCATTTTTTCCTTTAACAAGTGAAAATAAACTTCTTTTACAAACGGTCTATGTATACCTACCACGTTATTAAAATTATTTTCATTTATAAACGAAACTATTTCTAGGATTGCATATATTTAAGATGAACGATTTATGCAGTCTTGGAAGTAAAACAAAAATTAATATAAAGAGGGGTTAACATAATGCTCGATTTCAAGGGTTAATTGCGTGAGTTAAGAAAAATAATTATATTTTTTAATGGCATGGAGTTTACCGTTACCTATCTGCGTTTATAGAAATTTAAAAAAGCTTGCGATTTCGCAAATATAAGTTGCCAAGTATTCAAATTTTACAAATTTCAAGAGGCGGAAAAAACTTAACTTGAGAGGTGGAAAAAAAAGGTGTGAAGGTGGATAAAAATTTTCTTCTAACGAAATGAACTTTTTATTAGTATCTAACAGGATTAAGAATTTGAAAAAAAACTGACTTGAAATAACGGTGCATTTTAGCGGCTATTTTGTTTTTTTAAAATTCAAGTATAGTATGCTGCGATAGAGGAAGCCAGCCAGAGTAAAACTAATAAAACGTTTTTAAAAAAAAATTTTTGAAAAAGTGCTAAAAAGATGCAGGTCGAGATGGCAAAAGTGCCATTGTTCATATTTATTTTCGAGCCTTTAAAAATGAATATTGTAAATATAAACCAATATTTTGAATTTTTTCGAACATCTTAAAATTAGATATAAAAAATGTTTGCTCGTTAACTTTTAAAGTAATATATAACTTACAAAATTCCTACAACCATCATTATATAATTCTAAAAAATTTAAAAGTATTTATGAATGACTCAGTATACTGTTCCATATATAGAACATACTTAATTTGCAAAGTAAAAAGTCGCAAATATAAAAATGTTGGAAAATTCACAAAAATTATTATAGAAAGACGTGTTAACAACTCATAACTAACTGTGACAGTACTTCACCAACTGTAAAAACTTTCTTCACTAAATGTACAAGTAAGTGACAATTTTAAAGTTTTTCCAGTAGTTTTTTTTATTCTGCCAAACCAGATTTACTAAAATTCGAAGTTAGAAGTTATATAGAATTGCAAACGCAATTTGCAATTTATCACGAATATTGCAATCAACTAATATAAATATACATATAATATATGTGTCTACATATATATATATAATGCCTATAACATAAAGGTTAAAGAAAAAACAAAGAATGCTAAAATCAAGTTTTGAAAAAAAAAATTTTCTTCTTCTTAATTTAATATTAATCAAAAATATTTTTATAATAATAGCATATATGTATGTATGTAAGTAAGATACAGAAATCTCTTTCATAATATTCATTAATCACAACATATGTAAAAGAAATATATGTATGTATGTATATGAATTTTCAATAAGAATATACTAATGTTAGTCAAAAGTTAAATACCAATATATTTAACTAAATATACATAAATGTATGTCAGTGTATGTACATATTCTGACTTAAAATTGTTGGTAGTTTACAAACAAATTAATGTTACAAAAAAAAAAAAATTAAAATTTTAATATGACCTAATAACACCTTTTTTTTTTTTTGTTTTTTTTTATATGTTTGTATACAATCTTTATTTATAACCAATCGTCTAAAAATAAAACAAAAATTTTCCTTTATAAATTCCTTTAGAAAAAATTTTTTCTCAGTATAATAAAAATAAACTGCATAATATCATACTCGTATATGAATAAAAGCTTTTTGAGGAACCTTTGAAAATTCGAAATGTTAATTAACACCTTTTTATATTTTGTATATGAGATTTAAAAGAAATATTTTGTTAAGATTATGCGAGTACCTTTAACTATATATATTCCATCATACCAATATATGATGGGAAAAAAATTTTATTATAAAATTCTTAAATATACTTTTGTTAAAGGTGCCAATACTGCAGCTATATTTTGAGAAAAGAATTTTTGTATTTTCTTTGATTGATGAAAAAAAAAATTCTGTTAATGTATTTTAAATCGATTTTTATATTTTCATTTTCGAAAAATACTTATTTTTCGAAATGACTTCAGAGAATAATGATACAAGTACGATATAATGTAGATAGCCTTTATAATATATGACCTTTATATATTTTACGATAAAATTGTAAAATGATTCATTTAAGAGTATGAAAGAGGAAATCTAGCAAATTAAAGTAATTTTTTTTATGTGTCTAACTTAAATTCGAAATATTTTAAGAAGGAAGAAAATTCTCAAGCTCTTAAGCAATTATACAAACTGGAAGGCAAAATATATACATTTCAAAAAAATTGTAAGCATGTAGGTTTTTTGATTAAGCTAGCTAAACAAAAATATTTTAATTTTTGGTATTGCAGCCGTCGGCAAAGTGCAGCATGCAGACAATTCAATTTGCGACAAAAATGCGGTACTTCATTTTTATGCTTGCACGAAAAAATTACGTTATATTCGATTGTGACTGTTCAAAATTTTCCAAAAAAACATTTAAGAATTCTAAATCATAGATAATATACAATATATTTATAGGTACATAAAATTCCATACGAATCTATTTTTTCTTCAAAAGAAAATAATCAATAAAGTCCAATGAAAATTGATCATTATGAAAATTCTTCTTGTAAGTAGATAATGTAAGAAACTCGAGTGGCCCATACTCATACTCAAATAGCGCATATTTGTCGACAAGCAGCAGAAGCATGCCAACGGTTGGTTTACCAAATTACCACATTTGAATTTTCCTTCTTCGAACTTTAACAATTATTTTTAAAGCATAAACATACATAATAATTGTTTAAATATACAAGAGGAGTTTTTATATTAGATTTTATTTCAGAGGTATGAAATAAATTGTTTTTAAAAAAATCTTTGTGCAAAACAATAATAATCAAGATTTAACATTTAATTAAATTGAACTTTTATATAAGTAACATGTTTTTCGACTCTAAACATTTAAAATTTCAAAACCGTGCATATTATATAATAAGATTAGGTATCTTGCAAGTATATAGTTTTATGAAATTCTTTTCTAAAATTATTCAAGATCAAAATATTCAATTTTTTTTTTGTGAAAGACCTAGCATGAGAATGTACTAATAAAGTTCAAAAAAAATATTATTTTTGTCATCAAACATAAAATGAAAATGCCACCATAATTAAAATTTAATAAAAAACTTATTGTCTTAATTAATATTAAACTAAACTGAATAAAGTAATTAGTATGCTAATTGAAAAGAGAAAATAAGAAAAAGAAACCAAAAAAAATGAAAACAATAGCAATTGAAGTTTCAATTAAACAAAAGTAAAAATAAAAACAAAAAATCTTATTTTATATACCAATTTATAATCCAATATTGAATTAAATACAAAAATCATAAGTAAAATCAGCTACCAACCAGATCAAATCAGTTTTAATTAAAAACAAAAATTTATGATGGCATAAATTATAATTGTAAATTAAGTGAAAATTTTTGCTTATATGCAAGTTCCTAATTTAATTAAACTGTTATACTATATCAGTTATATGAATAGTGAAATTAAAATACTTTCTGTGTGTTATTCTTCGATTATTTGATCTGATTTATTTCTTTCAGTTTTTTAAGAAAATGTAATTATTTTTGGGAAAATAAGTTAATTCTTATACCAGTATATTTTCGTATGTATCCTACACTGTTCAAGCAACAATTGTTATACATACATTATAAACTTTCCATGTACCATCGAAATTCATTTACGCATGTATGTATGTAAGTATTTTGAAGAGAATTTTTCTTTAAACAAAATTCTTTAGTTTCAAGTTCAATTATATTTTTCTTGATTTCACGACCAGGTTCCAAGTACATATAGAATTTTTTAAATAATTTACATATTATTATCAAACATGGCAAATAATTAATTATCTCATTTGCATATTTACAATATTTTTAATAGAATTTTGCAATACAATATTGTTAAAATTTTTTATTTTAATTAACAATATGATCCGGGAACTGGAATTAGTTATAATTATTTTTAAATTTACAAAATACACTTAACATACACATCTTAAATACATACATTATGTAAGAAATATTGTGAATAATAATTGAAACAAAATACTAAATTTTTGCCTTTTATAAAATACTTATGTGTCTTTAATTAGTTGATTTAAGACCTTAATATTTTGTTATACAAAAATTGTTTCCATAATAAATACGGAACAACTAAATCGAATATTTTAGCAGTAACTATAAAAATAATGGGAATTATATGTTATATTACATTTTCTTTTTAAAAAAAAAAATCAAAAAACCACAATCCTAAATGCTGTCTAAGAAAAGAACAGGAATCACATAAAAGATTAAAAATATAAAATATGCAATATATTTACCTATTTACATACATACATACTTATTTTTTTTTTGTTATATAAGACTTCATAGAGTACGGACCATTATTTTCTTTTATATTCTTAAATTACAGTTGGTCACTTAACTGTGAGATACAAAATAGAATGAAACCAAAAATAATCTTGGTGATTGTATAAAAATAATTCAAATTTTTTAAAATTAACGTAGAAAATTTTGATTCAATATCAATTTAAAATTAAAAGAAAACAATTTTAGTATTAAGACCTCAGATATGGCCGCATAATCGCTATGTTGTAAAACATGAACTCCGAATTTTATTTTTTTTGGTTTTGTTTTAGATGTATGATTTACCTATATTAAGAAAATGAAGCTTTTAATTAAATTACTACAACAAAACTCGTTTAAAAGAAAAACAACAGCAATATTAAATAATATGTAACAAACGGTTTAAGACCTTGGCGTATCTGTAAAAATGCTACAAATATAGATACATATAGTGAAATATATGCACAATTACAGTACCTGTATGTATTTTGTTTTAATAAAGTATTGCACCAAGAACCTTGTTAACCGGCAAAAATTTCATCTTGAAATGAAAAATTCATGAAAAAAGAGTTAATACCTTAAAAGGTCAATTCAGAATAAGTCAAAAGGTCGGAATTTGAAATTATTACAAAAAAAAAAAACAAAATATTATCACCGAAACAAAACCAAATCTTTATATTAACGTACATTTATAATATTACATATGTATATGTATATAATATACAATTAGACATACAAATATACATACAGAGATCTACATTAAATAAAATTGAATTATGGGGTAATAACTATAATTTAGTTTGTAATGCAATATCAATCTCTTATACACAACTTACCGTAAAAACTACAAATTTTAATTTCATTTTCTCAAAAACTAGAAACAATCATAAGCATATTGCAATTGCAACAAAAAATCTGTTTCAAGATAAAGTTGGGTCAAATCAATGGTTTCTAAAGTAGCACGTTTCTGTTCAACTGCTCTAAAAAATCATTACACTATTTAAATTATTTTCATTCATATACTAAAATATTCAAAGATTGCATACATTTAGGATGATCAATGTATGAAATCTCTATAATGAAAAAAATTTAAAGAGGCGTTAACATAATGCTGCACCAATTTAAGGGTTAATTACGTGAAATAAGAAAAATAATTACACATACTTTTTGTTGGCATAACATTTCTTGTTATCACTCTGCTTTTATAAAAATTTAAATATTCACTTTCGGAAATACATATATGATGCTGAAAATTCGAATTTTCCAAATTTCGAGATTTTGAGGAGTGAAGATGGAAAAAAATTTTCTGACGAAATAAGTCTAATTAATATCTAAAAACTATAAAATTTCAGACTTCTAGAATTTACTTTTTGGAAGAAAACAATTTCTAATTAATTGATTTTTTAAGCATATTTTAAAATTTCCCATATTAGATTCACTAATGCAATTGAGCGAAATTTCGATTCAGTTGTGCGCAAAAAAATATATAATTTTGGTGACCACAGTTATTCGGGGATTTTCCCTTACCGTTAGCAACCAAGTTATGGGAACAATACAAAAATAAACATTTTTTTTGTATAATTTCTTTAAGGACACACATAAACTGTTTTTATTAAATTAACCGTCAATTAAAATAAAAGTGAAAAGGAAGATTAAGCCAAAATATATTTAAAAATTTTTAAAACGTGTAACTAAATGTTCTTTTTTCCAGTAATTTTTTTTGAAAAGGCTGACATTGAGTATGGTTGAACTTAGGTATTGTTAGTATGGACTTCCCTACTAGTCTCAATTTATCAAAAATTGGAACCACCATACTTCGCTGAGATTAAATTGATTGCTAGATACAAACATCTTAAGGATGTGTTTTTACTTTATACTTTTATTTAGAATCATGTCCACAGGTTCAACTTTTCGAACCGTGGACATGGAATCTGTAATTACAAGCGATAGGTACAAAGTCCCATTTTACTTTTCAATGTCAATTGTGTCGTTTACTTTTCATCTTTTATTATATTGAACATAAATAGATATTGCGACTCCTAATTTGCTTGGTACAATTTTTTAAATTATGTTGGTCTATTACCATCTTCGTAATACAAGTAATTATGTGTATCGAGTTAGAAACTGGATCTATTAAGTATTAAATTTAAATTCCAGTTGACAAAATATTCTTTTATCATTGCTAAATTTGCTTTTTCTCTATTCTGATTTTTATTAGCACACGCAAACTTTACTAATAGTTTTTAAATAAAAATAAACTTTATTAAAGTTCTTTACTTGTATGTTTTTATTAAAAATTAGATAATCAGCTTATATCCTTGATGGGTAGAGCATCTGAAAAAAATGAGAAAAGGGTAGAATACTCGGAGCATTTGTTAACCAATATAAAAAATTATGTATTTACTTACAATACGAATTCTGTGTCCCATAGCATGACCGGGTAAATTTCTACGGAATCTAGCACGCACACAACCTGTGTTTCCATGTAATCTTGTAACTTTACCCCAAATAGCACGTAATTTTGTTTTTCTTTTTGGGTGTTGTGGAACACATTTACGTGTTTTGGCTTTATAAACATAAACACAACGTTTACCTACATAAAATAAGCCATGTTCTTTTCTGCGGCATCCTTCAATCTAAGTTAAATATGTTTGATTACTTATGATAACAATAACTGGACATATCTTACCTTAAGAATAACTTGATTTTCATGCTGATTTCTCATACCACGTTTGTAGCCTGTAAATACGGCTTTAGCAAAAAGACGTCCGTGTCTTTTTAATGGTCTAACATGTTTCTCAAAAGTTTTTTCTACTTTTTCTGGTTTAGCCTTTGGAGCTTTAGGTGCAGCTGCAGGGGCAGCCGGTTTTGTAGCAGTATCCGCCATTTCTACACAAATAAATTTTAATTATTAAAAAACTTGCAGCTTCATAATATTCAATATGCAAATAGGTGAGAAATTGTTTACAATGGCAAACAGCTCTTTTATATCTTTAAATATCTCAAAATACATCAATTATTGCCATCTTTTCATAAAATATAATTACAACACAAATATTTTTCTTTGCTATTTGCATATTATTTAAAAATATATCAAAAAATTATGTTAGTTATTTTACTTAAAATTTAATGTTAAAAAAAATCCACAACGTACCGGAAATTTACAAAAGGTGAAAGAAAGGATGACAGCAGTATTCAAATGACTTTGACATTTGAAATCATATTGTGTTGCAGCGCCAGTTTTTGGTTTAGTGACTATTCCAAGAAACATAATTATTTTCATAAAAAACAACGGTAATATATTTTTACGATATATTGAAACTCAAATTTGTGTTCATTTTTCCACAATTCATCCACTATTCAAATTGGTCCTTCAATATATTGAAAAGCACGTTGATCGCACTTCAACATTATTTCAATTTTTATACCTACAAAAATAAATTCAACAGAATGTGGTAAGTCTTTCCTATACTCAAAATTGACATTAATGTGAAAGATTATCAAAACAAAAATACCGCTAAAAAGATTGCCGCATTGACTAATTAGTCTAGTAGTTGTTTGAAAACACAATACAAAAGTCTGTTTCAGCTTAACCTAACACAATTAGTAAAACTGATTGAATTTAACTTCGAATGTTAATAATAATTTTAGTGAGTGAAACTTTATAATTTGTAATTAATGAAATGCAAGACATTATTTTTATATGTCTTGTGAAATTTTTATATTGATTAAGATCCATAAACCATTTTCACCAAAACAAAATAAGCAAAAGAATTATTTTGTAAAGTTAAACTTATTATTTTGTAAAGTTATAACAATCTGAAAATAGTTTTAATGTAATATTTTAAGTACGTCTTCTACATTTATAGAACTTACTTTAATTTAACATTAACTTATGTATGTATACCTATAAAATAATATTAAAAATATCTCGCACTAAAAATTTGTAATTAATTTTTAGCAACTGGCAAGCCGTAAAAGAAACGCCATAATTTATTTTCTTGATGTTTAAATTGACTGTGAATCGGAAACGTTTGCGAGATTTGCAAGAAAAATTAAATATTTATTCATAAATTTCATCTAAAATACTTAAAAAAATTGGAATTAAAGCAATAATCTGGTAGGAGGCCATAATTTTAAATAATTACGTTTATAAAAAATGGTTTGTTTAAATATTTTAGATTTGTATGTGCAGAAGACGTGTGTTTGTCTCAAAGTTTTTATATGTAGCAATAGCTTGATTAGGACGAAGTATTGGAAACTTACTAAAGATCTAAAATGGCTGGTATGCCACCATATATGCTACCGCCCAACCCTTGGGCGGCTCAAATTCTCGCAGCAGCTCAGCAACAAATGCAAGTAATGGCGACGCAGCAAATTCAAATGCAGCATACAGGTGCACCTCCTGGAACACCTATTAATAGTCAGCAACCTCCCCTTGGCGTAATACCACCTCCAAAACAGGATTTTATTAACGAAGATAAACTACAAGAAAAAGCTTTAAAATGGCAACAATTACAATCTAAGAGGTTTGCTCCAAAAAGAAAATTTGGTTTTGTTGATGCTCAAAAGGAAGATATGCCACCTGAACATATTCGAAAAATTATACGAGATCATGGTGATATGACTAGCAGAAAATACCGTCATGATAAACGAGTTTATTTAGGAGCCTTAAAGTATATGCCTCATGCTGTTTTAAAATTATTAGAAAATATGCCAATGCCGTGGGAGCAAATACGTGATGTTCAAGTTTTGTACCACATTTCTGGCGCAATAACATTTGTCAACGAAATTCCATGGGTAATTGAACCAGTTTATATTGCGCAATGGGGTACAATGTGGATTATGATGAGAAGAGAAAAACGTGATAGAAGACATTTTAAAAGAATGCGATTTCCACCGTTTGATGATGAAGAACCTCCTTTGGATTACGCAGATAACGTGTTAGATGTAGAACCTTTAGAGGCAATACAAATTGAATTAGATACCGAAGAAGATGCTCCAGTCTATAAATGGTTTTATGAACACAAACCTTTGATTGGTACGCCATATGTTAATGGACCAACATATCGTAAATGGAATTTAACATTACCTCAAATGGCTACATTATATAGATTAGCTAATCAACTTTTAACTGATTTAGTTGATGATAATTTTTTTTATTTATTTGATCCGAAAAGTTTTTTTACTGCTAAAGCATTAAATATGGCTATACCGGGTGGTCCGAAATTTGAACCATTAATCAAAGATCATAATATTGGTGATGAAGATTGGAATGAATTTAATGACATTAATAAAGTTATAATTCGGCAACCTATTCGAACTGAATACAGAATTGCTTTCCCATATTTATACAATAATATGCCACATTTTGTACATCTTTCATGGTATCACACACCTAATGTTGTTTACATAAAAACGGAAGATCCAGATCTACCAGCATTTTATTTTGATCCTTTAATAAACCCGATTTCTCATAGACATACAAACAAAATATTAGAACCAACAATAGATGATGATGAAGAATTTGTTCTACCAGAAGAGGTGCAACCATTTTTACAAGATACTCCATTATATACAGATAATACTGCAAATGGAATATCTTTATTATGGGCACCAAGACCCTTCAATATGCGATCTGGTCGTTGTAGACGTGCTTTAGATATTCCCTTAGTAAAGGGATGGTATAAAGAACATTGTCCACCTGGGCATCCAGTTAAAGTACGTGTGAGTTATCAAAAATTGTTGAAATATTATGTACTTAATGCTTTAAAGCATAGAAAGCCCAAACCACAGAAGAAAAGGTATTTATTCAAATCATTCAAAGCAACAAAGTTCTTCCAGACAACCACATTAGATTGGGTTGAAGCTGGTTTGCAAGTTTGCAGACAAGGATACAACATGTTGAACCTTCTTATTCATCGTAAAAATTTAAACTACTTGCATTTGGATTATAATTTTAATTTAAAACCAGTAAAAACATTAACTACTAAGGAAAGAAAAAAATCGCGTTTCGGAAACGCTTTTCATTTGTGTCGAGAAATTTTAAGATTGACTAAACTTATCATAGATTCCCATGTTCAATATCGCTTAAACAATGTAGACGCATTTCAACTTGCAGACGGTTTGCAATATATTTTTGCTCACGTTGGTCAACTAACTGGAATGTACAGATACAAGTATAAATTAATGAGGCAAATTCGTATGTGCAAGGATTTAAAACATTTAATATATTATCGATTCAATACAGGACCAGTTGGAAAAGGTCCTGGTTGTGGATTTTGGGCCCCAGGTTGGCGTGTGTGGCTATTTTTCATGCGAGGTATTACTCCGCTTTTAGAACGTTGGTTAGGAAATTTATTATCGCGTCAATTTGAAGGCCGGCATTCGAAAGGAGTCGCAAAAACCGTAACAAAACAAAGAGTTGAATCACACTTTGATTTAGAATTAAGAGCGTCAGTTATGCATGATATCGTCGACATGATGCCAGAAGGTATTAAACAAAATAAAGCAAGAACCATTTTGCAACATTTATCAGAAGCTTGGCGTTGCTGGAAGGCGAATATACCTTGGAAAGTCCCAGGTTTGCCTATTCCTATTGAAAATATGATATTACGTTACGTAAAAATGAAGGCTGATTGGTGGACTAATACAGCACATTATAATCGTGAAAGAATACGTAGAGGGGCAACTGTAGATAAAACTGTATGCAAAAAGAATTTAGGTAGACTAACTAGACTTTATCTAAAGGCCGAACAAGAAAGGCAGCACAATTATTTAAAGGATGGTCCATATATTTCACCTGAGGAAGCTGTCGCTATTTATACAACAACGGTTCATTGGTTAGAATCCAGGCGATTTGCTCCTGTTCCATTTCCTCCACTTTCATATAAACACGACACAAAATTATTAATTTTAGCTTTGGAAAGATTAAAAGAAGCTTATAGTGTAAAATCTCGATTAAATCAAAGTCAAAGGGAAGAGTTAGGGTTAATAGAACAAGCATATGACAACCCACACGAAGCTTTATCACGTATTAAACGTCATTTGCTAACCCAGAGAGCATTTAAAGAAGTTGGTATCGAATTCATGGATTTATACAGCCATCTTATTCCCGTTTACGATGTAGAGCCACTTGAAAAAATTACAGATGCTTATTTAGATCAATATTTATGGTATGAAGCAGACAAAAGACGTTTATTCCCACCATGGATTAAGCCCAGTGACACGGAACCTCCACCACTTCTGGTTTATAAATGGTGTCAGGGCATTAATAATATGCAAGACGTTTGGGATATTTCAGAAGGGGAATGTAATGTTCTTCTAGAATCGAGATTTGAAAAATTGTATGAAAAGATTGATTTAACTTTGTTAAATCGTTTATTGCGTCTTATAGTTGATCATAATATTGCTGATTACATGACTGCTAAAAATAACGTTGTAATCAATTATAAAGATATGAACCATACTAACAGCTATGGAATAATTAGGGGCTTACAGTTCTCCTCTTTTATTACACAATATTATGGTTTAGTTTTGGACCTTCTAGTACTTGGTTTACAAAGATCAAGTGAAATGGCCGGCCCACCACAAATGCCTAATGATTTTTTAACCTTCCAAGATACTACTACTGAAACGGCTCACCCTATCAGATTATACTGTAGGTACGTTGATCGAGTTCATATTTTCTTAAGATTCACTGCTGACGATGCTAGAGACTTAATTCAAAGATACTTAACTGAACATCCAGATCCAAATAACGAGAACATTGTTGGGTACAATAACAAGAAATGTTGGCCAAGAGATGCCCGGATGCGTTTAATGAAACATGATGTTAATTTAGGACGTGCTGTTTTTTGGGACATAAAAAATCGCTTACCGAGGTCAGTTACAACGGTCAACTGGGAAAATACTTTTGTATCCGTATATTCAAAAGATAATCCCAATTTGTTGTTTAACATGTCAGGTTTTGAGTGCAGAATCCTACCAAAATGTCGAACTCAACATGAGGAATTTACACATCGTGATGGTGTCTGGAATTTACAAAATGAAGTGACTAAAGAAAGAACAGCTCAATGCTTTTTGCGAGTCGATGACGAGTCGTTAGGCCGTTTTCATAATCGAGTTCGCCAAATATTAATGGCATCAGGTTCTACGACGTTTACAAAAATAGTGAATAAATGGAACACTGCTTTGATTGGTTTAATGACATATTTTCGTGAAGCTGTAGTGAACACTCAAGAACTCCTAGACTTATTAGTTAAATGCGAAAATAAAATTCAGACTCGTATAAAAATTGGTTTGAATTCAAAAATGCCTTCAAGATTTCCTCCAGTTGTTTTCTACACTCCTAAAGAATTAGGCGGTCTTGGAATGTTAAGTATGGGTCATGTTTTAATTCCACAATCAGATTTAAGATGGTCAAAACAAACTGATGTTGGTATTACTCATTTTCGATCTGGGATGTCTCATGATCAGGATCAGTTAATTCCAAATTTATACAGATATATTCAACCATGGGAAAGTGAGTTTATCGATTCGCAACGTGTATGGGCTGAATACGCATTAAAACGTCAAGAAGCAAATGCACAAAATCGTCGTTTAACACTAGAAGATTTAGAAGACAGTTGGGATCGGGGTATTCCTCGCATAAATACCCTTTTCCAGAAAGATCGCCATACTTTAGCATACGATAAAGGTTGGAGAATTCGTACAGAGTTTAAACAATATCAAGTATTAAAACAAAATCCATTTTGGTGGACTCATCAAAGGCATGATGGAAAATTATGGAATTTAAATAACTATAGAACTGATATGATTCAAGCATTAGGTGGAGTTGAAGGTATATTAGAACATACGTTATTCAAAGGCACATATTTCCCAACATGGGAAGGTTTATTCTGGGAAAAAGCATCTGGTTTCGAAGAATCAATGAAATATAAGAAATTAACAAATGCACAACGTTCTGGTTTAAATCAAATTCCTAATCGTCGTTTTACTTTATGGTGGTCACCAACAATTAATCGTGCAAATGTGTATGTTGGTTTTCAAGTTCAGTTAGATTTAACTGGTATATTTATGCATGGTAAAATTCCAACTTTGAAAATTTCTCTAATTCAAATTTTCCGTGCTCATTTATGGCAAAAAATACACGAATCGATTGTTATGGATTTATGTCAGGTATTTGATCAAGAATTGGACGCTTTAGAAATTGAAACAGTTCAAAAAGAAACTATTCATCCCAGAAAATCTTACAAAATGAACTCATCTTGCGCTGATATTCTTCTGTTCCCTGCTTATAAATGGAATGTGTCGAGACCTTCTCTCTTAGCTGACACGAAAGATACTATGGATAATACAACCACACAAAAATATTGGTTGGATGTTCAATTAAGGTGGGGTGATTATGATTCGCACGATGTCGAACGTTACGCTCGTGCTAAATTTTTAGATTATACAACAGATAACATGTCAATATATCCTTCCCCGACTGGAGTTTTAATAGCAATAGATTTAGCATATAATTTACATTCAGCCTATGGAAATTGGTTCCCGGGTTGTAAAATTCTAATTCAACAAGCAATGGCAAAAATAATGAAAGCAAATCCTGCATTATATGTATTAAGAGAACGTATTAGAAAAGCATTGCAATTATACAGTTCAGAACCTACAGAGCCGTATTTATCTTCTCAAAACTATGGAGAATTGTTTTCTAATCAAATTATATGGTTTGTTGATGATACAAATGTATATCGCGTGACAATTCATAAAACATTTGAAGGTAATTTAACTACGAAACCAATTAACGGGGCAATTTTCATTTTCAATCCGCGTACAGGGCAATTATTTTTAAAAATTATTCATACATCAGTTTGGGCCGGACAAAAACGTTTAGGTCAATTAGCTAAGTGGAAAACGGCTGAAGAAGTTGCTGCATTAATTCGTTCTTTACCAGTAGAAGAACAACCCAAACAAATTATCGTAACTCGTAAAGGCATGTTGGATCCTTTGGAAGTGCATTTGCTTGATTTCCCGAACATTGTTATCAAAGGTTCTGAATTGCAATTACCATTCCAAGCGTGCTTAAAGGTTGAGAAATTTGGTGATCTAATATTGAAAGCTACCGAACCTCAAATGGTTCTATTCAATTTATATGATGATTGGTTAAAGACAATTTCATCATATACCGCATTTTCTAGATTGATTCTCATATTGAGAGCTTTACATGTTAATACTGAAAGAACGAAAATTATATTAAAACCAGATAAAACTACTATTACAGAAGCGCATCATATATGGCCAACTTTAACCGATGAAGAGTGGATAAAAGTAGAAGTACAATTAAAAGATTTAATTTTAGCAGATTACGGAAAGAAGAATAATGTTAATGTAGCATCTCTAACACAATCAGAAATTAGAGATATTATTTTAGGCATGGAAATTTCAGCTCCATCAGCCCAACGTCAACAAATCGCTGAAATTGAAAAACAAACAAAAGAACAAAATCAATTAACAGCGACTACAACTCGTACAACTAATAAACATGGTGACGAAATAATTACATCCACTACGTCAAACTATGAAACACAAACATTTAGTTCAAAAACAGAATGGCGAGTTCGTGCAATTTCTGCTACAAATCTACATCTTCGTACAAATCACATTTATGTCAGTTCAGACGATATTAAGGAAACCGGATATACATATATCTTGCCTAAAAATATTTTAAAAAAATTTGTTACAATATCAGATTTGCGAGCTCAAATAGCCGGTTATTTGTATGGTGTTAGTCCACCTGATAATCCTCAAGTAAAAGAAATTCGTTGTATAGTTTTACCGCCACAGTGGGGTACACATCAAACTATAAATCTACCCAATCAATTACCCCAACATCAATATCTCAAAGATATGGAGCCTTTAGGATGGATACATACACAACCTAATGAATTGCCACAATTATCGCCACAAGATATTACAACACATGCCAAAATAATGTTAGATAATGCAACATGGGATGGAGAAAAAACCATTGTTATTACATGTTCATTTACACCTGGTTCGTGTTCATTAACGGCGTATAAGTTAACTCCATCGGGCTTTGAATGGGGTTCGAAAAATACAGATAAGGGAAATAATCCAAAAGGCTATTTACCATCACATTATGAACGAGTGCAAATGTTACTTTCGAATAAATTTTTAGGTTTCTTTATGATACCTGCGCAGGGTAGTTGGAATTATAATTTTATGGGAGTTCGTCACGATCCAAACATGAAATACGAATTACAATTAGCAAATCCAAAAGAATTTTATCATGAATTACATAGACCTTCACATTTCTTACTTTTTTCAAATCTTGAAGATGGTGGGGATGGGGCTGGGGCAGATCGTGAAGATGTTTATGCTTAAAATTTTATTTTACTTTTCACTAAAATATAAAAATTGTGTTAGATTATTTTTAACATATATACAAATTTATAATAATAATAAAATGTGTATTAGAGTAATAAAGAAAAAATACAAAGTAAATGTAAACCAAGCAGATTTTCAATGAGAACAATTTTCTTTATTTTAAGTTAAAAACTTTGAATTCTTTTTAGAAATAAGCATTACAGGCAGGAGTAAGTGTAGAAATAGGAAAAACTGAAGCTATTAGGATTCTTTATTAAAGATGTTAAAACATTTTCTGTTCAAAACACGTTAATATTTTTAAAATAAATAAAACCAATCATAAACATAGAATTTCCAGTTGTGAAAGGGATCGGGGAAAAAAATGAAAAGGTTCGCATATTTGCATAAGATCATTCTAATTGTTTTAGTATTTTTTTTTAACAAAATTTAGGAGATAAATTTAGGAAAAAAAATTTTGAGCTTTTTAAATATAAATTTTTAGTCAGAATTTCATTCGGATTCAAAATATTTTTCGATAACGTCTCTAAAATAAAAGTATAATTTAGGTTATTTTTTGTAAAAAATGTTAGTTAAAACTTTCTTGTTCTGCGATCGCGATGCTGTGTTAAAATTAAAGCGACTTGTCAAAAAATTTAATTATAGTTCTAGGTAAAACAAAAAAAATAACGCTTGCTAGACAAGTCTTAACTTGCTTTTTAGATGACCGAATTGTAATTTGATACAGTGTCATGTTCGGTCCAATTGTTTTTATCAATAAAATTGCATATAAGCAAAAATACTTCAAATTTAATAATACCAATAATCTGCTGAAACGAAATGCGTTTTCATTTCTAAAGTAAACGCGTCGCCATTTTTATGCTGTTCAGGTTCCTGAATGACATTTCTAATTTGATATTTTGTGTTTGACATTTTTACTTGCAAATTTTTGACATTTTCGTTAGTTTATTTAATCCTTGTTGGTTAAAAAGATTTTACCAAATCACAATTCTTTCGCCGCATCAGCATTGATGTATGAATAGTTTTAATAAAGTAAACATTAACGATGAAAATGGAAATAAAAAGTACCTTAGGAAATATTTTTTTATATTTTATGCTATTTTTATTAGCATTAGTTTACAGAGTAGAAGGTGAGTTACATTTATTATACTCTGAAAGTATACCAAAATATCTGACGTGTATTTATTTCAGTGTGATTAATTATAAAACTTATCATGTCTAATATTTTACAAAAAAATTAATCAGATATTGAATCTTTATTTTTTATACTTTTAGGAAACAAATCTAGATATGTAACCTGCGGATCTCTTATAAAATTGATGAATTATGATTATAGCTATAGACTTCATTCCCACGATGTTAAATATGGTTCAGGGTCTGGCCAGCAATCAGTAACAGCAGTAGATTTAAAAGAAGATGTTAATAGTCATTGGTATGTAAAATCCAAAATAAAAAAAACTTGTGAACGAGGTGAACCTATAAAATGTGGTGATATTATACGTTTGGAACATTTAACAACGAAAAAAAATTTGCACTCGCATTATTTTTCATCACCACTAGCTGGGGAACAAGAAGTCTCCTGTTACGGTGATGATGGAGAAGGTGACACTGGTGACCATTGGGAAGTTATATGCTCTGGTGATAATTGGGAACGTGTAACACCAATTCAGTTAAGACATACGGACACTGGTGCATATTTGGGTATAACTGGGAGGACATTTGGTCGACCAATAAGTGGTCAAATGGAAGTAGCAGGTTTTAGTGGACCTACACGTGGCACAAGATGGGTAACACAAGAAGGTTTATATATAATGCCAAAAGAAACCAAAGATGAAATCAGACATGACGAATTTTGATTAGCATAAATAATTTTTCTTTGTGATTTATAAAAAGAATATTTTGTGCCCGATGTGCTCACCTAATTAGTTTTATAATTATTTTGTTTTTAATATAATTTAGTAAAATACAACTTTAATGAAAAAAAAAAAGATAATTTTTGTAAATAATTACAAGATGAAGTCCTTTTTATGATTCAATTGTACAAATAGATTTTTAAAGAGGCTCTTATAAAAAAAGCTCGCACGTGTGAGAAATAAATTTGGTAAAAATGTACATTACTTTTTAATTTCAGATATTTTCTCAATACAATCAATTACTTAATTAAGAGGCGTAAAGTGTTTGAGAACAAATTGTTGTCACTTCCCACAAAAATACTTACCAGCCCATCAAAATTAAACGACTGGATGTTATTTTTGTTGCAAGTGGCCACCAAACAATTAAGAGGCGTAAACTACATTGAGTTTTTATTGTGGATTACTTTCCACAAAAATATCACCCATCGAATTAAAATTAAAAGGCTGAATGATATTTTTGTGGAAAATGGTCGCAAAACATCACAAAATAAAAATATTTTCGTTCCCAAAAAAATACATGCAACGAGATAGCAAACTTTAGAGCAACATACCAAAATCGGTTTTTTTCTCAATTTTGAATGTGAATATTTTAATACCTGTAGTTTTGACATTAAATACAATAACATTATAACGGCATTAGATTGTTACTTTATTTTAGGCGTCAAAATTTTCGACACTTGACGGTATTGTTTAAAGATTTTTCAATACTTTTTGAAAACGTCATCTACCACTTGCCATGATCTTTAAAAAAAACGTATTAGAAATGCAAAATTAAAATTCATTATGCCGCTTTGGCAGTAAAAATGCCAATATCACAGTATTGAAATTAAACAGTTGAATGGTATTTTTGTGGGAAGTAACTGCCAAAGGATAGTACAAACTACTTATTAAAAAAAATACTTTGGTATATATTATTATACCAAACAAAAATTCGAATTTTATGGATAAAAATTATAAAAATTTTATACGATTGGAAAACTGGAAAATATTCTTTGTTAAACTTGCATACATACATACATACATATATTTATCTAAAAAAAACATGAATGTAGGTACTGTCAAATAGGTTCTTTCATTTTTATATACACATAATGTATATACATACATATAAAATATTTCTTTTTTAATTTTTGTTCTTATTGTAGGTTCTGTATTCCTCAATGCCATCAGTTGCGTACTTTAACCAGATGATTTCGCATGGAAAATTTTCAAGTCGCGGTGCGGTTTATAAAAATTTTATTTTTCTGAAAATATTTTAAGAATTTATCATTAAAAATTATGAAAATAAAATAAGTAAAAATATAATATTATAAAATTTATTTTTCAATTAAAATAA
Organism: Condylostylus longicornis; assembly: GCF_029603195.1. NCBI lineage: Eukaryota > Metazoa > Arthropoda > Insecta > Diptera > Dolichopodidae > Condylostylus > Condylostylus longicornis. The sequence goes on from NW_026578112.1 coordinate 477,064, forward strand.
ATAAATTTATTAAAATATTTCACCTCAATTTGGTGAATTTAAAATTTCAATATAAAAAAGAAGAAAAATTTTTTTTTTTAAAGTCGTCAATTCTTTAACAAAAAAAAAACATAAAAAATAAAAGTGAAAATAAAAAAAATTATTGGATTTTGAATAGAAGAGAATTTTTGTAAGGATTTCAAATATTTTGTATTGCATAAAATATTATTATATACCTGCATACATATATTAAATTGCCGGCGATAATATAGAGAATTTTTATTGTTTTTTTTTTTTTTTTTAAATTTTTAATTAAATTTTATTTAATTTAAATGGATTGATTTTTATATTTATTTAAAGTTTATGTAATAAAATATAAGACGTACATTTTAGGGCAAAAAAAAAATTTTTTTTTTCAAGAAAACAAAAAAAAATAATAAAAGTAAAGGAAAAAAACAAAATACGTTTAAGGGAAAATTCAATTTTTTCTGTTATTTTTTCTTTTTTTTTTTTTTTTTTGAAATAAAAATACAAAAATATTCCTGCGCAATCTCTTAAATTGTATTTTTTTTTCCATTGTATAATATTGTACCTTAAAAAATCAAAAAACAACAACATTGACACAAAAGAACGTAACTTTTCTGATTTTTCGTTTAAAAATATTATTCAAAGGGAAAATATATATATACATACATGCATATATTATATATGTACATATAGCAGGAAATTTCAATTTACTTATCAAAAAGAAAAAAGAAAAATTTTTCTACCTTAAAAATCTATAAATACACCAATTTAACTTACACAACAGTTAATAACTATGCACTTATTTAAGTACATACATATATATATATACATACGTATATGAGTGTAAGGGCTTATATATATATGTATATATGTAGCTAAACTATTATAATATTGCAATTAACTATTATTAAAATTTAATTTTTTATAATTTATATTTTTTATTTCATAAAAATAGAAAAAGAAAAAATTTAAAATTATTTAAAAACTCCTAACGAATTCATAATCACGTTTATATTTATATAAATGTACATATGCATATGTATATAAATGTATATGCATAAGTATGGATATACATGTGTTATCATAAAATTTTCTAAATCTTTTAAATTGTACATTAGAATTCAATCAGTTTACCAAAAATATTGTAATAATTTCTTTAAATTTTAAATAAACAAAATAAATATGGGGTCGCATTCATAAATATTACTATATAATATTTTAATTTATTAAAATAGCAAAATTAAATTGGTACATAACAATAATAAAAAAATGTATGTTTTTCAAAATAATTTTTATTAAAGAATTTAATAATTAAAAAATGCTCTAAATTTAATAATTATTACATTGCATACTTTATTTACTCTTTATTTAGTATGCTATTCAATTCCAATACTATGTATGTGAACATAATAATGTTTTTGAGTGCCTACATCAAATCCATTTAAATCGTAATGAATGAGCGAAAACATACATATATTATGTAGGCATATAAGTACATAATTTGTACATATAATAATGTATGTAAATGAAAAATTGCAAAACAAAAAATTTGTATGAAAATATTTTTTTAATTATTTTCTTGTTATTTTTGTTTTTTTTGTTTGTTATCAAAACTATTGTAATAAATGCACCCACAAAAGTAAAAGATAAAAAGAGCTACCAAAATAAGAAAGAAAAAAATAATTAAAGAACTGGCAAAAAGACGAAAAAAAAATTGTCAGATAGAAAACTTGAAAAGAGCAAACAAATAATAATTATACTGAAAGAGAGAACAAAAAATAATTATATAGTTAAACAGTACATACATACGTACAAACACACATTATAATATCCGCACAAATTTTAGCATAATGAGATTTTTAAATGTCATACCAAAATAATATATATATATGTTTGTATGTTGTATTAACTTATACTTACATTTAGTTTGCATAACATGATAAAATAACATAAGTATAACATTAAGAGTATAACAACTAAAAGTAAAGTAAATGTAGAGAATTTTGGTATTTTCGAGAGAACCCAATATATATATACTATATATATCTATATATAATGCATGTATATATTATGTACTTATTTGATTTTAACATTGTGTAATAATAAATCTTTTTTGCTCTTGTTTAGTTAACAGACTAATGAATAATATTCGCTTTTAACAAAAGGAAAAAATAAAGGGGGACAAAAAAAAAAAAACAAAAATTTATGATACAAGTACAAAGTTTGTTTGCTTTTTTCATATTTAAATTTTTTTTTTTTCATTTTGTTATCAGTAGCAGTACTCTTTATGTTCTGTAACATTTTTATTAGGTGTACACTTTATTTTTTTTTTTTTTTTATAAATTTAAATGTTATTTTTCTTTACAAAGTGTGTTGCTTTAATTATACTATGGCTGATATACAGAACTATTTAGATATAACGGTTGAAATTATATTGTAAAATTAAATTAGAAAAATTTAGTAAGATATAAAACTAATTTCAAAACTAATATACATGTGTATATATGTATGTATGAATATAACATGAAATATAATTCTTAAGTAATAAAAAATAATACAATAGTGGAAATGCTTAAGTTAAATTCACATAATTCAGTATATATAACGTATATAACAATATCTGACACAGCTACATGTATGTAATCAATAATAAATAGTATTAACTTACATAATAATATGTACATAATATATAACACTCAAAATTTATGCGTTATAATTTTAAAAATAAAAAAAAAAATTCCAATTTATAATAATTTCTTATTTCAAAATTGCAGCAAAAAATATTGAATACAATAACAGAACTATGAAAATATAACAGTTTAATAAAATGTAAAATTTACCAATTTTATTTAATTAGAATATGTTATATTAGACAAGTATGTATACAAAAGCTCTGTCTACTTCCAAAAAATATATATATATATATATATGCATGTATATATGAATACCCCATAAATACTTATAATAAATTATATTTATACTAAAATCCATTTTGTAAAGTTTCCTTTTTCTTTACAGAAAATGTACCTACTAAAATATATTTACATATTTGCATATAATAATATATTATTGTAGGTAATATTATGTACCTTCAAATTTAATGAAATTTTTTTAAGTTACTTCTTATTGACAAAATTTTATGTAAGCGCATTAAAACTGAAAATTTGTTAACATATTAGATATTGCAGCAAAACATGTAAATTGATACATGTGTATATATATATGTATTACAAATACATATTATTATCATGTATATGATAGACACTTACATACCATATGGAAAAAAAATTATTTTTAAATAATATTGTCACAGGGTCTCTCACCCAATAACAAAAAAAAATAAAAAATAATTTTTTCTTTTTCGTTTGACAGCAAATTCTGGTAACTAGTCGCTTGCGTTGCACAGAGTAGGGTGGGGGTACTGTAGGGTGGGCGGGAAGAAATTACTTAAGCAAAAAATTAAAATTTTATCTATCGTATCGTACCTATTTTTTTTCTTTTTTTTTGTTTTTCTTTTGTTGTTCTATCCATTATTTTTTCTGTGTTTTTTCATTTTTACATTTCTTTTTTTTTTTATTTTGTTTTTGTATTTTTTTTTTTTTGATAAAATTTTAATATATACTTATGTATTTACTTTTTCAATTTCTCTTTCTTTTTTTTTTATCAAAGGAAAGTGAAATATATGTATGCTAAGAAGTATTAATAATATAATATTGTACATATGTAATAATAAAAATAAAAAAAAAATTAATATTATTTTTCAGTAAAAACACATTATAGTTTTATTATTCATTTTAATAAATAAAAAATAATTTTGAAATAAAAAAAAAATTAAAAAGCAAAATATTGATTGTAAAAGAGAGAGAGAGAGAGAGAGAAAAAAAACAAGAAAATTTTATTTATTGTTTACATACATTATATAACATAACAATTGTGTATAAATATTTTGATAAAGAAAAGAATAAAATACAAGAAAAGCAAAAGTCAAAGAAGAAGAAAAAAACGAAAATAAAGACAAGAATTTAATAACATCATATAAGAAGAAGGAAAGGTCATCATTTTTGAACAATGTAAGTAAAAAGTAACAAACTAATATTAATATTTCATTTTATACATAATAAATAAAAAAAAAATTATTATAACAGTGCATGTAAGTAACATACATACATACATTTATTAAATTATTTTTTACACATAAATTTTTTCATTTTACAATTTTACATTTTTCAAAATTAAATTTTCTTTATGACGGAATATTATTTGTCCACTTCTCTTATTTACTAAAATAATAATACGAATTCAAAAAGAGTAAGAATATGAATTGTTGAAAATATTTAGGGCACAATACATAATATATCTGTGAATGGTATGTATGTATATACATAGGAAAAATGATTATTTATTTGAAAAAAACAACACGCATTTATAAAATTTTTTCTTTTTCTTTGAGAATTTCCCTTTATATAATTTTTTTTTCATATGTCCATTATGGGAAATTTAATTTATAAATTAGAGGACAACAGCACTATATATATATATATATATACATATTATATATGTATATAATTTCAATTGCATATATATATGTATACAGACCATTGATCACAAAATATATAATTATGAGCTGCAAGCACATTCTACAAAAATTTTCCTTTCAATAATTAGTAAACTGTTATATTTTTGAGCAAAATATTTATAAAATTGCTATTTTTATGTAAGCATATAAAATATTCTTTATTGTGAAACGGGTTATACTTATTTTGTTTATATAAGTAATGAGGAAGTCAAATGAATCTAAATTTGACTATTAAAACTTGATGAGTAAAGAAAATCAATTAGATAAAAGTCCTGTTATTTTACAAGATGTATTTTATTTACAATACGCTCTTAATATTATAAAATGTAATTTTTTGCATACTTTTAAGAAATCTCTAAAAATTGAAATTTTGAAAGGCTATTACTTTGGAGTTTGAAGAGGTAGATATTAAAATTTGGAAAATTTTGTTCAAATGATATAAATCACACTAACTAATGACTACAAACTGTTGATTTCAATCTACTATAATAACCGAGAGAAAGATCGAGGATTTAAAAGACGATATTTTCCCTACTTCTCTTTTAAGGCGTGTAAAGATTTTAGACAGACGTGTGCACGGATGAACCGAATGTCTAATAAATACATTTTTTTTGTAAATTTTCAAAAGTAGAGCAAAGGATGCTAAATATTTGAATTTCTTGTCGAATCCATTTTCATAAACACTTTTTATTTTTATAATTAGGTTTAACTATCTTAAAGTCCATTAATTAGAACATAAAAATTATGACATATAAAAACAAAATGTATTCCTCATATTATACTCATAGCTTTTATTTTTTTTGGAAAGTACTAAAAATCGATAATAGAACCAATAAGTATATATTAATAATAATAAAAATTATTCACAATTTACAAAGAACAAAGAATATTTTCCATTTAGAAAATTTATTTTATCAGTAATGTTACTATAGTTTTAGTTTTGAAATAAAAAAGAAAACTTCTAATAGATAAAGTTTGAAATAATAATTTTGAAAATTTAACGAGGACGTAAAACAATGCAAAATAACCAAAAAAAAAAAAAGTTTCGGTAAAAATTACAAGTGGTTTTTGTTTTTGTTTTTTTGTTACTTAATCTAAAAGTGTTTTAATGAATCACGGCATTGGAACGTTAAAATATTTTGATTATTAAAGAAAACTCTTATACAATAGATAATAAAAATGTAGGTAAAAAATTTGTAAATTTTGTTGTGTGACTAATAACAAAGACGACATTGTTACATATTTTTTTTTGACTCGCATCAATTTAATGAAGTATAATAAAAGAAATGAACAGATAATTATTGAAATATTGTTGAATATTGTAAGATAATAAAATGTTTGAAAGTTTTTCAACTAAAACCTATAAAATATGAAAGGATATCGTATAACGTTTTTTTATTACGAAATATATTTAAAATATATACTCGTATATAGCTAGAACTTGATATCATAAAATTTTGAGACGATAAAATAAATTTTGATTGATAAAACCCCAAATATTGAAAACTTTTTAGATATAATAACTCCCACGACTTTTATTTGCGAGGAAAAGTGTAGAGCTTGAATATGTTTTCAGCCACTGCTGTCTGTATATATGACTAATATGATGTTTGCGTGCAAAACAAATGGTTCTTTATATTAGTGCAATGATCTCAAATGCTTAGAAAGCGATTTCAAATCAGATGACCTTGTAATTCAATTGACAGTTTCTTCTCTGGTAAATATCATAAAATTTTGATTGATTGTTGTTATCATTGTATGCGATCCTTTTAAAAGCAACTTGTTCGGATTTATATTATCGACGAATGAGTAAATTTTGAGTATTTTGTTTACATTGCGAATGAAAACCTCACATTCCCCCAGAAGGTATATACAGGTTTCATTACCCTCCTTACTAAAACTACAAGTATAGTTATTTTTCAGATACTGCTTCTGAGGTGTTTTTTGAGCCTGTCCGATCCCCCATCTCTCATCGTAAATTTTTAGCTTTTTTTCCGAAATGTATTTGCTTCAACTAAGTAGTCTAATTTCCTTCATGTTTATTGGTTTAGGTTTTGCCTCATATATCGATTTCATACACCCTTGCTCAATGTCCTTTCCGGCTTATGTACCGCTATGTCCAACGGGTTTCATTGATCTGGATTCTCGGTAAAAATATCCACGTACCCGTTTTCAAACAGGTTTTTAAACATAATGCAAAACAAGTTTATTTATACAGAAATAAATTTTGATGATTCAAGTACTAATCCATATAAAGTGGTGAATTCTTCTTCATTAAGGAATATGTGTGAGGGCAAAAGTTATGCATACATATAAACGAAATATTTCATTAATTCAATTTATATTTCATTTATATTAATATAATGAAAAATTTTTAAGGTGCAAATTTTTATTTTATGAAAATTTCCAATAAAATTTGTATAACTGTAATTATCATATATGTACAATTGTATTTTACATATGTGTATATGTAAAACACAATATGTATTTTACATATGTGTATATGTAAAAATTTCTGTAATGCTAATTTTATTCCATTTCATAGTTTCTTTTCTCATTTTTTTCTTCTATTTAATTCGGTATGTGTTTTTTTTTTTAAATACATTTGCATATTATTTTGTTATCCTTATTTAATCACATTTAACAGCTACTAATCCAGTATATGTACATATATACTTATAAATAATTTTAGTAAAAACGTAAAAACTAAATTCAATCTCTTATACAATAAGCTCTAATCAAAAAATATATATATATATATGTATGTATATATTAAAATATTTATTTCTAAATTCTAATGTCTATATGCCCTAATAACTTTACACATGTAAGTGAATATAAAATTTTTGTATAAGTGCGATGATATTAATTCTGTATAGCTTATATTATAACAAAATGTTAACATGTATTGGGATGGAATAGGTCATAAAATTACTCCTACACACGTGTTCTGTTAATAAAAATTTCTTTTTTTTTTTTTTTTTGGTTTTGTATTGTTGTCATTTTGAATTTTGGAATTAATTTTCAAAATATTTTTCAATCCATACATGGAATATATTTACATAATAATAACAATTTACTTAAGTGTATCATACACATATGTATATATATCTATGTGGTATATACATATGTGTTACTTAAATCCTTAAAAATTATCTTTGGTAACACCATATTATTTTGGAAAAAAAAAGAGAAAATATTTTGGTCGTAGAAAATCTTGCGCATGTTTTTCTTTTAATTTTTTTTTTGTTATTTTCTTTCTTTAAACTAACACGTGCATTATTCGGCTATATACATAGAAAAAAATATTTGTAATACACATATAATTTAAATACATACATATACGTATTTGTATGTATCTTGTTACTTATTGTATATGTGTGTAGTGACAGAGGATTTATAGTAAGAAAACAATTTTAACATACTGTTAAATATTCTTCGTCCGGCTGGATTCAAATATAGATTTAAGTATATGTATATGGAAGTATGTAGGTATTTGTGAATTTTATATCATTTGGAATGTTATACCTTCACTAGAATAAGAAAAGTGGCTTTTCTTATTAGAAAACAGGAAAATTTTTGTTTTTAAATTAATATACACACATATACTAGGTAAATACTTTGGAGATTTTTGAATAAAATTATCAGTTATATTTTGTTGTGACAAACATTTTTTCTTCTTAATGTGTATGTATTCAAATCGTGTATATAATTAAGTAGATAAAAGTGTATATATACGTAAATTTATGCACAGTTAGTTTACAAATACCTGAAATATTTTGTGGTATTGAAAATTATAGTCACAATTATTGTGAAATTTTTTTCTGCGTATTCTTTTGTAAATTCAAAAAGCCACAAATACATACAAAATAGACAGCTGACACTTGAAAACGTCCTTGACAATTATTTTTTTCTCTTCCTTTCAAATATATTTTTTGTTTTGGTTATTTTTTCATGTTTTTTTTTTTTTTTTATTTTTGTTGATTTTTTTTTAATTTTATTTTTTTTTATTCTGTTATACATAGAAAAGAATTTTTTTTAATTATTTTTTTTTTTTTGTATTTCATTTTAATGTGAGTGCATTGGAATATTCATTACACATTTGTGTGTGTATGAATGTATGTATATATTTATATGTAATTATATATCGTATATGTGGTCGCATTAAATAATATTGTAATGTTTGTTGAAATAGTAATCAAACTAAAAGGGTTGCCAAATATTTTAAATTTTTTTCCAAAAAAAAAAGTTTATTTTACATATTTTACATTTTGTTCTTCAATATTGTAAAACTAGTATTATACGAGCAATACTTATATACATTTAATAATAATATACAGTGGAATATCTTTTATATAATACGTGTATTTACATATAAATATAGAATTTGTTTTCCAAAAAAATTTTTTTTATATGAAATAATTAAATAAAACTGAAATTGAGTATTTTACCGTTTTATAAGTAAAAACAATGAAAAATAAGTAAATGAAAAATATTTTCATATCTTATACTTATTACTAAAAAATTAACAAGAAAGCAAAATTAATAATAATTTTTAAATACTCAATTAGTAAACAATTCTCATTAGTAATTTATTAAATACTAAAAATTATACAAAGCTTTTTCTTAGCATAGTTTCTTGTTTTTGCATAATTATAGGAGTTCAATATCAGAAAATTAAAATTTTTACTGAATGTACATTGTATATGTATATGTAGAAGATTTGATAACCCTCGACAATGGAGAATCTTTAATATTCTGAAGAATGTTTTCCTGCTATTATTACTAATCTTGTTTTGTATTGTCTTTTTATTTTCTCTTTCTCTCTCTCTCTCTTTCTCTATTTATGTTTTTTGTTCTTTTATTGAATATAAAAGGATTCAGCTTTCTTGTAATTCTAAAGAGTACAATATTTGTATAAAAAATTTTCTTATAAAATTTTTGTTGTTTTCTTATTAACTTCCAAATATTGTATAGTTATATTGACACACGCATATACATATGAGTATATTTAAATATATATATTTTAAATACATCCTCTCTTTTATATTTAATAATATGTTTGTAGGTATATAATACAATATCAAAATTGTACGTGGGTAGAAAAAATAATTTTAAAGAGTATACCTGTATAATATATAGGTCTATTTTTTTTTTTTATAATTTTTATATCGTAATAAATTTTTTATAATAAAAGAAAAAAAAAAATAAAATAAAAGAATATTAAAGATATTTCTTTCTTTGCTCTCATTAAACGGTGATTATTTTATAATGTGTACTAGTATACTGTTATACGTTGCACATAATATAATAGGTTATATGTACATATGTTAAGTAAATAGCAATTAATAGAAATATTATAATTAAAATTACATTGTTTTTTATATATGGAGAAATTTTTTGTATATATCATAAACCATATTCATACTCGTATTATATTGTAATTATTTTTTACCTTTACATAATAGATGTAATACATAAATGCGTATATATGCATGTACGTATATATATATATATTATTTAAATCAAAATGAAATAACAATTTTTTGTTATACAATATTTTTATTTTTTATTTTTTTTTATATTGTTATAAAAAGTCATTGCTAAGGAAATTCAGATTGTTGCATTTACATTATATTTACATAATATTCTTAATATATATTTTTTTTACAAAAACAATGTACCCACATATTGGTATACATATAAATATTATATGTATATAGGAATTATATAGCTGAATGTATGGAAATAAATTTTGTAAATATAAAATGTATTTTGAATATAAACATGCATTTCGTGCTTCAAATAATAATTTCAAGGTCATTGAATAATTTATGATATAGATAGAGAATATAGTGCGGTTATAAAAAAAAATTAAAAACAAAGAAATTTAATAATATACCTACATTAAAGAATAAAAAAATAAAGTAAAATCATAAAAGTACATAAGGATTCTGCCAAAAGTTTAAGAAGGACATTTTTTATTTTTTTATTTTTTTTTGCTTCTTTTTTATCAATCAAATAGGCTTAACATTATAAATACTATATAAGTATGTCTATATACTTATATATATATGCATAGATTATAGGTAGTTATCTGGTAAAATAAATTAGAAATTCGAATAAATTTTGAATATATAATTTACATAATATACATTTGTTTATGTGTGTGTATATATGTGTATATTTGTGTATATAGGTGTAATATAATATTTGTATAGAATTCAGATAGAGTTTGATTTCTTATCAATATATTCTTTGAATTTTTAGGTTTTTAATTAAAATAAAAGACAAAAAAAAAATCTTTGTAAATTTTTGAAAATTTAAAAAAGTAAATTGAATTTTTTTTTTATATTTTTTTGTTGTAAATATAAGAGTCCTTAAAGCATTTTATATTCTATTTATTATAGATTTCTAATTACTTCAAAGGAAGTTTTCTTTCATTGGCTCTGATTGGTTTTTCAATAATTTTCAAATTTTATTAGTTTAATGTGGAAAATTTTGTTTTCGAGATTAAGTATGTTGCAAAATCAGTAAATTTTAATAAAATTATGAGTATAGGGAACGATCAAATACCAACAATGTTCATTGATTTTCTTTGATTTGACCAGAGATTAGTGAAATCTTGCAAACGGAAAATTTAAAATTACATTAATTTTGAATTAATTTGAAATTAATTAAAATAAATATTTTAAGAAATTTATTCAAAAGAATAATTTTTTTTTTTTGTTTGAAAAATTATTTTAATTGCATACAGGAATTCAGGCTAAATTTTTGAAATTAAATTTAATAAATCACATATTTTATATTTCAAAGCAACACACAAATGCAATGATTTTTGTATATTTACATGTGCATACATATAATATGTATAAGAGTATATAAAATTACACACAGAATATATAGGTGTTTATGATTAAATTTATAAATATTTATAATGATGTAGGTATGTGTTAATAACATAGAAAATTTTTTAAGGTTCTATAACAGAAAAATTTAGTATATATAAAAGCAATATGTAATAAAGAAAAGTATAAGTTTTCTAAACCGGCAGTTTTAATTAAAAATAATTAAAAAAGACTCTTTTTGCGTGACCTTGCATAAATTTTTAAAAATATTTTCATTTTTTTCTCAGAAAATTTTATTTCGATTTTATATTTAAAATACCTACGCGTATCAAAAAATTATTAAAATTTATTTATACATATACATACACAAGTATATGAAATAATAGTATATTAATAAAATAATATAGTTTAGTTGTAAAGTTTGTATGCTTGTAAATTTGATATTTCTAAATGGATGAACGTTTGCAGCTTTAAATTTCTTAATAATTTCTTTATTTAATATTTTTTTTTTTTAAATTATTCATTCAAAAATTTTTCTTGCTTTGAAAAAACTTTTTTAATAAATTAAAAAATATTTAAAAATTAAATATTATTATAATTGTAATTAACCTTTACGTAAAGGGTCATGCCATCAGGGTGTAGAAGAGGTTGAAACTTGAACCAGAAAATTGTTAAAAAGGGTGAGAATCAGGTAAGAGTGTTGTCGGGGGTCTTGTCTGACTACTGGGAATTGAGGGTACTACTCAGTACACCTTCGAGAAGAGTGCGGAAGCAGTGTGCGGAAATATTTCGTTTATACAGTCATTGGAGTGGAAATCCCGAAAAGTTACTCGAATTCATTATGTTAGTGGCTCTCGAAGTGTGTTATAAAGTCTGCTTAGTAGACATATCACATAGTAGACATTATCACAAACTATAACACTTAATCACAAACTATAATCTATAATCCTGCAATAAATATAATGTTAAAAAAATTAAAATGTACTGCAATTTTTGTTTGACATTTATTATCACAGAATTGGTTAAGCTAACTAAATTAGTTCTATAGTAACAGTGGTCGACTAGAGCGAAAAATCTTTCAATATCCCTTCGGCTAATTTGGCCGAATGAAGAATTTCGAGATTCGCTTTACAATAACAAAATATTTTCATACATTAAGTATAAAATATTTTTTTTTTCAAACTTCAAAGTGATCACAAAATTATTTTTGATTATAGAATCTTAAATTTTATTCAAATGAATAATAATGAATTTAATGAATTTCCTAAAACATTATCACTAATTACATATACTTAGGGTTTAGGTTTATAATTTTATATCACATGATATGAATGTGTATAAGTATTTGTGTATATTATAAATCGGATGTCTATATATCCTATTCTTGGTTTTTTATTACTTATTTAATTGGAAGTAGTTTTACTTATAAACATATAAAGTTTTATTTGACATTAAATTTATTGTATATACATAAGTAGAAATTATGCGTATTCATATGTATATTGCTCTTACATATATGTGAATATTGAAGTAAAAGAACAAAATTGCTTTATTACTCTCTAATATATGATCCTGTATAGATTGGTATACTTTTATTACTTATATTTTATTATAATGAATTTAAAATACTTTTAACTAACTATATAAATATTGTGTATGTATATTAATAATTCTTAAATGACTACAGGATATAATATCCTTTTCTTTTATTTTCAAATTTACTTAAATCTATATTTTAAAGCAGGGTGTATAAAATTCAGTGCTAATTGAGTTATTTATAGAGAAATTTATTACAGAAGTTCTATTTATTACAGAACAATTTGTGTTTGTGAATTATGAAACAAAATATTATGAATTGTAAGAAAAGTAGCTGGAAAAAGTACAGCTGTAAGCAGACGACTTTATACCCCTTGAATATTATGAAGAGGCATAACGTTTCAATTACAGTCTTAAGATTTTTTTTAAATGCTAACAACCATATCAATAGTTTTAACCAATAGATCTTTTAATCCTCTTATTCAATACCTTAACTATTGACTTGAAATTATTCAATGTTTTTTACAAAATTTTCTTGAATTATAGAGTTTAAAAGTTTTATCAAATTACAAAGCTTCTGTTGACTAACTGAGATGATATTGAAGCCAATTTCGTATTTCAACAGCTTCCCAATATTATGAATATAATTCAAATCTAGTTACTGCTTTAAAAAAAATTTATACTTAATTTTTTTGTTTATTTTTTTTATCACTTGATACTTTTGAAAGGACACCTTGTTCATTATGTTAATGATACATACATTTACATTTATACATATATATATATATATATATATATACATAATTATTGTATGTTAAAGTTAAATTATGTCGTATGGGGAAAAGATTTTACAAAATGAGCAGTTCTCTTTGTTATTTTGTAAGGAGTAAAGTGCCTATAACGTGCTGATATTTTTTATTTGATTTGCTTGTGTGAACATTAAAAGCATTTAAGATATTCATTTCACGTGTTTTTTTTTATTTTTAAAATATTTATATTTGAATATACATACATACATGTATGCATATTATATACGCATTTTAGTTTAATACAGAAATGATGCTTTTGTTTTCATTTTACAATAAAGTGTAACATTGTTTGTATATTTAATATGTACACAATATAATAAAAGCTAAATCTCCCTAGGGATAAATATTAAAGAAATTATTATTATTTTTTTTTTATTTAATTTTTTTACTTTATTTATAAATGTTTGTGTAATACGTTTATGTTATATAATCTAACAATGAAATTAAGTTTATAATGTTATGATTCCTTCTCATTTACTAACGGTATATGTTTTGAAGTAAATTATAAAATTGTATAGTTTCCACTATATTTTAATTTTAAAAATATTTTATAAAAACTGAGGTAATCACTAAAACTATTTTCTCCTTCAAGTACAAATTTTATATTATGCAAGATCTACGGATGTTTTTACTGAACTGTTTTTACTTACTCTTAACAAATCAAAACATGGTTGACGCCTAAGTTATCCCCATAGATTTTTAATTTGATAAATGTCTAGTGCATGGATGTCAAGACTTTTGAAACTATGGGCCAATTTCCAATATTCTGTATGACAAAAGGGCCACAAAATAAAACAATTAATTCAATTTTTAAGGTGTATAAACGTTTATTTATTTATTTTTATTAGAAGTACTGGGAGCTGAGTGACACTGCTTCTGTTGAACAAGTCTTAAAATATTGGGTTGCATATTTGTAGTAGCCAATCGTAGAATTGCAAGTTTAAACCATAATAATATTTTAACAATTCGTTTTAGAGGGCCGCACCAAAATAAGAAAATGGCCGCATGGCCCACGGTAAGTTGCTTACTAGTGTAAGCAAATTTACACAGAGAGTAATACATGGTAGAGCAACTTCCGGTAAGGCATATTTTAAAAATTTCATAAGGCGATCCAAATAAAGAGGCAAATAAGAAATTGTATTGAGTCAGAAATTAAATTAATAGTTGCATTGCTGAATGATACTGGATACTGTCTCTCCGTAGTCGAACTGAAAAGAATGATTAGAGCGAAGAATGTATTGTGCCGTACCCTTTTTCAAGGGGGTTAAACAGTTGAACATCTATTATGCGACCGATACCTGTGTCTGCTTTACATTTTAGGTCTCACGGCTTCGATTGGGCGTAATTCTGAAAGTGGCCTAGAAAAAGCGGTATAAAGCTACTATACGAGATATGAATAACATCATATTGGTCGAGATGAAAATAGCCGAAATGTTCGAGTCCCCTTAAGGAAAAAAGAAAGTTAATTTACTGTTTATATTAGGCAAAAAAAATATCCAAAATCGTTTGATATCCGAAATGACCTATAAATATTTTATAACTAAATTTTTTATTTTAAATCAGTGCTCTAGGTATCGCCTCAAATTTTCATTACTAAACACAACAATTTTATGTTTTTCTAAGTGTTATATATTAATTCTAAGTGTTATATATTACTAAGTTTACATAATATATTAAGTATGTAAAAAAAAAAATATAAGAAATTTTAAAAATACCTTACATGTATAGTGAAAAAAACATTTCAACTTTAGTTTAATTATTCTATGTACTCGTATGTACGAGTATTCACTTGTCTTTATTAAAATCTCACTTTTTTACGAGTATACTATGATATATATATATATGTACAGTTGTATATACTTAAATACCTTCATACAACGATTATGCATTATAATTAAGTATAATATGTACACTTAATAAGAGTCATGAATGGTTTTAATCAACAGCGGTTAGATAAATAATTATTCAATATATACATATATGTATATAATATGCTTATATATGTCTGTATAAAAAATATAATGAAAGTTTATAATAAGGATAATGATTGTATATGTGCGTATATACCTATATTTATGTATGTTTAAATAATTTCATCTTGATTTTACATCTCTTGGGACTATACCAAAAGCAAATACATAATTAGAAGAATAATTTGAAATTACTTATATGAGAGTATAGATATAGATCTAAAGAGAATTATATAATTTACATTTATACAGAAAATATAAATTGAAGTTAAATTGCCAGTATAATTTTATTTCATTTTAAAGTTAGGAAATTGTAAATTCTTTTTATGTTTATGGAATAAATTTTTAAGTTATGTAAGTATGTTTTTATATATATATATATATATATATATATATATATATATGTAGCAAAAAAAGTATATAAGGACCTTAAAATTTCTAAATCAATTTTTTGATAAGTTGACAATAAAATTTTAAAAGCAAATTTGCTAGAAAGAAATACTTTTGTACGACAATTGTTAGAATGTTTAAGAAGTGAAGGACGTGTGTCATGTTATATGCGCGTATTTTGTGTAATGAGTAGGGGATAGGGAGTTACTGTCTACTGGAACTGATATGGCGTGCCAGATGCGGAAGACTAGCAAATTTTCTAGTGATAGCGGAGGGTGGTCGGTGTTTCCAAATTTGAAGAAATTTTAGACTTGTCCATAATTAACTTACTTGAATCAGGAGTGATTGTCCTTTTGCCATGAGATGCAATTTTGAAATTGGTATCATAGCTGAAAACATTTTTTCAAGGTAATTTGTATTTTATGTTTCATAGTGGTCACATTAAGATCTAAACTTTTCTATTTTTAGAATTACATTAATGATAGCATAAGTTTTTTTATTGACTTTCTCTTAAAAATAAATTTTTAACACTGAACTTTAGTGACAATTTTACTAAATCACTTTTATTTCTACTATATCAAATTTTTTACAGGATTATGCAATACTTTTCTGGTCGTCTCTTGTTGGAGGAAGATGTATTTTTAACGAAAGATACATTTTTAAATTTAGTAAAATTTTCATTTGAAATATTTACGTATATGTGTATCTAATTGTCTAATGCCAATCACAGTTCCTATATTTAAATAGCATTAAATAAGAAGAGAAAACAAAAATCTTGGAAATTTATTTCATTTTATCTTCATTTTATTGTTGGTCCTTTGATAGTGTACATTTTTTTATACAATGATTGATTGCGACATTATATATGAATGTATAAATCATAATGAAAAATATACATAAGTACATAGATTATTCATAAGTGAAATCTGATGATGGGAACATTTGTTTATATTCCAGTATTTTGTATATGTATGTATATATATATATATTTTAATATAAAGGGAATACGATCGAGGAAATGCAAAAAGTTTACACTATAATGGTATTTGGATAATTGAAGTATTGAAAAAAAAAATATTATTGATGTTAACGATAATATGATTTTTTTTTGTTTTAAGGATGAGCATTGGTTATTAATAAATGTTCCCAAATCTAAATATAAATTTTTAGACATTTGAACGACAACTTGTGAAGAGGTAAGTAAGCAAGGGGGTTAACTTACATTTGCATTGCGACATATTTTTCCATTAACAAATTGTAAAACTGTTAATTTTTTTGTTAATTATCTTCTATGTGCAGTGTCAATCTCGTCTTTTATTAAGTTTCTAGCTATAAGAGTAATGGAAATGTATGAAATTTAAAGATATTCTATCCGAACAGCTCGATATTCATCAAAATGTTAGTTAACCCCACTTTGTCCACTTATCGCTTCTGTAAAAGCCTTGCATGATTAAATGCTTATAACAGTTTATAATGTATATTTCCCTGTATGTCATGAGTAGAGGTGAGGTTATTCAGAAATTTTTAAAATCAAATTTGAAGTTATTTTAAAGCAAACTCTAAATTTTTTATTTCCGCATTCACGATTTGTTGATTACTTTTACGATTCCATTAGCTACATATATGAATAATTAGCTCCTTTCATGTTCTGTACCATATGAAATATTTCTCAAATAACTACATATAATTATTATAATGGTAAACATTATCTATAGTCAAAAGTTATTTTGTCCAATCACATTCAAATTTAATTTATTAATGATGAAAATTTATTTATACATAAAGCCAATTAAATTTGACAGCAAGCGATTTCAATTATTTCAGTAAAGGGTGATTTTTTACGCGTTAAAGAGAAACACGTAAAAGTCGGTAAATTTTTTTTTGAACTGATTTATTAATCTTTGCTTTTAACATTAACTTTTAATTATATCATGCAATCAAATTGCTGAAATTTAAAAAAAAAATCCAATTGTCAGTAATTTTTTCGAATATTTCGGCAGGAAAATCACTAATTATAGACGTTCATTCTCGACAAAGCTGAAATCGATATAAAACCGAAATAATGATAAATTTGCCGTACTTTAACACATCCAAAAGAAATGTTCCTGGTAGTAAAATTATATATGATTTTGGCAGCCCATTGACTAGTCCAAAAGGCAAAATTAGTAAATGAAACTTAATTGATATCTAGTTGTTTAATTTTTAAAAATTTGAGCTTTGAACATAGCATAAAATGAAAATTAGTTGAAAGTCAGGGGTGGAAGTATTGAAGTATGGAAGTATGTAAATAAAATTATTAATTGTATTTTACAAATTACAAAAAAAAACTACAATTTCATTGTTTACGGTATTGTCCATATTGTTATAATTAATTAAAATTTATGATGTTTATACAAAATTTTCATACATACTTTCATAGTAGAGTATACAACTACAGCGTTTATGAATTGAACAATATGAGTGTGTTTATTTATTATAATTGTAAAATTTATGATGAATGGTCTAATACAAAATAATTTGAAATAAAAGTTCTCATCTGTTTTGTGAAATTCTCTTGTATCAACAATAATTAATTTGAAAACTTTAATGTATATAGGAAAAGTGATAGTTTTATATTTATTAATTTCATAACAATTTGCAAATTTGTTGTTGTAGATCGTAAGGTATTTGGTTTAATTCTGAATTGTTCTGCATAAATTACAAATAAATTCCGAATATACTGGTTTTACATGTTGCAAGTCACTAAAAATATGTTATTCTATGTACTATTAAATTTTAATCGTAAAATAAAAAGCGACATCAAAACTAATATTACCAAAACCTCCAACTAAGTTGGTTCAGTAAACTCTTATGTCAAATCTCGGGAACTAAATCTTTTTATGAACCGATATTGCATTTTTGATCAATTTTTAACAAAATTCCATATAGATTAACTTGAAATTTCATAATTGAGCTTCGCCTTGTAATACGACAAGACATCTTACTTTTCTTGGAAATCAAATGTTAGCAACTCAATGTTATTACGGACCAAATTTACATTTGTGCGTGCATATAAGGAGAAGTAATTAATATTAAAATTTAATTTTTAAATTCTGGGCGATTAAACAATGAACTAATTGTTTTTTTTAACAAAGAACCAGTAATTTTATATTTCAGTTCTGTTTGTTACCAGATTTTGCTAACGCACTTTTCAAGAAGTTCATTGGACATAATTTGCTTTAAGAGCCGAAATTTATATATTTTTGAAAGTATTTTAACGAAAAGCTTACTTGTCTTAACTTAATTTAAAATTTTAAAGAATTATTTAAAGCATCTTTTCATAATTTTGTAGAAAATGTTCGCAAAACTGGATAGTACACCTTGCAGCTGGTTATCTGCTGATCACATTATATTCTTTTAAAAGGCGGTCAGCCTTTATACATTCAAACTAAAATTTTTAATTTGTTCAAATTAAATAAAAAATTACTTTGTTTTCCACTAATTTTCTCTTAAGTTCGGAACTGTATGTAATTGCTTTAACATATAACTACACACACATATATATTATGCTTGTTCAATAATAAAATTTTCACTTTCTTTTAATGGTTTTTCATTTGCTTCAAAAGAAAAGTTTATTTTACTTAGCAAAAACTTTTTTTTTTTTCAAAACGGTAGTGTTAATGTATATAAAAATTCGATTAAAATAGTTTTGGGACAGTAAGTAGTTTCTTAAAATAGTTTATATGTATGTATATGCATATGTATGTATGTAAGAATATAATAATAAAAAAAGCATTCGTTTTAGGTGTGAATGTTTGTGTAAGTGTGCGAATAAAAAAAGAAATTCTATTTTCTTTATTTGTTTTTTTTTTTTTACAAAAAAAAAAAGTGGGGATGTGAAAATTTAACAAATGTAGCCCAAATCATAAGAGGGATAAAGTTTTTTTGTTTTTATTTTGTTCTTTTTAGTTTTTTTTTCTTGCTTCCTTATAAAGAGAAACTTTAAACCACAGGGAAAAAGGACGATTAATTTTCATGAACAACTTATTCTAGTAACTAAAAAAAAAAGTTTCCATTTTAATTTTTTATTAAAATTTTTTTGTTTTTTATTGTAAAAGAAAAAGTTTTGTTATTTTTTTTTATATATTTTTACTTTGTTATTCTTATTGGAAAATAAAAAGTACAGCCACTTAATGTGCATATATAAGAGAGTAGTTTTAAAGTGTTATACTACTAGTATTAGCCTTTATACATAAAATATATTTATAATTGTAAGTGATATTTGTATACGTAGGCATGTGAGATTGAATTGTAGAAGCAGAAATCATTTGTGATAGTGCATTCTTAAAAAATAATTTTGTATTGTCCTTTGAGAATTTCAGTTAAATTGAATTTTCATAAAAGACAATTTTTTAATAAGTATAATAAATAAATTATTTACTGCAAATTATTAATAATTTTGTAATAATAGTTAACTGGAATGATTTTCTCAATAGATTTAATAATTAATCGTAATAAATTTTGTAGAAACATCAAACTAACTAGCGTACTTAATTTAAGTACACATTAATGTCATAATCCGATTATAAAGAGTTTGAAAAGCATAAGATGAGGGTGCAAAATACATTCGAATAAGAAGTAATAATATATAACGATAACAACAGGATCGAATGAATTGCAGTTTAAAAAATTTATAAGAAGTCTGTGCTATTTTGATAGTTTAAATGACAGTCCTGTAGCGACGCAAAGAAAAATATTAGGCAGGTGAAACACCCTATATGTAATTATTGGTCTTTAAAGTATTTGTATTATAGTATTCATGCATGTACGTACGTTCGTCACTTTACAACCACATTTTAATTTAATATGAAGTGCAGTTATTCGAGAATTGATTCTCAACAAACTTTATTGTATAACATGAAATTCTTTTTGTATTTCTAAGAGAATTTCGTCATTATTAGCATTTGAGTCAGCAAGGTAGAAGATAGTAACTAAAATAATTAAATTATTTAAACCAAAAATAATAAAGAATAATTGTAATATAAAGTTAATTAACAATAAATTGTTAAAATAATAATAGATAAATATAAAATGAAAGAACTATTGAAATAAAAAAATCAAATAAAGTGTTTCAATAAATAAAATAATAGGTGCCGACGATGACCACAGTTCTTTATTTATAACAATAATGTGGCGTATAACAACTATGCTATCTTAAAAGGCAGCCATACCAAAACTGTTATCTATAATATTTGATGTCAATTAATTAATAAATCTAAAGATAACTATAAAAATCGCCTCCAGATTTTTATAGTTAGTTAACAATTTATTAAATAACTCGAAAAGCCGCATACAAATTCATTTTGAAAATATTAATTTTAATATAAGCACAAATTATTGAACCACCCTTTTGAATAATAAATATAATAAAATTTTTAATTTAAAAAAAAAATTGGGCCCTTATCCTTTATTTTATACTAAAGTTGTGTACCATACTCGTAGTTATATAGAACTGAAATTAATATTTCTGCTTTTCATGTTTCATTTGAAATATAAAAAATGTAAATTATTTTATTTTTTGTGTAAAAGAAATGTTGGGGACATTTTTATTTTACAGCGTTTTCATGTCCTTCTGAAAAGCAAAACGAAAAATGAGTAATGTTAATTAATCGCCGCTAGCATAGCAAAATATTTTAATATTATAGCTAGTATAAGAATAAAAGTTTTTGATTGCTTAAGATAATTTCCACCAGAATGGCTATTTAAAAAGTAGTGCATCAAATTTAGCTGCTATTATGTATTTAACTTTTACTATTAGGTTGAAGTTGCATTTAACATGATTGTGGTGCGGCTTAAAATTTTTTTTGTTTGCAATAATAAACGGGTCATTCATTTAAACGGGAAAAAAAGTATTTTGTTATAAAAATTATAATAAAGATGGTTATTATTTTCGGCCTTAAGTATATTCTACTTAATATATATCATAACTCATATTTTACTTTTGTGGTTGGTTCTAAGTCATTTGGCGCCTCGTAGAATATAGTGAAACAACATCTTGTCCATAGGATATAAATTGTTAAGCAGACTCGGATTTTACGGTTGCTTGTTACGGTATTCTTGTACGGTTTTAATAAATGGCACCTCTCTATTTTGTGTCACCCCCTTACATAAAGAAATTAATGTTGTGAATATATATTACATTCAATATTTCAAATGACGCCCAAAATGTATAAGGCGCTCAATGTAAACGCACATTTTGCATTTTTAATGTTAGATCTGGCCGCCTTATGTTATAGAATAGAATAGTTCCGATACTCTTATAAATAAGATATTGAAAAATTTTATTGTATTTAACTACTCGTATATGCCATTTTTATGTACATATACTACACATTTCAAGGGAAATTTCCCAATCTATCATAGTAAAATAAAAAAATTTGAAAATATTGATTAAATGTCGATATTACGTGGGCTCATAAATATACAAACAAAAAAATTAATTAGCAGTGAATCAGTTTTTGTTTTTTCTATATTTACTTACTGTATGAGTAAATATTTTTTCAAATATTTTAAGACGATCCCAAAACAACAAAACAAAAAAAAAAATTAATTATTAAGTGTTTTAAAAATTTCCAATGAACAAAAAGATTTCATTGTTTTGTTTTGGTCTTCTAAATAACAAAAAAAAAAAAATCCTTTTTCCCTTGAGAAAATCTAAACAAACATTACTCAGTTTTATATTTTGAATGCCTTAACAGTTATTATAGTTGGCTATAATAACACTGTTAGCTGATGTGGGTGCTTAAATATAAAGCGAAACTTTGTTACAAATGTACATTTTTATAAATTATTGTTAATAATATATTATATAACTGATTCATGTTTAGTTTATATCAGGCGCGGTTCTGATGTATTCGTCGCCCTAAGCGGTTCCTAAAAAGTGCGCCCCCCCCCCCCCTTCCCCCCCCCCCCCCCTTCAACCTTTTCACCTATTTTATTACTGTGAACAAAATTTAATAGGCATTGCACATTGTGCATCATAAAGCAGTTTCTTGTAACCTTATTGTGCTGAATTATAGAATTAAAGTCTGGAACTAAACTTTCAATTTTTTGTTTTATAAATTCAAAAACAAGGTAATTTATTTAACTGTACGTTTTTTTATGAAGTTATGATCAGATTTATATCAATCACTTAAACTTGATTTTTTGATTTTAACAACCAAAAAATTTACTTTTTGACGTAAGTGAAACTTATTGTAAAAGGTTCTATGAAAATTATATCAAATGAACTTTTTCAAAGCTTATTTGAATATGAAAAAAAGTAAAAAATTATTTTTATTTTTATTCGTAATTTTATTTTTATTTTTATAATTATTTTTATTTTTATTCGTAAAATTTGGCTTTTTATTTTACAAATCGCCTGAGAAATGAAGCAGCGTATAAAAAAAGTTTCGACTTGCATTCAAAAATTTAAGGAAAATCAAAGTTTCGTTCTAAAATTTGTGACTTAAAAACTAAGCTTTTCATGTACATAGCTATAAGCTTTTATACTGTTCATTATATTTTTTAGATTTTATTAAAATAAATGCATTTACTGGTATTTATAGGCTCGTGGTTTTGAAATTTCAGAATGTCGTTTTGCTTAACTGTTTTAATTTTGGAGATAAATGTGTGAAGCAAATAATGCGCCATTTCATTTCACTCTTATTTTTTGGATGACTTACACTACATCAATTCAGCATAAAAATTCTTAACATTCACTTGATTATTAAACAACATTTTTTCAATTCAATATAAGTAGTAGATTTTATCAATTAAAATTTAATTCTGTGATTGATAACAGTTTTTTCAAAAACGAAAGCAGAACATAATAGTAGAAATTCATAAAGATCATGTAATTTTAAAATTCATTCAAAATTTTTTGTTGTTAAACAAAAACAAAATATTGGTATACACAATCTCAATATCAAGCTATGCTTTCCATCATTTAAGAATATTGCTCTCATTCACTTTTTCTAATTTCTTTCTATTCTCATTCTTAATTTGTGTTTTTTTTGTTTTGTTCTTGTTGTTTACTAATGCAATAGTATACAGAAAAGTAATACATTATAATAATGTGTTTGTTTGTTTGGTGAGTGGGCGACAACTAAGCAAAAATAAAATTTTGCATGTATGAAACAATTTAAATATAATGTGTACGAACGAGTGTAGCCACTAAGCATAATAAAAACATTGCTTTGTGATATAATTATATGTGTACGAGCGAGTGTTGATAGGGAGCAATCTCAGCAAAATAAAAATTTTGCTTTATTAGATAATTATATGTGTACGCATGAGTGTTGATCTTATTCATATTAGACAATATAAATTATGTGTACATGTGTATTTTTGAATATTTTTATTTGTTGCGTACATTGCTTCTATATATGTATGTATCTTATATGAGACGATTTCACTTATATGTATATATGAACGATTGAATGTATACACTGTGTGAAATAATATTCTGTGTTTATAGGCATATACAGTACATAAAAAATAAGAATGAAAGAGTAGTGTAGAGTAAAGAAATGTATGAGTAATTTTAATTCTATGAACATTTTTTGTTATATGGTGCAAATAGAAAATATGTGTAGGAACAAAATATTATGTTTGCATGTAGGTAGATTTTATTAAGTTAATTTCGCTATAAATTGATGTATAAAAAAAAACTTGGAATCCTTTTTTTTGGGTGAAATTTTTTTTTTTTTAAATTTAGGGGTTTTTTAAGTTTTCAATGGCGCCCCTATTTTTTATCGCCCATTGCAAATGCATACTTTGCATGTATGATAAATCCGGGGCTGGTTTATATTGATAAAATGGTGGTAGTTTTGGTGTGTGTGTGTTTTGTTTTTAACAAAATATTTTTCTGTTTACACCCTCTAATATACAAGTCAGTTGTGCCACCAACACTTATTTTGTTTTTTTGCATAATTTTTTGTATAGAATAATGGTTACGCTTAAATTACTTGTATAAATTTGTGAAGGTCATACTTAAATAAAAAGAAAAAGAGGAAAAAAAAAAACAAAATGTTTTTCAAGGTTAATTTATTATCATAATTTTAAAAACGTTCAATAGAATCAAGGATTCCATACATATTTTTTTTTTTAATATATTATTTTTTAGTTTCTTGCTTCTTTTTTTTTTTGAATAGTCATATTTATCCTTAATTTTTATACATTCATACTTCTATGGAATTATAATTTAAAAGAAAATATGAATTTATATTTTATATTAGAGTAAATGAAAATATTAACCATAATATGTGGATAAGGTCTGAATAGGTTTTGTAGTTTTCTTCTTTTTTCTGTTTTAACTTAAAATGTACTTGACTAGTTTATATTATGTAGTACAACTACAATCTTTTTAGGCATAATATCAAGTTCTTGAGTAAATTAAGTATGTCTCATATTATCTCGACTAGGTAAATTAAGATTTCTTTTTAAATTCTGATACCTATACATAATTTAATATGAAAATGCTTTTTGATTTTAATTAATTAAATAATTATCAGGCTTGCAATATTTTTTAAAATATTTCATTCATTTACATGTTAAGAGCAAGTATACATGTAAGAGAAAAAGTGAACAGTCACAATTATTTTAGACTAATTATATTGATTATGAATTAAACAGGAATAACCCTGTTGATAAAATGCTAAAGAATGTCGGAGAATAACAGGAATATTCAGAAAAACGGTGAATTGTTTACCTGACAAAGTAAAACGATCAGTCTACTATATAGCCTTTTTCATTCAAATATAACCTATGGGCTAGTAATATTGGGAATTGGAAAAATACAGACACTGCCAATAAAGCAATAAAAAATTTGTACCAACTTGATATAAGAACACCAACTGAAAGCTTATATACAAAGGCAGTTATTGTACCATTTACTAGGAGGCGGAAATTTAGTGTGCGCCAGTTGCTCCTGAAGGCACAAACATTGAGGTCAAGTATCTGGGAGTAATCCTACATCAACGACTAAACTGAGTACCTCATCTTGATGGAGTCATAGTTAGGGCCACCCGGGCTCTATGGGCTTCGACGAAGCTATATGGAAAAACGTGGGGTCTTAGACCTAAAAACTGGACCTTGTTCGACCAATTGTAACTTATTCTTCTTTTATATAGTGGCAGAAGGCTGAGCAGGCGCGGGCTTCTCTCACTCGATTGTAGCGCCTCGCATGTCTTGGCATAACGGGTGCCCTGAGAACGTCCCCAACGACCTTGATGGAGGCTCTACTGGGCTTGCCCCTGCTTCATATTCACCTAAAGGAGGAGGCTATGAAAGGGCCACTGCGGATAAGGCAATACAGGGAGCCAAAATCGTAGGGGCCATTTAAGCATCATTGCGGAGATCGGTGGCCTACATGACATGGGGATGCCCTTGGACTTTGGTCTGAGAGAGAGAAACATAGTGAGGCCATACGTTGTGGATCTAGCTGAAAGGCGGATTTGGGGCGGGGGGAGACCACAACTTGGACTGGGGCCCTGGTCTTCTATACGGATGGATCAAGGGCCCTCGGACGCTGCCCATCGATATTTCAGGCTGAGACATATGTCATAGAGTTGTGTGCTCTGGAATGTATCAGAAGGAACATGAGAAGGAGCAGGATTTTTATTATGTCTGACAGTAGGGCTGTTCTTGGGGCCCTCTTGTCTGATGTAGTGGGATCCAGGCTGCTGAAAGAATGCATTGACACCCTTGGCGTCCTGGCCAGAGACAACAAATTAATATTGATGTGGGTGCCCGGACACTACGGAGTGGACGGGAACGAGAGAGCTGATGGTCTTGCCAGGGAGAGAGCGGCGGCTCCTTTCATTAGGCCAGAGCCTCTCATTGAACACTGCCTCTCGATGGTCCACCTGAAAAGGATAGGCAGGGTGGCGAATGAGGTCTGCCGTTTATGCCTGGAGGAGGACGAAACTATGGAGCACTTACTGTGTGAGTGCGAGGCGGCTGCTCGCCTGCGAATGAAATAAAAAAGCTTATGCACCAATTACAATATCCAAACATTACGACACCAATTAAAAATATTTTCATTTGAGAAATTTTAAGAAATTTTTTGAAATATATAAATAAAATGAATAAAGTATGTATTGTCAAAAGTATAGTTTTCAAATGGAATTTTAGCTTTATCATTTGTGTGAAGGAGTAAAAACATAAACTAAAAGGGAAAATTAAAATTTGGATAAAGATGATGCGCCATAATCGTTTTCTATGTGAGCATCCAAATATTTACTTGAGTCAAAATTAAACGAAAATTGGAGGTGTGTTGTTTTCCTGAAAAAAAAATTCTTATAACTTAGCTGGTTTTCTAAGCACAGAGTAAAAATATTATTTTTACTCTCAAGTATATATATTTAACTGCATACTTCCTAATCATAAACAGAAAAATGAAATAATTATCTTAAACTGTGCAAGTTTGTTTTTTTCATATTTCGACTAGGGATGACATGGACATAATAGATGCCCTTTTTTGTCCAAGAAAACTAACATGTTTTTTTACCAAAAGTTTATCAAATTCTAATTTAGATTTCACCACTCTATTAGAATTTGTTTCTTTTTTTTGTACAAAAAGCTAAAAACTATAGAGAACACCAAAAAATAAAGGAAAGCATTTTTTTCAACGTTTATCGTTCATTTAAGCATATAAGAAATTTCCAGATCATAAAAAATTTTAGAATATATAGAAAGTTTTTGATAATTTTTGTTACACAAGTGCATATACTCAAAAAATTTAACATTTACTATGAAAAACATTTTAATGGTTGTTGTTTTCATTTTTTTTTCCGAAAATCTTACGATGTAACATAATATGTTTTTTATTGATTTTGTTTTATTATATGATCCAGCAGTATAATAGTTTTTAGGGTCAATTAAAAGTATATGAGTGAAAAAATTATGAAGAGTCATATGAGTCGTAAGAGAAAACTTTTGAAATAATCCAAGAAATATAGTGCAATAGAATAATCACGTATTTCGAAAGAAATAATCACACTAGGGGTTGACTCTTGCCATTTTTTTAATTAAAAATATAAAACTAAGTTAGCTAAATTATTTTCACTTAAATTTTTTTTTAAGAGACAATAAAATTTAATGTTATTGTTACTTACTATTTGATTAATATATGTATAATATCAATTACGGTCATTATTGTTATTATTTGGGAAATTAAATTAGATAATCCCGTATAAATGCTTAATGAGCAAAATATTTTAAATACTAACTATTATTATGCTTTAATGCCAAATTAAGTTGTTTAAATTAAAATTTATTTTGTATACTTATACTAAATAAAATTTTATCCTTAATTTTATTCTAATATATAATAATATTTTAATTTCTCTTTGAAATTCGTTATAAGTGGTAATATTCTTTCTACGGTAAAAAAATTCAATTATTAATTTAGATTTTTTTTCTCTTTTGAAACTCATATACAAATTTAACATTAACGAAACCGCCAATCAAGGGCTCAGATGTTCAAAATTTTATTACAGAAAATAAAGTAAAAAAAAATATATATACCAAAATATTTAATTTATTTTTCCAATTTAAAAGGTTTTCTGTAGAAAATGAATTAAAAAAAAAAATTTTAACAAAAATATTCTTCTATTTTATATTCAAAATTCCAAAATAGCGAAATGTTAACAATAATGAGTAAAATTATTTGTGGTAATGATAGAGAAAATTTGATCATAGAGCAAGAAGAAAACAATAAGTAATAAAATAACCTACAAGGTATACGTACTCACCAGCTAAAATTGCACACTTACGC
Organism: Condylostylus longicornis; assembly: GCF_029603195.1. Lineage (NCBI taxonomy): Eukaryota > Metazoa > Arthropoda > Insecta > Diptera > Dolichopodidae > Condylostylus > Condylostylus longicornis. Next base: position 505,998 of record NW_026578112.1, read on the forward strand.
ACACACTGTGTAAGTTTTAAATTTGTTCTCTTTTTGTTTACTCTTATTGTTTCTTGTACTTAATAAGTAATGTACGAAAATGCGTAATTGATATTTTCGTTCGTATACTCGTATAACAATAAAAAGAAAAAAAAATAACAAGCCAAAAATAAAAAGAAAGGAAAAAAAAACTGAAATGTAAAATAAAAAATATGATTTTCAATACAGAAAAAGGCCAGAAAATACAAAAAAAAAACAAAAAAAAAAATAAAAAGCATCATAAAAACAAAAATATACTTGTTCCCTTTTACGGATATTGACTTCGCGTGTAAATTGGCCTTTCTTCCTTTCTTGAGTTGTAAATAAAAAATTGTTATTTAGCTTTCTTTTTTTGTTATACCCGGACAAATGTTATGTTCGAAGGGTATTATAAATTTACCGTTCTGTTTGTAATGCTATAAAATAGATGTTTTTGATCAACCATGAGTTCTGAGTCGACCTAGACTATGTTTGTTTATTGGTCTGACAATCCGGATATCAGTCCGTTTGGCCTTTTCAACGAAAATTCGAAAACCCTAGGTTAGCAATAGTTTCGTCACAAATTCTATTTGATTTAAGTTTGATTGAGTGATCAGTTCCAGTAAATGTCTTACAACTTCGAAAATAATTTGTGTTCATTCCTATAGTGTATAGTGTATAAGGCCATTATTGGGGCAAAATTTTGTTTTGGTTCACAAGTTCCTACGATAGCAGGTAAGCAACTTTAAAAATATTTTGCTACTTTAAATTATAGCCTCCTAAAAAATTTAAAAAGCTACGCCCAAGCTATGTCCAAGTTTTAATACAATTTTTAAGAAATTTTAATTCTGAGCTGTCATTTACACTAGTATCACAGAATTGAAAGGGCCAACTTTATTTTTTCGCTTTTCTTCTTGAAAGTTTCATTTATATTAATTTTTTTTTTGTTTTTTTTTTTTAAATTTGCAATGCTTTTTCGCTTCATTTAAATCTACAATATGAACACCAGATATTGCAAAATAAAAAGAATGGCACCCATGGATAACAAACAGTGTTGTCACTATGTGGTGAAAAAATCTGTCTTTTTTTGAAGGACATTCATCTTTATTTGTGGATATTTACTACTTAATTGATTGAAAATTTTGGTTATACAATATTAGTAAATAAATAATGTATTTGTGTCATTTTGTATGGGGGCATTCATGCTATTAGGATAATAATTTAAATAAGTATAAATTATATTAAAATATTAAAAATGATGATTATAAATTCATAATCATAATATCTACACCTTAATATTCCGGGTAAACACAGATGAATTTGCTTATATCAGTGGAATAAATTAAAAATTTTGTTATTATTTTACGGTTGTTATATGGCGCACCATTCAGCGTAAGGGGGGTCTTGGTAAACTTTGGCTACTTCGGTTTGCCCTTGGACGGGCGTGAACTAAGATTCAATTTCGACAGGTCCGTCAGGGTTGTATTTCCTAGTAGGGAAGGCTGGGAGAAGGAGAAACCGGGATGGGCGGAAATTGAGTGGAAAACGGACTGGTCCAAAACTGGAGATAGGGTTGGATCAGATGTCTTTGGGTTGAGACCGCGCTTTAGGCTATCCAGAAACTTGGGGCGTCTCCAACGGTTTTCCAGGCGGTGGTCTTTGTGTTGGACATTTGTATACGTGAAAACTTTCGTAGGGGATATGTGAACAAGATCATCAACATATTCTCGGATAGTGAGACGGCGATTCGGGCGCTCGATTCTTAACAAGTCAAGTCGAGTTTGATATGGGAGTGTCTGCAGGTGCTAATGGAACTTTATAGAAGAAACAACGTTACTCTATCGTGGGTCCCGGCGCATTTAGTATTTTATGGCAATGAGGAGGCGATTCTGTGTGCTCTTACTGTCATATAAAGGCGTTTGGAGTTGAACGAATGCTGAAATCGGACGTCAGGAAAGAGGCAGCCGAGGCTCTATATTTCTGGCCCGTCTCCTGAAAGGGCCAAGAAGCTGTTGGAGTCCAGGAGGGGGAGGCCAGGCTGCTCCTCACGGAGCACTGGAGGCTTGGATATCCCTAAAGAATACAAAAAAAAATAATTTTTCAATAACGGTGGTAACACTTTAATAAGTAAAAGAAAACAGAGCCAAAAAACTTTTCTTTTATATTATGTTTGTTTCAAATATAAAAAAAAAAATTACATAAGTTTTTGGTCTCTTTTGTTCTCATTAGTTTTGATTAGACTGACATTAAAAAAAAATAGAAAAATTTATATTAAACGTTTAACATGCAATATATATATATATATATATGTATATATATACACATACAATTATTGGCACGTAGTATGTATATCAAGACCAAGTTTATATACAAACAGGGAGGCAAAAATTATATTGTATATAAACGTAGTCAATAAGTATCCAATAGGCTTCCTCGTTTACATATAAATTAAATGTTTTTAAAATGAATTTTATATTTTCATTTTCAGTCACACATACATGAATACAAAACCCAATACATATATACAATACCAAAGGTGTTGTTCTATTAATTTGTTTTTATGGTTTTAGTATTTCTGGGCAATATCAGTAAATTTCAAATTATTTGGAAAATTAGTTCAATTTTGTGGAAAATTTATGGAAAATGTTGATTAAAAACAAAAAAAAAAGCAGGAAAATAAAACGACTGTGCCCTTTCCTATCTGATTTTAATTTTTTTTTTTGGTTTTTTAATATTGTTGCGTTAAAATGTTTTTAACTGTTTGTAAATTTTTTTTTTCTTCTTTTCGGGCCTGAACTATGAACTCTATAGGTTCATTTTATTCTTTTGTACATAAAAACCATTTAATAATCATTTGGTTTTTGTTTTAAATTAATAATACTAAAAACATTTGCGCTCCAAAGTTTTTATTAAATTTAAAAAATATTGTAGTAATTCTTGTTTTTTGTTTGAAATAAAATATAAAAATTATTCAATGTACTCAAATAGATTTTCTAATTCTAGCGTTTAAGAGGTAGGTTTAAACAAATAACAAACATTGAACAGTTTAAGGAGAATTACAGAAAATGGCAGCCCAAAAATTCGTTGTGTACTTTAGGATTCATTGACTGACTAGTTCAAATACATTACAATTTTTTACAATTGCGGAAATAAAAAATCCTTCCTATAAAATCTTGTAAATGTACGTATGCAATACCAAAAATGTGTACAAATATTAATTTACTTTCCCTTTAATTTAGAAACAGAAATAACAGCGCGCATTGCATAAGTGTTAGGCGCACGGTAAATTTAATATTCAAAGATTATTAAGATTTTTATGTGATTCTTTACCTTCTTTCTTTTATAATACTTATTTAAGCTTTTTTTATTTATTTAATTTAAATTATTCATATTATATTTTTAGAATTTTATAATAAAAAATCAAATTATTTTAAATCGTTTTGCCAAAAAAATTTCTCGTACCATTTGAATTTTTGAAAATAAAAAAAAAATATTTTTAAGTAATCTTAAAAGTAAAATAAATTATAAAGAGAAAAATAAAATAAAAATTTAGATTGAGGTTAATCGGAATATTTAAATTCATATAACTATATTATATGCATATGGAATATATATATGTACATATATAACAAAGAAAAGGAATATTTAACAAAGTAAAAAGAAGGAATATAAAACCACTCCTGCTGACTTTAATATTTGTGTTGCATTATCATTTCGCTTTTGTTTTAAGATTATTGTGTTTTTTTTTAACTAACTATATAATATAAAAATAGTTTAATATCTTTTATAAAATCAGTGTATTATATAAGTTTTAGAAATAAAAGAGAAATGGGTATAATATTTGTGTATATCATTGAATGTCTTATATTTAAGTGACTTATCATATGAATGTTATTAAAATGTATACCAATTAAAAATTTTGAACTAAATTTCGAGCAGTTGATTAAAATGGTTTAAATGTGTTGCCATGCAGAGCTCTCTTTTATATGAGAATTGGAAGAAATGAATATTTTTGAGAGATATTTATACGTCATAACAATCATGATTTTTTCTCTGCTTATTCTCTTCCTAAAATTAAAGTAATTTAATGTTATTTTGAGAGTTTAAAAATAATTTTGTTAATTAATTGAATTTATTTCTAAAAAATTATTTTATTAGAATCTTTTCCGATTTGTTATTTGACTGTTACGTTGGATTGCAGGCTCGATTTTAAGACCCATCTCAATTTGATGGTTAATGTGGTGAAATTTACTCTTGGTTTTGTCGTGAGGTGGTTTAGGGAATTTAATTATCCTTTTGCGGTGAAACATATTTATGTTTCTCGTGAGGCCGATTTTGGAATACACATTTCAGCTTTGCTTTCCTCCTCGTAATGTTGATATAGATCGTATTGTGGCTATACTGAAACGTTTCCTTCGTTTTACCTTTCGTGGTAACATAGATTGATCGGATCCCGTTTAGATTGCCCTTTTATGATTTTAGGTTTCAGCTTTTGGATTTAAGGTCGCCTTTTTGTTGTAGGATGGTTTCCGATATAGTTTTTATTCAACAACTTGTGGTGGGTAACTTAGTTGCCCAGTTTTGTTATATTGAATTTCTTACATTCTTCCTGTAACTTAAGGTTTTCAAAACTCCGCGACATGGTACAGACTATGGTATGCATGAGCCAGTGATGCGTATGTTGCACGAAATTAACTTTAATTCGTCTGTTTTTTGTACGAACATAAGTAAGTAAAGTGTAAGACCAGACTGTACGTCTTATTATCGACATTATTTTGTTTAATTTGTTCCTATAGTTTATGTGACACTTTCTATTAACTCACCGCTCAGTAGTTGTATATTTGTGGTTTAAGCTGTTTATTTCTGAATTTACCTATTAATCTTAAGTTGTTACTATTAATATTATTTTTCTTCCTCCTTTCTCCTTCCCTTCTCTTTCCATCAATAAATGATAACAATTTTAGTTTTAGTTACTGATAGCAACGTTTCCTGGCTATGTTATGTCTTCTTTTTGCTATAAATTCTAAATGCTTGTACTAAGCAATCGTCTGATATAAAATAGAAAAAATTGTGACCAGTTTTTAATGCACCTGGCTGGATTTATGACGAAGTCAGCATATTGAAATTGAAATAGTTATGGCAATCATCTGTCCTCATATCCAATTCGAGTTCATAATGTTGAAAATTTTAATGTTATTTATAAATAATAATTTTTAAATTGAAAAAAAATTTTATAAAATTTTTTATTATTTTGAATTAAATTTATAAAAAAACTTTTTATTTACGTAATTCTTTAATATTTAATAGTCTCTTTTGAACGAGAGTAAATGTGATAAGTGTACGTATGTAAAAATGTATAATGAACCATTTTATAAGGTTTTTAACATATTAAATACGTATTTAAGTACATACATATGTAATTTTATTTACGTATATGTTATCAAATAGATTTTAAGTACTAAAAATTAAAAAGAAAATATTTGAAAATAAAAAAAATCATTAACACAATTTTCTCTCTATAGTAAATACGGAAAATCCTTTTTCTTTTTTTACATATGTGTGTATGTCTTTTATTTTTTTCTTTTGTTAAGCTGGTAAATTTTTATATAAATGTATATAAAGCTATGTACGTATGTAAAATATTATAGATTCCTTTTATTATTAATTTTTATTTAAGTTAGGACTTACAAATACACTCTTGTATTTTATTTACAATTACAATTGTATATGTACGCCTTTTTTTTTTGTTTTCAAAGGGGTTCTTTGGTTTTTGTTTTCACAATTGTATGTACAAGTTGTCCCGTATGTGTATTGTATATAAATAGAAAACATCTTAATGTTCAAGACTACAATTATTTTTTTTTGTGTAAATGACCACTTATATTGTAAATTTTAAGAATTTTGAGTATAATGAAACTATAAGATTTTTTTCTATTTAAAAAAAAATTACATAACTGTTAACAGTTTAAGTAAATATTAATTATATGATAGAGTCAGAAAATTCTAAGAGCGAATGAGCAAAAAGATGATTTTTAATTTATAAATTGTTTTTTTTTTGTATTTTTTAGAGAATATTGAAATAAAATATGCAATCAATGAGAGAGAAAATTTAAACATACATACGTATAACACTTCATATCTTTAACATCCCATATATAATTGTATATTTTAGAGGAATATTATTGCACCGCACGTATATATATTCCGTTAGACTCATTGCAATCATAGATGCAATATTAAATTCAATTCCTTGAAATATAAATTTATTAAGATAAGTATTAATTGATGTATAACAGTATTACCATATGATTGAAGAAAACACGTTCCGTTTATATATCACTATCAAAATATTAAAGGATAGATGCAGAATTATTATCCTCCTAGCTCTCATGGAAAACGTTACCAAATTATATTTGAATATTAAAATACATAGATTTTAAAAATCAAGATGATTTTTCCCCTACATTTTCGTCACTTACTCATTAACGCACTGATTGATAAATAAAAAATTACGCATGTTGCAGAGGAAATTTTTAAAGATTTCATTTTCCACCCGGTTTTCGTTCAAAATTGTGATAAAAATTCATAATTATAGGTTATAACGAAAACCAAAATTTGGTCTTTTTGTTTTTGTTGAAATTAGTAATTAGGTTTTGGTATATATGTATTTACATTGCAAATGAATAAGATTTTAGAAACTTTAAGAATATATTGAAAGTCAGTACCTCTTTTTTACTATATAATTTATGTGAAAAGCATTACATGAGAATAAGAGGAGTGAGATTTTGGTTGAAAACGTCTTTTGGAGTTATCTTATAAAATGTATTATTAATTTTTTCTTTAATTACATGTGGAAATTCATTTAAAATTAATTTAATTTAAAATTAAAAAAATTATTAAAAAAAATCGAAATAAATGTTTCTGGTAACATTAGGATTTAAAGGTCAAGAATTTTGAATTACTTTAAAAAATTTTAGTCTCTTTATTAGGTTTATATACAGAAATAAAATTATTACTTATTTATTTTAAATTCTGGGTATATATGGGTGTATGTGTGAACATTCTATTTTTAATCACTTTAATTTCTTTTTTAAAATTTAAACCTCAATTTTATGATTTTCTAATTAAAGTTAATAAGAAATACTAAATTTTTCATATGCATTTTATATAGAATATTAAACGTAGTTTAAATCCTAAGTGAAATAATGAATCACAATTAAATTCTTATATATAATATAGACATCATTTAAATATAACATTTAAATATAAACATATTTATATACGAACGTATAACATTATTAATTTATTAAAGTTGAAACTTTTTAAAAAAATAAAGTGATAAAAGAGAAAGAAAAACAAAACTCTGTTTTTGTATTTTTTTTTTTACATAATAAACGCATTAAGTTAACTAGGTTTTTTTATTTTATATTTTTATTAAATATTATAAAAATAACAATTTCATACTCTAATAAAAAATAAAAAATAAGAATAAATTCTTATGAAAATCACAATTTGATTATTACATTTGACTAGACGAAAATTTTAGTATTTTTATGATCCTTTGTTGTTTCCTTTTTCTTTATATAAATTTTATTTATAGATTTTTTTTTTAATATTTAACAAAATTAAAATTTCATACTATAAAGATGTCTGTTCTGATATCATAAATAAATACACATTAATTTTTCTTTAATTTTATTAAAGGATTTTCAGTTTTAGAAATAAGAATTCAGAAATATACCCATATAACATTATTAAAACGCTATAAAAAGTATGTTTTCTTGTTCTCAAAAGAAATTTTGTAGTAGAACAGTAAAACTTAGATGGTTAAGAAAATATAAATTTAATAAAATAAATTTAATAAAATACATGTAAGAAAAAAATTAAAAAAATTTTCTGTATAACAAAATTATTGAGTATGAATATGACGTGTATTATTCAGTATTGAGATTTAATATTTAAGAGAGGGAGTAATTGCGCTCTCTGAGAAAAGCTGAATATCAAATCATATTTACTAAATACACGCCTATACATTTCAAAACCATACATAGAAAACTCTTAAATTTAACATTTATTAAAATTATTTAAATATTAAAATATTCAAATAATTTTAATTCATTATATAGAATCAAACAAATACAAACCAGAACTCGCATACACCTATAAATTTACTGCTTGTAATTAACTATGTGCATGACTACAATTGTAAGTGAATATATTTTAATTTCGAAAATTTAATAATTAATTAAGTTTTCGGGCTAGACAAAGAATAAATTTTAAAATTACAAAATATTCAGTGATAAAGAGAAACATAAGACTTATTGTGCTCTAACGAGCAAAAATTCCGAAAAGTGTTATATATAAACTAAATATCGGAGTTAGTATAAAGAGAATGTAGAGAAATAACAATTATAATTGTGTTCTATTGTAAAATACTTTTATAGTACTTCCATGCTGCCACATTAATATTAAAAAACTCTTGAAAAGTTTTTTTTTATTTTCAAATAAATATTTGCATGTTTATAAATTTATAAGTAATTATTAAAAATATGTTCATTGAAGTTACTATTGTATTACAGTTTTATAAAAAAAAATAAAAACAGCGAAAAATATTTCAATTTTTCTTAATATAAATTGTGAGCTCAATATTGAGCAAGTCATAGCAAAAATTTATGAATTAGAATTTAGAACCAATGCAAGACATTTTAAATTCAAGCTATTTGGCACCTCTTTCTGAATAAAAGCTCTTCCAATGTGAGTATGTGCTATTTTATGTATATGTATATTTAGTTCCTGAGTCATAGCGTAATACAAGGAAAATGCAACGAGGATTAGCTCGCGAGGCAAGTAATGACTTCTGGAGTCCTACCTGAAAAGGACGATTTAGGAATGCCTCTGTGTATGTGCAAGCCGTTGCTATGTAATGTGGCAACAAAACAAGCTAAAAGCAGGTGGAAAATTGTAGCGATTAGATCATTTTTGACTAAGCTAGATGTCGCATATCGGATTTAATATCTCTCCCTCGGCTTGACTTCAAAGCTGCCTAAAGAGCTGCTGTGACGGAGGGGAAGAGGAGACGGTAGCTCATCCTTCGTGTTTATGCCCAGCTTCAGCACAAGACAGGTGGAGGTTCGTTTTTGTTTTTGCGAGTTACGGACCTGGCGAGTATAAATGCCGGTAATGTAATATGTTTTATAAAGGACTCGGGCTAGTTCTCGTGGGGGTGTGGATATGAAGAACAAGTGGTATCACAACGAGCCTACTTGGCCTAAGTGAACCATCGAAAATCTAAACCTGTATGATGCATTAAACTGTTATATACTCTTAAAAGCAATCGAACTCATTAAGTTCAACAAATATAAAATTTCCAACAGAATATATGTATGATGAAAAGAACCACTTTATGTATAACACAATTGTGATTATAACAATATCGTACGTTATTTTTTATGTAAATATTTACTTAACATATATCACGTATACCAGTATTAAGTATAACACGGAAAAGTAGTTTTATAATTCTTTGTGAATTTAGAAAATATTTTTTATAATATTATACACATAATTTCCAATTTTATATCGTATATAGTATATTGATTTTTCATTTTGCAAGTTGATTCGCATGTTAAACAAAATAATATGATAATAAAGTCGATGACACAATCTCTTTCTATCACATGATGGTTAATTAGAATTACTCTTATGTAAATAAAAACTTAAATTTAGTATCGTAAAATAAAAAACCCAAAAAATTACCAAAAAATTAATATTAAGAATATTATAAAACCATAATAAAGCTAAAATATTTACGATTCAATAAAATTTTTTATTTTGATTGCAATTAAGTATAATTAATTTGATTAATTAAAATTAGTTGACCATAGTTTGACATATTTAATAATTGAAAAGACTAGCTATATAATTTTTTATTGTTTGTATACATAGGGTGTCTCATAATCATGACTATTATATTTTTTTTTGGTTTATTATGATGAATTAAAAATTCTTTATAGTTCACTCTACTGCCATAATTGTAACCTCAAAATATAAGTAACATTTCAGTTTATTCGGCAAATTATTGGAACTTCTAATTTCTTCTTAATAAACGAAATTAGCGGCCTAATCGAACATTATGTAATAGTTTATTTTAATACATGTTCTCATCCCAATAGTATGCAGTGGTAGAAGATTTTATTATTTTAAAAGAATAATGTAAATTGTGAATAAAACATTAAAGAAATTTTGAATAATCTAAATTTAAATAGTTTAAGGTTAAATGTGGTACTTCAATTACTAATTCAATTTATTTGCTTTTATATATTAGACACTCATATTTACTAAAAATATCTTTGTAGAAACTAGTTTTAATTTTTCATAGATTAATTTGTTTTGCTTCACCTTTTTATTTCCGGCCATTCGCCAGGCCAGAAGCAATTTTTCATATAAACTTATTTTTGTTTTCTGAGTCTTTTATCAATTATTGTTTATAATTTTATGGAATTTTATTCTAGGAGTTCAATATTCTCATTCAATTAGAGCTGCTTACCAAAATACTCTCCAGCTTCTTGCATTTATAATTATGAATATAACGTAATATACATATTTCGAATAAACTTGTAACATTTGCGATTTTCACTTCATGGAATTTGAGTGTTTCTCATATTATATTCGTGAATTCAATTAAGTTTTGCACAAGTATTGTAAAATCTAGTTAAACAAATTAAGGTAATATAATTTTGTATGCTTACATAAAGCTATTGTAAACCTTTCAAAATTTAAATCTTAGTTACAGAATTTCGTTTTTTTTTTTAAATTTTTGAATTTTTTATTTTTAGAATGATTGATTGCAGAAGCAAAAAAAAATTTTTTTTTTAAAAAAGACAGACAATTCATTTAATTAGAATGATATTCCAAGGTTTTCCCATTTTCTTTTTTCTGTTCATCATTTCAATTTAAAACGATTCTTTAAATATTTTCATTACTTGTGGGGGCAGGTATTTAGAGAATTTTTTTTTACTTTATTTTATTTACTTTTACATTACCTTTAATTGAAGTTTTAGCAGGTATGTGTGCATGAATTTACATATGAATCCACACATACATACCTGCTAAATCCTTGTAAGTTCTCATATATAGAAGGAACGTATATATAAAGGGAAAAATTGCTTTAGCCTTACAAATGTCTAATAATTATGCATTCCTTTTATTTTACAATTTTTCATTTTTTTTATTTTACAATTTTTAAGTTAAGTAATAGAAATTGTTTTTCCTAATTTTTTAAATTTTATTTGAAAAAATTTTTTTTCTATACAAGCATATTGCAAAAAAAATTTCAATAATCTACAATCACATTAGTATGCAATGGTATGTTTGGAAAATGAAAGTTTAAAGAAAAAAGATATTCTCAATTGGGTCAAATAATTAAATTTTGTAAGTATGTACAAGAATTGAGAAAAGAATGGCAGAAATCATGAGTAATGGTAAATTAAATTTCCATTTTTGTTTTTTCTTATTCCAATATCCTTGTTTCTAAGAATTTTTTAATTTTTTTTTTACATTTTTCAATAAATTTAATAAAATTTCATGAACGAATAATCTAAATAGTTTTTCGAAATAATAATTATATTAGTAACTTTATAAAATAAATTTTTTTCAATTTTGTTTTAAGAATATTTTCAATAAGATTAACTTAAATTTATTTAAAGAAATGAAAAAGTGTTCTTTAAAAATTAATATATTAAGGTACCCTATGTGATACAATTAATCTGAGATTTCAAACTTGCCATAATATTGTATTAATACTAAATTCACTAATTATAGCTTATAAGCTGATTAAATAAATAATTCGGCATTACAAAAGTTGATAAGCTGAATTGTATATATTAACACTGTATTACTGAAATTGTGCTATACGAGTTATCTTAAGAACATATTGTTGAAGGAATATTGTACTACGAATATCACAAAATGATATTCACGGATGAATATGCACATACGACGGTCAAATACGTGCTGTATTTTTGAAATTTTGTTAGGAATTCATTCTATTTTAATTAGAACTGTAATTAAAATTTTTAATATCTCAGTTTCATGAAATGATCTGCTATTTTTCATAAATTTTGTAATTCTTAATATTTTTTCAAGAATTATTTTGGAAATGTATAATATACTAGAAAATTTCACAAAAAAATTTTTATTTGTATCAGGAAAAATTCGAAATTAATTAAAGAATTTCTACCTTTAAAAGCATTATTTTAATAGCCCCATACAGTTCAAATATTTTATTAATAAACTAGGTTATTTAATATTTTTTGATAAAATGCCAAAAATTATTTCATTTTACATGATATAAAATTTTTGTATTGAATTACTATCTACATATCCTGTCGGCTGTATAGGCTAAAAATTGTTAAGTATGTGGATTGAATGTAATGGAAATTTATTTTTAAATTAAAAACTAAAAAATGAATGTTATAGAACAAAATTATTTGTCCTCAATATTTCAATGTTATTAATTTATGATTTTTATTTTATCAACAAAAATATTGGTCAAAAATAGCCAATATGTAATGCAGTATAAATAATTTTTATATAACTTTTAGTCTGATAAATATGGGAACATTTCCAATTTGCTTAAACTTTATAAGATAACATACTATACTCGTATACTCGAAAAATTGGGAATAATTAAAATGGTGTAAAAAATATTTTTCTTATACAATGAATTTTTGTATTGAAAATGTTAGCATTTTTCACAATAAGGAGCAATATGTGCTTCTTGATTTTATACTCTTCACAGTGCCAAAATTTTTATGTATATAACGATATTGTTTTAGGGTGGTTTTCTCATATTTAAATTTTGTTTTGGAATATGAGACAAATGCATTATTTATGCATTTCTTTATGCATTAAAATAATTGAAAATCCAGTCCGTGCTTGTTATATATATATATGTATTGATGTTATTAAAGAAATGTCATATTATATACATTGACATTGTCAATGTACATTGACTATATTTGGTCGTTGACATCTCCCAATATGAACTCGTATAACTCCATCTATTATTCGTATTTAAAAATTCTATCGAAGTATATGAATTTAAATAAGATTTAGGCTCTAAAAGTAGAAACTTAAATTATGAACTGGTAAAATTTCCAAATTAAAATTTGAAGAAGAATTTAAATTGTTTCTTATATAATAGTTTTATAAAATATTGCTTGAAAGAATCTAGAAAATTTGGACTAAGAGTATTACAAAAACAAAACTCAGTTCATTTTTAATAAATAACTTTATAATGTTCAAAGATCATTCCAGAATATTTTTTTCCTGTGTAAGAAGAAGTAAAAATAAAAGAAGTGATGATATAATTCAAATAACTTTTATTTTATAACAATAACTACGATTGCACCTAAATAAAAACGAAAATAAATGAAAAAAATATAACAGAAAAAAATATAACAGCTTAGTTTGCAAGAATAAGAGTATTTTATTCTTATTACGTCATAAATTATTTCAAAAATTTATTTTTTTTAGTTTACGATATTTAGTTTTTACGGTATTAAAAAATAATTACGAGAGAAACAAAGAAAATAATATTATTATACCCAATGTAACTATTGCTCAATATACAATTGATAAGTACATTAATTATTTCATTTAATATTCCAATGCCCCTAAAAATATGCAATTTTTTTTTAATCGTATTAAATTAGTTGTTCTAAGAAAAATTTTTTAGAAATTCTTTACAAATGGTCCTGCAATACAAAAAATAAAATAAATTTATCGAGGGCATACAGATATTTAGGGATTTGGTTCTCTTATAAATTTTATAAATTACGACCGTAAATTTGATTTCAAAATTCAGTAAATGGGTTTCTGAACGCAACTTAAATTTTTTTTTTAAATTATTTATGTGTAGTTTTTGATACAAAATACTAATTATGTTGGTGTATAATAAATTAATTTTTTTTGGATTTTTTTAGATTAAAAATTTTGTGCGCATACGATCATGGTTTTATAAAAAAATTTGGCAATTACGAGATCTTTATGTAATTTCCTTTTAGAAAAACACATGACTTGCTCAGTTGTAATGCTAATATACGCGTTTAACCCTTTCAGGCTTGAGAGCAAGAAAACGAACTTAATTTCGTAAATTTTAACCAATTTTAATATTTAAGAATGTTAATGTGCTTCTTGCTAACTAAAAATGGCTAAAAGTAAATATTTTCCTTAAATAATTTTTAAAATATTTAAGGATTATTTTATTATATAATATTCCCTTCTAATTCCTAAAAGTTTATTCATTTAATAAAAAAATTAAAAAAAAATTGGCAACCGACACAAATATTTTGTTTTTTAAATGACTTGCAGTAGTTATGCACAAGAATAATAATATTTTGTCCTTATGAGTTTTTTGTTTTTTTCATTTTTGAAGCTTGATATACAGGGATATAAAAACAAAATGTAAGACCAATGTTGCAATGTTGATGTGTTTGTTTTTATATTTTATAAAAATCTCGGAATATAATGTTGGGGCCATTGTGGTTATAAAAGATTTTCTGTATAGAAAAGCAAAGACATTAAGATTTTTTTTTATGATCAAATAAATTTTTATATTTTTTATAAAGTTATACATTTTTTTTTATTATACATACTTACATATATATATATATGCTTTAAATTCTTAATAAATTTCATTATATCTGAAAAATTATTGTATATAATATAAAGTTTATTGGATTTTAAAAATTATGTGAGAACAATAGACAGTTATTTTGGGTAATTTCAATAGAGAAACGCATTTAAAAAAAAAAGAATGTTATAAAATTGTAATTAAAGATTTTAATTTTTAGCGCAGCAAAAAAATTTTTAATGCAATTTTTTTAAATAAAGTTTTTCATAATTTTTGTAATAAAATTTTGTGGTCCTAATTTCATAGTAAATTTTTTAAATTTTATTTATTAGAATAAATAGAGATAAGATTTTGTGAATCAAATGAATTCTTATTAAATAGAAGAATGCATATAGTTTCGCTGTTGTCAAAACCCCGACGGTTTGTACCGCTTGCCTAACGGGAATTTATTAATTACCTTCCAGTTTGTAACGCTAAGAAATAATGTTCCGAGATGTAAACACAAGGTATGTTTTTGATTAGCATTGAATTCTGAATCGATTTAACCATGTCTGTTTGTCAGTCCGTCTTTCCGTTTAAACGATAACTCAAAAATTCTAATTGAGCTAAGTTCATCAAATTTTATAAATTTTCAGAAATTATTCTATGATATAGAATTTCAGCGCCCACAAGTATATTATTGAGGCTCTTCATTGTATCACTATTCGTACGGGTATTACGGAGTTTGTACCGTTAATTCTATAAAATATAGCAGAGCCAGTACATGAATAAGATCATCTATTCAATATTTAAGTCTTCATATTTACAATTAAACACGAATATATGCAAACAAATTTTTTTTTTTTAGGAAATTAATTGCATTTAAAGGAGCTTACGCGTATAAATTTACGTGAAAATGTGTATAAAAAGAAGTGGGACAAAATTTCTAAAATGGTTTTAAGCGAGTTTTCCTTATTAGTGTGTTGCGTATATCAATGTATTGCGTGTTTAAGTAATCAAATATAAAAATTTACTTGAAGCAAGAGAAATTTATTCAAAGTCCTTATATTAAATTATTTTCAAAATTTATATGAAATTTATTAAACACACAACGTTAAGAAATCCTGCTGTACATATTTTAAATTAAAATTATTAATATAATTATATTATAATCGTTAAATCCTAGTTAAAAATTCAAATTATTTATGCGCAAGAAAATAATTATTGTATAATGTGTTAACAAGCCTAAATGATGAGACTTAAATGAAATTAAGAGGAAAATTTTTTTGAAAGTAGCATATTATGATTCAGATACATTGTACTATTACATATATATATATATATATACATTATACTTGAGTATCCTGGAAAATATACATAAAATTTATATTATGTATTTCTTCTCATGTCATGTTTAACACAATTGAGTTTTATTTATTAAAGAAATTTAATGCTATAATAAACCATAATATAATATAATTTTTGTATAACAACTTGCACATACATACGAGTATATGAAAACATGAAAAATATTAAAGTAAAAAAATAATAAGCATGAGATACAATTTAAATTATAAGTATGTTTATACATATGTGTGTTGTTGTATAAGAATATTTTTTCATTAATTTCCTGTTCTTTCTGTATTTTATCTATCTAAATTTACCTATATATATATAAATAAATGTTTAATATTTGCATAATGTATATGTATGTATGTAGAAAAAAAAACACGCATAATAAAAAACAATAAATTTTAATGAACGGTAAATTATCACATCCTGTTAGAGTCAAACATGGCAATTTTATTTTATTGTAAATAAATATTCATTATAATACTTTTGTCTTCATAAAATTTATATACCTGTATAATATTATCCTTATTTTGAATTTCTACAATATATATGTACTCATATATAAAAAATTTATATAAATATACATATTTACATTAAATTTATATGTATATATTGATATTGCAATTTTAATCAAACGACTAAATGTCTAAACGACATTTGAAATTAGCCTTAGTTGTTAATATAATGAGTACTATGTTGATTGCATTTACAAGGATATCTATAATATCCTTCCTACCCTGCCCACTGTATCCTTGAAAATGTAAAGAAAATGAAAAAGTAAAGAAAAAAAGAAAACTTTTTTTTTTGTTTAAAATTGACAACGACCATGACATAAAACTTTATGAATTTATATATTGATAGTAAAAAATAAAAAGAACAAGAAGAAAAAAAAGATTATTTGAAAAATGTCTTAAAAAATTACGAATTTTCTTTTAGCCTATACTTGAAAGGTGAAATATTTTTAAAATTTTTTATTTTATTTTAAAAGTTTATAGAAAAATATTAGGAAAATTATGGCATTTTTCAAAATTTTTCGACTAAAGAATTAATAATATTTCAGTTTTTGATTCCAAAGTAGTTAAGACAATTATTTCTAGTACTTAGCAAATTTCTCGAATGTATTAATAAATTTTATTCTGTTATTTTTCGGGATCATAAGGCTTCTACCGTGATAACTATTTGCCTCCTGATACATTTCTTCATAAACTTGTTAAAATCTTAAATGTTAATACTGAATGCCTTTTTTCTGAATACCTAAGTATTTCGGAAGTTGTGGCCTCAAGTTGCACTTTTCTAATAACCTCCCGGAATAAGAGGTTCAGATATCGCCAAGAACATTTCAACAATATCCCGTACGATGAAATTTTTGCCAACTTTCAATTTTAGTATAACAGAGCTTAAATGTGCCCTATATGACAGCAAAATATGCGAATACAAAAGCAAAACTTCGATTCGACCTTTCTTTGAATAATTTTTTTATATTCGTACGAATAAATGTTCGAAGGCTCTTATAAATTTGGCACCACATTATTAACGCCAAGAAATAAAATATCTGATATGTAGACATAATTATATGTTTGTGATCAGTATCAAATTCTGAGTCTGCCCGTGGATATTATTTTCATTTTTAAATTCTGTAAGAGATTGTATATGAGTTTATGTGGTAGACGCCATACGTCATTAAAAATGTTATTATATTAAATAATTATATTAAATAAATATTCAAACTATACAGGTCAACATTTAGCGTAAATATAAAAATTGAAATAGTGTGGCAATATTACAAAACTATTTAAATCATTAATTCGTACAGGTATCACACTGATGACTCGATTTAACTCTACTTATATTCTTGTTTAACAAAGAAGTACAAAATTATATTACTATACTAAATGCTTATGCTAAGGTTCCAGTTAATGTAATGAAAATCTAATTTATCAAAGTTGAAAAAAATAAATTCAAAATTAGTTTCTATTAATTTGATCAAAGCAAAAATGAATTAAATTAAAAATTGATTTAATTTGCATAATTAAAGAGATGAATAAGTTATAAATTTAGATAAAAAAATAAAAAAATTTAAAATTCATTAAAATTTTTTTAATGATAAAAATTCCTATCGAATATATAAAGTAAATGGAAAGCTAAGTGAAATATGGTAAAGAAAATTACAACAAAAAATTATTAATAAAACATTTTTACTTTTATATTTTCATATGGCTCAATGGTCTAGGGGTATGATTCTCGCTTTGGGTGCGAGAGGTCCCGGGTTCAAATCCCGGTTGAGCCCAGATTTTTTTTTTTGTCATTCACAATTATTTCAAAATTGAAAATTTTTTTTTCTTCAAGTTTATTAAGTACATACACTTGTCCACGTAGTACCATTCATCTAGGTTTAAAATAGAGACAGCAAAATTTTTTACATTAAAAATTCATAAAACGTGATTTTCTCTTATGTTTACTATTTTGAAATTTTTATTGTAAAAATTTTCACATTTTCAATTTTTATAATTTACGCGAAAGTTGTTTATTTTACGATAATTATAAATAGATTGTAGGCGTGTATTTCTTCGTAATGATGAGCACTAGAATTTTAATTATTCCGTGAACAGCATCTTATAAATTAAAAAATATTTTTCAATTGCAATTATTTCATTTGTAATTATTTTGAACTCAAAGAGTTGAATCCAAAAACTATCAAATATTAATTAAAATTGTTTAAAATGTGTACGTATATATGTGTAATACACTGAAAAATGGCTGAATACACGAATGTCAATGTGAAGCAATAAATAAACGTGAAACCGATAAAAAAAATTTATCATGTCATTTTTATTTTCAATTTATCTTCACCTTTTATTTTCACCTTCAAAATTTTTTATACATACATTCTATGTGCTCATATAAATATACAATTTCACATTCATATTTTGCCTATATATGTATCTAAAAATATATCGCAGAAATTTTTTTTATTTTTTTTGCAATTCTCGCTAAGAAGACACACTTAAAATGTCCTACAAAAAATAAAAATTGTGAAGTTTAAATTTTTTTCAATGTTTTTTGTTTTTATGTCGCCTTCCTCTTTCTTTAACTCTACATGATTTAACTTCACTTTGAGCCAACAACTTTAACATATTTGAAAACTAGAAAAAGGCTGAACTTGACAAATTCGAATTTACAACGCCTGTACATAAGTGTTTCTTACGTTCATATGTGTTAAATTTATATATATATGTACATAAATGTATGTACGTATGTGAAATTCTATTTAAATATTGAATTTATATACACTAAGCCTATTTACTTGTACGTATGTATATAGTAATATAAGAAAAGGATGTAATAATCCTTTAAATATTTTCCATCCTATATTCTACAATCAAATCGTAATGTATGTTAATAGAGTTTACATTTTTATGCATGTACATAGAAAAAGAAAAAAAAAACATCCTGTTTTATCTTTGATGTAATTTTTGTTGCTTTATTTGCTTCCCTGTTTTTCTTCTTCTTCTTATATCTTTAATTTTGCTTCTCTTTCTTGTATTTTGTATAGAAAATTGAATATTAAATTATAAAATTTAAATATGTATATATTCCATACACACATACATATTTATAGAATCTATCAAAAGAGGAAGGAAAACTTAATTTGAAATATAACTCGAAGATATTTACACACGCGTTATACCGTTTTTAAACGGGTAAAAATGCCTTAGATACATTCTTTTTTGTTTTTATTTTTTTTTTGTTATCCCTGAAGGAAAATTATTCTTTTTCCACGTTGAACCTATTTAGCTGCCATATTATTTTGAATATAGTTCAAAATTTATTTATATATACATATGCTAAGCTATTTATATATGTAGCAAGTATATAAGCCGTGAGTTAAAGAAAAATTGTTGAAATTATTACAGTGTTTACGGTAAAAGTATTAGAATAAGATGATTGCTTTCCAAATTTAAATAAAAATGTTACAATGAAATCTTAAATTGTCAAATATATTGAAAATTTTTGGGTTTAAAATTATTTTTCAAAAATTTAATAGTTTAGCATTAAAGTGTTATTAGAAATATATTGTGACTTTTCAAATGAAATTTTAGATTAAAAATTCCGAAAATACTTTGTGTTGTCAATGAAAATTTTTGAATTTATTATTATACTCGTATAAAAATTCTGAGAGATCTTTTGAGAGATCAAAGTAACCAAATTTAACCGAATTACGAGAACTCACGGCCCATATGCTGAATACCTTTGTATAAGTCTACTTTACTTCATAAGTAAGTGAAACTTTTATATATAGAGATAATGTTCACAACTCACAAGATTCTGAGATACAGGCGCTTAAAATCAGTATCCAGTCTTTTTAATTTTTTAGGCGACGCAATCTTGCAGCTCCAATTTTAGCACATCTGTTATTGCTATAAACAGACTTTAATGTGGTATCTTCCATAATCAAATGCACATTTTTTTTTATATCAATATTTTTTTCTTGAATTAGTTAAAAAAATGTTCAACAGCCCCTAAGAATTGTGTCTCTCTTCTCTTATACAAAAGTTCAACATATGAATTTAGTTCCTCAAAACTTTTCATAAATTGAAAGCCAGGAGTGATTCAAGTGCAATTTTTAATTGATGCAGCACTGTAACTCAGTTTTGAATTCAGAGATCTTGAATATTTTCTTCTTGAAATTATAATTAAGAACTTTAATAAAACATGATTCAAGTCAATTAAAAAATATATCGACATACTAATATGAAAATACGAACTTTTTTCAACAACCTAATTTAGCATTATGTATGAATGTACACATAGGTTTTGGAGATAAATAGATGTATATACCCTACTGAGGATAATCCATATTTGGAAATAAAAATTTTGTTCTATTGGACTTAAATAAAAGTACTTATATATACTGTCTATGTCTTACCATATAAAGATGAATTTGCAAGATTGAAGTAATGTGCAAATGTATTAATATGTGTTCCCATTTGTCGTATACACTAGAGAAATCAACATTTGTATATGTCTAGAACTTCTACACAATTCTAGATAATATATATCTAGGACTATATACCATTTTTCCTATCCTTCTTCAAACGGAATAAAAAATAAAAACGTTTTTCTTTTTTTTTTCTTTTAGAAGGATTTATTTTTGCTCCTTTGTTTTCATATAGGGACTCATTCATACATCATGTTATAAAGACTCAGATGTTATATAATGTTAGGGGAAAAGCAATATGAAAATATTTGATGTGGCCGTCGTATGATCAACGAGATCGGAAACATGTTTTAATTATATTTGTAGCCGGGCTGCGGATCGGAGCGCTGAACTCGTTTTCAGTATCCTCCGCGGCAGTATGGGGCTGTCTTGAGAAGCTCAATGAGTTAGGCAGAGGCAACCGGGTCACACTGTGTTGGGTGCTGGGCCATGTGGGCGTGGAAGGAAATGAGGCCGTTGATGCGCTTGCAAGGAAGGGGGCAAACACACCTCTTCTTGGGCCGGAGCCCTTCTGTGGAATCGGACCCCATACTTGAGTTCATCAGGAGGGTTGGTGTCGAGCGTGTGTTGTAGGGCATGCCCCGCACTCGGATGGGGGCTCACAATAGATCCTTATACGTGGTCGCGGTGCATTGTTGCCCCTCGTTGTACAAATCTACAAATCTACAATTATATTTGTAAAAATCAGTGCGATGTGCTTTTATTAATAACTTTAATCCGGAACCAATTGATAACTTAATGGTTTCAAATATGTACTTTGAATCTATTTGTGGAATTTGTAATTATAAATTGTGTGGTTTCAGTAATTCCCCTCCAAGAAGTTAACTAAAACGGTTATATTTTTCGAAAAATATGAAAGTTAGACCCTTTGAGACTCAATAACTCTAGTTTTGAGAACGAAAAAGGAAAGGGTTGCGGAAATTTAATAACTGCAGTAGGGGAACGAAAAAGGAAAGCTTCCCGCAATGTTCCCGAAAAAAGTGAAAGTTCGACTAGTAGAAGAATAATGAAAGAGTAAAATGTCTTCCACTGCAATGATTAGACGTAGATCGAATTGTATGCATCTTTCGAAATCTAAATGCTGCATTACTCCAATAGCAAGACTAAAACTCAAATGTGCTTAAATTACACTTATATGCGAAGAATTGAATGTGAAAACAATGCTTTCATTATTTTATACAATGAAGTTGATAAAATGGAAGAGAAAAAAATCAGTTCAAGGTTTACTAGGTTTTTTTTTCTTCTTTTCTGGTTTAGGTGGGATAACAGTTAATGTATGTAGATGTAGATAAAGTGTATCGAGCTGTTGACATTCAAACTGGGTAAAAATAAAGTCAGGGCAATAATATTTATAAATTAACATAAAATATATACTTATATACATATATGTACAACACACATGTTTATAATGTGAAAAAGAAATATGGACGTATGCTGTTACTATAATAATATGGGCGAGCATGAAGAAATTTACAATTTTCTGTTTTTAGCCCCGATTTCGTTTAAAATTATACGAATAAAATAAATATAAAAAAACGGTGCATAGGTCATGGTGTAAAAAATAGGAATGGAAAATAAGAAAATGGTTTGAATAAAATTTAGAACAAAAAGAAAAAGAAAAACGGGAAAATATAATTGTGCTATGCTCCTTGAGTTCCTTGTGCTCCTTTATTTTTCCGTTGTTGTGATTTTTATTGTTATCCCTTTGGAAATTATTGTACCTTCTTTGAAGTGTACAGAAACATATTATACATAAAATATATGTATATGTGTAATAGCATATTCATTTGCCTATTCCTAAATTGGCGATGTCCTTGAGTATAGAGACTTTTGTTTTATATTTTTATTTATTTTTTTTTTTATTTCTATATGAAATATAAAAACTTTGTACTTTATGCTTAACATATATTAGTAATATACAAAATGAAATTCTTAGAAAAAAATTGGTAGCATACGAGACGCAGGCATTAAGGAATTATGGCATAAACAGTACAAACATTTTTATGTTTTTATTATAGAAAGTGCGAGTAAGAGAAATGAAAAATAAAATGGTAAAATTGGAATTTTTGATATTTTTCAAATAATGTTTATGTATACGCGATTGTTACATACTAAATTGGAAATGTATTTAAACTTGAATATGAGAGACATCATCTGGATGTACGTTCGAATAAGAAAAAGAAAAATAAATGAGAAAACTTAATGGTTATTTTACTCCGTACCCTTATCCACATTCTACTTAGTGTAATAAAATAAAATTATATAAAAAAAAATTCCTAATTTGAAAAAGAGTTTATTCTCAAATTAAAATTGAATATAATGGTAATAAAACTAAAGTATTATATATGTAATACAACATGTGTATAACACAAAAATTTGAATATGGCGTATAACATTTATATTATACATTATAATACATATTATACGTATGTACGTTACATTGTATTTATGTATATTTGAATTGTAATTATCGGATGATTGCGCACCTGTGACTTGTTACACATAATAATAATTATATACCAATTTTGAATTGTAATTATAAGTTTGGGTAGGTCGTTTAATTCTCCTATATCTATAATATTCTATTAAACTAATTATTTTAGTGGAACAATTTCAGAACAAGATTTTATGGAAAATTCTATAAAAATTCCATATGATCTTGACTTTGTAAGGAATAATTAATTTTTTTTT
Source organism: Condylostylus longicornis (assembly GCF_029603195.1). Lineage (NCBI taxonomy): Eukaryota > Metazoa > Arthropoda > Insecta > Diptera > Dolichopodidae > Condylostylus > Condylostylus longicornis. The sequence goes on from NW_026578112.1 coordinate 529,652, forward strand.
TTTTGATTTTGGGATTATTAGTAGAATATTAGAATAAGTTTACAGAAACATTTTGTAAAACATGTAAATGTTTGAATGTGTTAGTGTCATATAGAAATGCAGCTTTAACATTTAAAGTGTGCACGGTATAGTGCAAACAATAATTGAAATTAGAACATTTAATATAATATTACAATCAAACATCTTTATGACATAAATTGAAAATCATACATGTTTATTTGAAATCATACATCTTTATACAGTTTGTATTATTTGTGCTCCAGCGATATAAAAATTTACAACCGAGAATTAATTGATAATGATAGTAGTCAATGATAAAATCCAAATTTCATATAATTTATAAAATATGATAATACAAAATATTTTAATAAGGATTTGCATATCAAACATTATTATTAATTGATTTTGTTTGATCTAATGAAAGTTTGATGAAATTTCAATGTGTACAAATATTCGTGGATTTTATTTGCCAGATAAAATTGAAGTCCATTTTATTCTCCATCAAACAATGAGCAATGTTTAATCAATGTTTGATGTGTAGAAGCTGCCTTACAATTTTCATTCATACATGTGTGTATAATACATTTATATATAAAATATTGTTGTAAAGTTTTTTGTTGAATGCAAACAAAACATTTTATTTTTATCCTTATTACATTTTTTCTTGAGATTTTTCATTTTATTGTGTTTTAAATTTAAATTTTTTACAAATTGTACATATTATCAAATTAATTGAAAATTCTCGGCATGTTTGAATTCTCATCAGTCACACGGGAAACCGAAAAAACAAAAAACAAAGACAATAAAATAATAAAAACAGAATCATAAAATAATCAATCAATCAATAATTTCTAATGGAAAATTCAATTTTTTTTTTGCTCTTTTGTGTGTAGAATAAAAATAAAGAAAAATATGTAGACATAGAAAATAAAAAAAACAAATTATAAAACAAAAATAACTCTCACACTTCTCATTTAATGAAAATGACATCTCCATGAGAGAGAAATCAAATTCCTTATTGATAGATTAGAAAGGTTCTTATAATGACATTAATTTGAAATTCTGATATAGATAATCACTTTTATCTAGAGAAATGGTATAATACGATTTGAGAGGCGTCTTTGCGACTTTCAAAAATAATGCGTTTCAAAAAAAAAACAAAAAACAAACAAAAAAAGTGAAGAGATTATACAAAAATGAACATGTAATTTGAAAGGATGTTTTCATTATTTGATGTTTTTATGCTTAAATTATTAAATGATTTTAGAAAATTCGGATAACCTGCAATTCGCTTTAATAAAACATGAGATTTGAAAAAAAAAATAAACAAAATTTTCAAAAAAATTAAATTTTGAAAATATATAAAGTTATTGCATATATTCAGGATGAGGGGAAAACAAAATTGATGGAAACCTTAACATAATGGTCGAATTTGATGTTTAAGTAAATGAGAAAATAATTTTATTCCTTGACAGTATGGCATTTACCGTTAGCTTTTCGTTTTATTGAAATTTTCAAATAGTTTCGGAAATGTAAAGTGCTGGAAGTTCGAATTTTAGAAATTTCGGTAGTTGATAATATGGGATGGGGATGGAGACGGAAAGGATTCTCTTCTACCGCGATTTCTTTAAAATAAATAGAAAATATTTGTGTTTTTAGGACTTTTTGTGGTTATAATTTTTGTGGCTAATATTTTTCATCTCGATTGGTAATCTTATTTCATATTTTTGTTTTTCTTCTGTAGTGTTTTTTTTTTCACTTTTTATTTCTATTCAAAAGAAAATAATTTTCATTCTATTCCTTGTTCTTTGTTTTTTTTTCTTTGTTTTTTGTCATCATATCAACTCAAATTTATTTTGATTGGTATTTTGATGAAAATGTTGAAGTATCATAAGGTTAACGATTATTGTTCTCTAAAATTTTTTTGATGTGTGCATAGTGTTTCTCTACATTTGGATATATAAAATGTACTTATATGTGTGTATTAAACATTCTGATTTTCAAAAAAATATATTATGCAGTATGACAGAGATAAAATATGAAGATCCTTTGTGATATTAATAATAATCAATAAAGTCATGAATGCTCAATTAGTTGTCTTTTTTCTCCTTTTTTTGTCATAATTTTTTATAATTATATTATGTATGAATGAATGTGTATTATGTATGTATGAATGTATATTATGTATATATTATGATAGTGATTTCAAAATAATAATTTTTGGATGGAAAACAATAATATTTCAGAGAAATAATATCTAAATTATGGGGTTAATGGAGGTTTATTTGATGAAATTAGACTATTGGCCCTTGATGCGTCTGGTACCTTAATTACTTTATAATTTTAGATTGTATAAAATTAATAATATTAATTATTTTTAAATATACATATATAATAGTTTTTGTTAAATAATTTCTTGAAATACAAATTATTATTTAAATAAAAGGTAAGACTTAAATTCGAGAAATTCATTAATTATAAAAGGGTTGTAGGATTCTATGAGTAATAATATGATATTAAATAGTTTTCAAACTTTTTTTTTGTAAAAATTTTATGTTCTAAAAATAAATTTATTTGACATAAAATTAAAATTTTTAGAAATTTAGGCCATTTCGCGCAGGTTGTAGACATTGTTGCAGCATTTTTTATGGAAAGAATTACTTCGCTTTAGAATAGAATCATTTATATGCTTCCAGAAACATTAGATAGTAGTTCCTGTCTGGAATCTTTACAAGATCAATTACCTTCTTTATTAGAAAATGTTTCTTTATTAAAAAAACTTGCATTGGAATTATTTAAAGCAGCTATTCAAATAATAAAATCTTTTATAATTTTAAAAATTTCAAGAGTAAATTGTATTGAAGCAATTATTATAATTTTATTATTTTTATGATTGATCATTCATATTTTGTGTTTATGGATTATAAATTTTAAATATTTTCTTCTATTCATTATCTATTCATATATATATATACACATATATATATATATATTTTTATATATGTAGAGAATAGGAAAAAATGTTAACAAAAAATGTTCACTTATGTCATTGTATATATTTATGTATTATGAGCATAATATAATATTAGCTGAAGGTCATTTCTAAAAAAAAAACAAGAAATTAAAAAAATATATACTAAACCTTATTGTCCGTAAAATATTAGAAAAAAAATATGCTTGAATAAAGCAAATTGTCCATACTTGTATAGATTGTGCCTACATACTTAAAAATTAAATCAGTGAATCGTATATAACACGAATCAAAAAATAATAAAAGAGCAGTAAACAGGCTATTCTTATTTAAGTATTCATACATAATATTTTGTATTATATTTTTGACATATTGTATAATTATAATGAGTTTGTATTTATAATTTTATAATATTATTTATATATGTATGTATACTGATATACTTATTGTAATTAATATTTATTTAAAATTTTCCTTCGCATTATGTGAACTGTTTTCATCATATAATTCACATATATTATTTATTATTAGATCATTTTATGGTGATTTAGCTCAAGTTTTTAAAATTTCAAAAATGCTTTTATTAGTAGGTTTAAATTTTATTTTAAATTTCTTCTTCCTGGATGCATTTAGAGGGCCTTATATTGTATAATATATTGAAATACTTTCTCACACATAATTATTATTTGGAAAAACTCCTATTAATTATATAACAATTAGATTAAATTAATTAATGAGATCTGAATTTTTTTATTACTCTAGAATTTTAATACATAATTTTTCTGTCACTGTTTCTATTTGTATATGATATAACCTTGCTGATCGAGAAAGGTATTATTAACGTGAAATATATCGTAGGCTGAGTGCTATTTTGATCTAAGTATATGAAAGATAATGGGACAGAGAACAAAATTTTTTTTTTTTGTAAGTTTATGCTATTTTAATCTATATCCATAAATTTTTGATCCACATAATTTAAAATCGCACTGGACCTTCTCTTATTAATTTGCTATAGCTCTCAATTCCTTTGTCGAAATTGCACAAAACTTTATATTCAAACTCTTAAAACTATAATAACAAAAATTTAAGAAATCTCATCGTTCAGTTTTGAAATAAAGTGTTGTTAAACTTCAAACGCAGTTTTCTCGAAAGTCATGGCGTATGGATCAAAATAGCGCTCAGCCAACGATATAGAGTAATCTTTTATATTAAATATTGAGTTCTCATATAGTTGCAGAAGAATTTGTAATTAAAAGTGTTTAATGATGAGAAAAGAAAATTAGTATTGCTATCACTTATTTTCCATTATAATCAAAATTTGCAAAACTTGTTGATTTTAAATAAACATATAACACTTTAATAAATATAATAAAATATAAAAACAAATTTCAAGTGCATTTGTACCAAAATTCAAACAAATATTGTTGAATTTAGCTAGTAAAATGGGAAATAGCTAGTAAATGAAAAAGAAGCCAAAAAAGTTTTTTTTTTTTTTTAGAAAAAGAAAATTCTTAAAAGAATAACATTATAGTAAACATTAAGAAATCTTAATATAGATATTGCTATATTGTTTTAAATTTATATCGCACCGAGCTTGAAAAGTATTTGGACTTTAAAGAATTTGAAAAGGAATCCGTAATATGTGTTGAAATTGAAAATAACTTCCTGTTTTGTTACTAATTTCATGCATAAAAATAAAAAACAAACCTTGAATATTAATAGCAATTGGATTAAAATTTAAATAAATCAATATGAAGAAATTTTAATAATATTTAAATTTTATATTTTCATAAATTTACTTCACGTGTATGCCGCTATTTTGCCCGCCAAGTGAGAAGAAAGTGAGTAGTTTGCTGAGTGAGAAGAAATGTTCCCCTATTGCGTATCTCGTTTTTATACTTTACGAATGTATGATGGTCTAGGATATAGACTCAAGTATATTTTTGTGATTAACGTCGAATTTTGAGTCGATTAGTAATCCTGTTGGAAAAATTAAATATCCATGAGAAAAACAGAGAATTTCGATTTCGAAATGAATAAAAATTGATTAGGCAGTTAAGCTAAATTTACATTTTATCATTTAGATTTTTTGTTAAAAAAACGTAAAGCATTTTTAAAATTTTTGAGCTTTGGAACAATTTTATTGTCTGTTCCATTTGTAGAAAAGTTTGCATTTCTCTGAAATTTTGAATATAAATCTGATCTAGGTAATTGTCTATCTAGAGAAATTCCACATATAAAATATTATACAATAATTCAGTAACAATTAAGAAACAATTTAGAAAATTTTTCAATTAAGTGAAATGTTCGAATTTTTTTATTAATTAAGATGATCAATTAAAAAGCCCTATCTTTTCTGAAGTATTTTGATAGCAAAAAATTTTAATTTTCATATTATAAATTATTGGCTATAATTTTTTTTTATAAAAAATGCCAATTCTGGCAATAAAATATTAAAAACACGATGAAAATCTTCTGTGGCTACCTGGGCTCTTAACCCTCTTTGGTTTTTTTATTTAATAAATATATAGTTGTGAAAAAATCGAATATTTTGAAAGGAAAATCAATTTATTTTAAAAATAACTTTATCAAGAAATTACTATACGTACAATACACTCAATTATTTTATAAAAAATAAAATACTGTTAACATTTTGATTTATGTAGGAATTTATATATTATGTAGATACGGTCTTATGTAATTTATGACTATGTATAACAAATTGGAAATTATATGTGTGTATGTGTGTCAAGGTTTATAAAGTGCAAAATTTAAATTCAATTTTTTCTTTTATTTTATGTTATTTTTTTTTTGAAACCATGTGCAGGAAAATATGCGGTCTTTATTATATTTTTTAAATTAACTTTATTGAAAAGTTTTCCCATTTATAAAACTAAAACAGAAATAAAATTAAAAAAAATTACCCTTAATATTATTTCCTCCTTGGTTTTATGCACATTCATACATGCATGTATGTACATACAATGCAAACGAACGTGTATTAAGTGTTTTACTTTACTTTATAATTATTTTTTTGATTTATTTACAGTTATTTACTTGCATTGTATTCTTTTTCTTTTTTGTATATCACATACATATATCTTTAGGAGAATGTATAGTTAATTATAGATTTTATTGTTATAGTATAGCAACACTAAATGGTTTTTAAATTTTTAAACTAAATTCTTTTACACGAGTTTATATTGAATAAAATAAACTCGGATCAAACCAATAGTTTTAGAAAGTAGCACTTTTTCCTTGAACCAGTAAAAATTTAAATAAAACAATCTACCGGCTATTTAAATTACTTCCATTAAAATGCTCAAATATATAAAATAATTGCATACATTTAGGATGATAAAAATAAAAATTTAAAGAAACGTTAGCATAATGGTTGAAGTAGACGCTTAAGTATGTGAGTTATGATTTGACGAATAATTATATTATGTATAGATTGACATTTACTGTTATCTTTTTGCTTTTGTAAAAATTTACAGTTTTAGAAATACGATATATTGGAAATTCAAATTTACAGTTTTACAAGGCGAAAAATTGGAAAGTGGAGAATGTGGAAAAAATTTCCTTCTATACAAAAGTATATTTCTAATAAGGATCTATTTAACTATAAAATTTCAGTCTTTTATCTCAAAGGGTGTAGAAGTTTTGTAAATATGCACACTGAAGACAAACTTAAGGCTAGGCAGACTAAAATTAAAAATCACATTTTTTGCAATTTTTTTGGAAAAATCTAAAAAAGAAATTGATATAAGCTTTCCAAAAATTTTATATATACTCGTATTCATACTAATAATTGTATAACCTTTAATGCAATAGAATTAGGTTTATATGTCAAAGTTTGGGCAAGAGGAAGTAAACTAAAAGAAATAATTTAGTTTTTAGTTGTTTGTGTTTAATTGTGTTTTTAAATGTTAAAGAATGTCTTTTCATTTAAAATAATTCTTCTCCGTCTTAAGAATTCCATAGATTCACAAAACAACTTCTATTTCCGATAACTTTGCCAGGAAACACATTCTAAAGTATATATAGTAACGAAAATATATCATTTGATGAAAATTAGCCATTGAATAAAGTTGCAATTATTTGCTGGCGCCTTCAGTTTTGTTTGCTTGCTTCATATAAAGAATAGCAAAAATAGTCTCTAATAGCCTTGTATTTATTGAAATTTAATAAAATCTCTGTGTTATAATACTCGAGTACTATATACCTATTTATAACTACACCCATTATAATATGTATACCAGTTATGAGTTATTTTGCTTGTATAATTTATTTTTGAAATGAATAAGTGGCTATTATTCAATTCTTATGTATAGAGGTGATTTTAAATGTCTGGCTACAATTTACTTTCATCTTTTATTATACATATACAATTTCAATTCACTCTTTTCCTTCTTAAACAATTTCAATGCATTTATATTATATATACATAAGTAAAAGAATTTTCGGCGCCATTGTATTTTAAATTCATCTATGAATTAAATTATACTTTCCAATATAACTTGACACAATTTTCTATTATTATTTTTGAAACAGTGTACACATACCTTTAACATTTTCATATTTTGTCCTTATTTTGTGTATATTGTATATATATATATATATTACTAACTATATTTTAACATTACTAATGTTAAAATTTATTATTAGAAATATACTGCATAATAAAATAGGTAAAATTATCATTTGTACACGCACAAGTATGTTTATTATAGTTTTTGGCAAAGTTGTAAAGTTTATTTTTGGCGGTCGAATCGGCTCAGGTCAAATCCAAGTTGGTTTGTAACAGTGGGTTCACACTGGTAAACCTGGCATCAACAAACAAAGTAACGCTAAGAACAGTCTAAGTCTGCCATTAGAATTCAGTCTTGGCGTTCTGCTTGAAAGGAAGCGAATCTTTGCTAAAAGACCACTGAACGATATCATCTTGCCAAGCAATTGCTTCCATCTTGCTTAAGGAAGTTCTCCTCAGAGCTGCTTGGGATGAATCGAAACCGGGTTCGTGGTATTACAGGCTTCTTCACCAAGCATTGCGTCCCATGAAATATCACTTGCACAAACTGGGCAAATCAGATTCCGTTTTCTGTAGATTCTGCTGAGATAATGAGGAGAAAAGTAAAATGGCTCTTTGCAATCTATTTAATCCAATTTCATTTTTATAAAAAAAAAACTTAAAAATTGATTTATTTGATTGTTTTCTTACAACAATAATATTTTGAATATAAATTTTTATAGTAATTGGCAACAATGTTAAAATAAAATCATAATTGTAAATTTTATTTTAAATAGAATCGATTAAAGATAGTTGTTGCGTTAAATGGTATGTTTTCTTACATTAATTATGATATTCATATTTTCCCGTTATTTATCACACTATTCCAATTCTAGATATCCTATATATTGGACTAATAAATTATGTATTAGAATAGAATAATAAAAATATTTATAATTCCGCGAAGTTGAGGATAATAGTTATAATATAAATAAGCAAAAATTTTATATTCTTTGTTCTATGCAATAAAATATTTATCAATATTATTATTTTTTGAGAGATAAGGAAATTAAACGAGGGTTTGCGACAACAAAGTTTTTAGTTAGAAAGTTTTATTTAAATATTATGTTCAAAAACTATTACGTATTTAAGATTGTAAGTTTAAATATTGTATTTCCTAAAAATTTAACTATGTATTCCCTACCCTGGGTGTGAATTCCCCAGTTTGGAACTTGAAGGATTGCCAGTGTTTTTTTCCCATTTTTAACCCCATTTCTGCAACGAAAACAGTGATTACGCATAACTTGAGGATGCCGCCTTCCCTCTTTGCCACCAGTTCCGGCCTATTTCATGTGTCCAAAACTGTCGCCTGAGTGATCAGAAATTAGACTGTCTTTTCATTCACACAATCGAGGAGCATCATTCTGGGATTGAAGTGAATTCCTTCAAATTGGATAACGCTTTCCCAGCCCTTATCTTTCTCGTCGCGGACTCTGATGGAGACAAGCTTCAAATAGGCCTCCTCTTTTCTTCAGTCAGTTTCTACGCCTCGTCGGGTGTCCACCCAACTCCTGCTAAGCCCTCATCTCCTTGGACCATCTAGACCTTCAGGTTGTCCCAGAAGCGGGACAACTTGAAGTAGAAAGTACTTTCTTTTCCTTTCTCCGCAGTGCATCTTGGAAGGTGTGCTCTTTACACCCGTCCGCTTCGATTATCCCCCACAACCACATTCTTGTTCTTGTCAGTGCGAAGGGCAAAACATTTTTGCTGCCTTTAATTCGTTCCTTTGATTACGTCATCCATCTGTTCTGCAGTTGTGTGAAGAAATTTCTATTAAGTTAACACGGAGGTTAGTCTCCACTCCAATTCCCTTGCACCTTGTTCTTTTGAATTTTGCGAGTGTATTCCAGAACTGTGGCAGGATTTTCTCCTTCGTGTTGTTGTTTTTATTTGTTCTCTGGTTTTTCTTTATCTATATTTGGTCCCACGAGTAGCTAGAGGAAAATTAGTCCGCTACGCCAGAGCCGCGCATAACGTAGTATAAGGTCAAAATACTCTCTGTAGTGACTTGATATCAGAGAGACTCCGTTCACGATAGTTAGTATTTCGTTGGGATACCAACTTATCCACTAGGCACAGGTCGTATAATACCATTGGATTGGGGGGTGGGGGACTTATTGGACATAAGCTTGTGCCGTTACCTCATGCTCATATTTATTTCAACAATTAATAAATTTCACAGTTCGTCAATTGTAAAATAACTTCTAATAATAAAAATATACAATAATTGGAATTAACTGGAATTTTTATACGTAGTTATGTAAATACATTCTAACTTCCCATTGAATTGTTCTATTCTAATTTTATTTAGTATATAGTATTACGATAAATTAATTAAAAAAAACACACTTCAAAGTGATGGTTATTTTTACCTTTTTTTAAAAAACATTTTTAATTGATTAAATTGCATTTCATTTTCTAATATGCAAAATATTGAAGAGTTTATCATATAAATAAAATCGTATATATATATTATACATACTATGTACTCGTATGTGTACGAAACAAAAATTTTATTTTCTATTTATAAAATTATCACAACTTTATACTTATATATATGCATTTCTATTATGTATGTGTATAAATACTTGCAACTTATATTTTTAACCCCTTAACAACAATTTATGCAATCATCATATTGTGAAAAATTGAAGGATAAAATCAACCAACCATTCACACAGTGGCATCAGTTATTTTCTATAAAAAGAAACAGAAAAAAAAAGAACGAAAAACAAAATTTTATTATTTGCTTTATTTCTTATTTTAGTAAATTGTACAATCATTAAAAGCAGCAATGACAAAAAGGATTTGTTGCAAATCAAAAACAAAAATAAAGAAAAAAATCAGAAAAAATTTGATTACAAGGATAGTTGTTCTCTCTTTCTATTTTTGTATGTAGTTTTTATTACCATAATTACGAGCATCTTCCGTATATCAACGAATAAAAAACTTATTGTGAAAATTTATAACTATAGCAAAAACGATGGCACAGCAATGGCAGAGGAGGAAGAGAGAGAGAGAGAACAAAATTTCAGGTTAAATTTTATATATATAGATTTTATGACTTTGTACGTGTATGTATTTAAAAATATTTTTTTCACTTTTTACAGATTTGGTTGTCTTAATTGTTTTAATAATATTTTAAAAAGTTTTGTTATTGTTGTTCATAACGAATTCATTTTGTTTTCGAACAAAAATTAATATAAATTGATAAGTTGATTAAGACATTTTCTTAATTATTGCAAATATATTTTTGGAAGAGTGCAAAATAAAATTAATATAGAACATTAATTAAGTCTTATAGCTATTTGAAAATTTAGATTGATTGTTTAAGAATTAAATGATTTTGAAGGATGACTTACCTTAAATAGAATGTTGTATGGCGTATAGGAATTGTATAAATCAAGGGTTTTTATTCAGGGTAGTAATTGAGCCATCGAAATATGCAACTTATAATTTAGTCGTCGAATTGAACCAGAGATTTCTTAGGACTTTCTTCTTCGGGCGTGGTACGAACTTAGCAAATATAAACGTTACAGGTTTCAGCCGGTTTTTGAGGAATTCAAACGAGAGGCGGAGAAGAAGTGATCTGGCGGTACCACAAAGGGTCTAAGTTGGCTATTTGTCCCCTTCAGTGGACCGGGACAACTTCACCTAAACTAAACTACATTTTAAATTGTCAAAAATTCCAAGGTATAGTTTCGTATTTTAAAATCATAGTTTCCATATAATTTTGAGCATTTTTCTAATAAACAGGACTTCGAAGCAAAGAATCTATAAAAAATGAACACAAGGAGATTAAAATAAAATTAAAAAAAAGAAAACAAATTTAAATTTGAAATTTACACTGAAATTAGTAGAAAAAAAAAATCGTGGAAAAAAATTTAAACTCATCTTTGAAATTTTAGTATTCTTATTGCACAAAATGAACAGAAAAAAAAAATGAAAGAAAATTTCCATTAACGTAATAATCACAACAAATACAGTTTCATTTTGACATTACTAATTTTTTTCTCCTCTCTTTTTCTCTTTCTTTCTTCTCTACTTTTAGGTTTCTCTTTTCTTTAAAATAAACTTTGTACGTCTATTAAATGAAATTCACAAATACACTGATAATTTTATTTTTACAAAACGGTGGATGGATTAAAGTAATAGAAGAAGAAGAAAAAAAGAAGAAATAAAAAAAGAAGAAAAACAGCCTCTCAAAAATTGGGGAAAATTCTTTTGTTTTTCTCTTTATTTCCCCCCGTTTAGTTTTCCTTGTTATATAAACGATCTGAGATACTAGAAAAACAGAAAACTAAATTTAGAAAAAGGATATTCTTGTTTTTGTCCTTACGTTTTATTGTACTACTTTGTTATTGCTTTACTAAAATTTATTTTTGTTATTTTTTTTTTTCCTTTTTTTTTCACTGTTTCTTTGTGCACTCTTTGTTGTCAATTTGAAATAAATTTCAAATAACTTTTGTTAACGATATACGGACCGTAAATGAATAATGAATGATGACATACATACATATGTACAAATATATAAAATCATAAATCGGCAACCTTGGATCGTCATTAGTTACCATATTGTGTTTAAGGATTTCATTCCTTTTGTTTGCTAAAAAAAAAAAAAAAAAATATTCAAATTGATGGAACTAAGGAAGTAATCTTTGTACAGTATTTGTTATTTTTTATATATTTCAAAGTAATATGAGATTCAGCAATACTTAGGTGAAATAATTATGATATTTTTTATGTGAAATAATAAAGTTTCGGTCTTCCATATACAAAATATCATTTCGTTATTTTCGGAGTCACTCTTATTTACAATTTCAATATATGATAACAAATCTGAAATATGATTTGCACAATCATAGATTACTGGTAGATTAGTACAACAGGTAGATAAATAATTACAGGTAGATTAGGTAGATTAATTTAGCTTGAAAATTCAATTCTTTTCTGTTTTGATATTGCGAAAACCATCTTGGCTACTCTTTATTTTCTCTTATTTCATAAAATTTTCTTTAAAAGCAGATAAGACCCAAAATTTTGTATTTTTAAGAGTTGGGAGATAAATACCATTTCCCCAGATGGAAGTCCTTTTAAGTTAAACAATGTTTTCCAAAGATTTTTACAAAATTTGAAAATTTTTTCTTTTCCTTATTTAAAAATAAATAAAAAAATAAAGATGAAACAACAAAAAATTTATGTTATTGCGTATTTTATTTAGAGGAACAGAAAAAAAAAAATTCCTATTTATTGTGTTTCTGTGTACATTTTATCTTCACTTGTCCTCTTTATTTTTCCGAAAAAAAAAAAAATCGTTTCGACTCATTCATACAAATATACGTATTGTATGTAGATATACATATATTTATTATAGTTATAAATAAAATTATACAAGTTATAAATAAAAAAAAATAGAAAAAATGACAAAAAAAAAATCGGAAAATGGAAATTGTAAAACGTAAAAAAAAAAATACGTACAAAACGGATGTAAGGAAAAAAAATTTTTTTTTTCCGGAAATGAGGTACTTATATGAGTTACGAAATACGAACAAGTTGACAGAAGTAAGAAATGTTTAAATTTTATACAAATATACATAATACGTACATTATTGTATAAAGTACTAAATGCGTAGATGTATGTAGGAACAAATCTGTGTACATCGGACATAAATTTACAAGCTTATGTTATAATTTGTAAAAATATATTATAATGTTAATGATTATATATAATAGGCATATTATTATGTATCTAGATATTATTTATTATATTGGTTCAAGAAATGATTGTGTATAATGTCAGAATTTATCTTATATCTCTATGTATGAGGCAGAATTTCATATTATTACAGTACTATAATGTGAATAAAGCAACAATTATTTTAAATTATGAATAATATACAATATACATAGTGAGATAGTTACGTGTTTTTAAAAATTAATAAAACAAGAGAAACTCAAATTAAAACTCTTTCTCTCTTTTTCTCTCACCTCTCCCTCTACAAATTTTCTTATACAAGAAATTAAAGTGATTGCATATTTGTATGCGTTTAACAAATCAGTAATCAATGACACTGCATTCATGTATACGAAAATGTGCGTAACCTCATAATTACTTTTTTTTGGGGTTTAATTTATTGTATTTATTTTTTGTATTAAGTTTTATGTAGCTATTGGGGTTCTCAAAATTTTTGTTATACAGTAAAGTTTTTTCAAATTATTTTTTACGAAATCGGCTATGAGATTTCAAAAAAATATTTTATTAAATTTAAATTCTCTATTCTCTCTATTCTCTATTTCTCTCCATTTTTTCAATTCCTCTCAATAAATTTGTTAAATTAAAAAATTTTACTTTAGAATAGAAAAGAAGTAAAATAAATAATTGTATTGCAGCAATATTCTTTAACATGTATGAATGGTATGGATATTTAAATAATATTGCATAAGTTTAGGCGAACAATTTTTAATTTTACAAAAGAAAAATTATTTCCGAACTTTTTACTTCTCCTCTATATACATACAAACATACATACATAATTAAGTTTTCTTTTAATACATAATATTAAAAGTAAAAAGTTTGATAAGAAAACAAAAAAATTTTATTTTAAAATTTTTTCATTTAAAATCTCAATATTTTACGACTATTTTAAACAGAGTTGAATTGTATTGTACTATTCTATTAAAATTGAATAGAAAACTTGAGTTTGTTTTTTTCTCAATAAGTTTTTTGTATAATTTTGCAAGATTGGTAGATCAGTTTAAACTTATTTTATTAATTGTAATTGTTCTAAATTTTGTAGTAAAATATATAGATTCTCAGCACTTTGGCGTTTGAAACCCTGTTTATCTAAATAATTTTCAAAATTCTGCGATACAGCCATTCTGCGATTTAAAAGCTCTGATTCAATTCATCTTCTCATACAATAATACTGACCATATGTAACATTTTTCGAATTTGACTTTCAGTGCCATATTGAGATCATGATTTGTAAGAACATTTTTGTATTTAAAGAACATTGCTCTGACAACTTCAATTCTACATCTTATCTCATCCGAAGAATCTCAATTTTCATTAAATCAGCATTTAAGGTGTTTACATTTAGTTACCGTTTCTAGTGTTTTATTGTCTGTAGAAAGTCTGGTTCAAAATATTTTTTCTGCTTATACAACCATATATATTTAGTTTTATCAATGTTAATATGAAAACCGAACTGTTTACTGTCATGGTTAACTAACTAGCATTCACTAATAAAATTTTTAAATCTTTGTTGCTGCGTGCTATTAATGTGATATCATTTGCGTATTTCTTCCAAATCGCTGGATACTTCATTGAATGTACTCTCTGAGTGTAGACGTTCCAAAGTGTATATAGCTATACTTATTAAATTTAAGTAAATTCAATCAAAATGATATTTTTGTTACGTTTATGTTACCATAATTTTTATATACCATTTTTTTTTTTGGTTTTGTCATAATAATGAAAATGAGTCCTAAATAACATCGAATGCGTCTTATGGTTTTGCTGTTATGATTATTGTTGTCGTTATTATAATAGTATTATACAATATAAATGTTGGTTACGTAAATAGAACCTATATATTTATGTATGTATGCATTAGATTTTATTTTACTTTTGTTTTCTTAAATCAGCGGGTAACAATTCTATCATATTATTTTATATATATGTATAAGAATGTATAGTTAGAAAAGGAAAAAAAAAATTTTCAAATATGCTGTTGTCGAAAACAAAAAGAAATAAACAAAATAATGAATAGAAAGAATGAAATTTTTTAAGGATTTACTATTTTCCCTTTTGTCTTTATTTTGTATTTAAAATTATTTTTGCTTTTTAAATGGAAGGATAAATTTCAAATATGAATCTACAGTAAATTTACAATAAAATTATATTTTTCTTGTGCTGATTTACGAGAAGTTTTAAATATTTTATGTTACGTACCTTTGTTTGTTGCATAGTATACTGCAAGGTTTTGTCAATATGGAATTTCAATCTCAGTGCAGTTTATTCACATTCTATGTAAATTTCTGAATTTTAGAAAACTCGGAACAACCTTGAAACTGATACTTGAATTTTTTTCAAAAAATTTCCAAATTAATGTTTAAAATAGTGTTGAACCTATGGAAATTAAATATCACTTTGATTCTAGAAATAAGACTGTTCTGTACTATTTAATTTTCATTTAAATATTTTCCGGGCTATTACTGTTATATATTTTACTATAATACACATTCATATAGCAACTATATTTATATATGTATTTGTTCTTAATTTCATAAGATCCTTTTATGATATTTTATGAATGCATGAACGGAATTATTTACTTCTTTTATATTTCCAGTTTTGTTTGCGTGCCGTCTTAATGTTTGTATTGTCTTTATAGTTGCTCATTCAAAATATTCTTCATTCTCTTTGTTTTTTTTTTTGCATTTCAATAATTCAATTTTTGTATACATATTTTGCAATTTTATTTATGTGAAGTCTTATGAACGTGACTTTCATATTTTTCTATTTTGCCATTTAGGTTGATCACAATATGCTATATTGCATATTTTTTTTTCAAATAAATGTATATTTAAATATATTTTTACATGTACATAGTGTGCATGCATATTCATTTCATTTTTTATTAACTATATACGTAACGATTGTGACTAACAGTTTATGTACATAAAATAAATCGTTACTACTCTCAATATAAGTGAAATTTTGATTGCATAACGTCAGAAATATACAAGAGCATGATATTTTTTTTGATAAGCTTTTTTTATAATATTGTTTTCTTAATATCAATTGAAATGTGTATGGAATTTGCAGAATCGATTGAGCTTGCTTAATAATAGATTTAAAAATTTCACATGTTTAGGGTAATATTTCATATAATTTTCCAGAATTCTTAAAGAGCTAACAATTTTTCGAATCATTATGTAACTTATAGGGCGAAAACAACTCCTATAATACTTTCGAATTAAATGTAGTTCAAAGAAATTCATTAAGCAAAAATGGTATTTCTTTAGCACAAAAATCCTTTTGGCTTATAGTTGTTGGAACAATTCAATTTTTATTACTTTATTTCTATACCTATATATATATTATAGTTAGTATGCAACATACTGGCTTATAGTATTTATTCAAATACACAATATTTATGTAAATATATACAAGAAGTTAAAATGTAAATGAAATTTGTGTTCTAAATTATAAAAAAAAACAAAAAAGAAAAACAAAAATTACAGTGAAAGTATTTCTTTTATTTATAAAACAAAAATATTAAAAAATAAAAACCAAAAACCTAATTTTGATTTCAAAACTAATAAAAGACAAGACAAAATAGGAAAAAGAAAAATTTAAGAGAAAAATATGTAATCAAAATTAAGAGAAAAACTTGAAAAATATTATGGAGAAAAGTTAAATTTTATTATAACAGTATTCTTTTGTTCTTTTTTATTAGCTTTTAAAATTTTAGGATATTATACGGAAATATGAAAATCATCCTCTATTGTGAATGTTTTTTCATTCTTTTGTGAACTAATTTTTTCTACTTGTTTATTCATTTAAAACATAAACTGAAATATTTAAATAAGAAAATTTCTATGATTTTCATATACAATAGCAAATTGAGAAAATTTAATGAAATTTTGCATATAATTAGGCTAAATATTAATTTTCAGATTTAGCATATTTTTTTTTTTAAAAATGAATATAATAATAACGAAGTTAACACATGTGCAATTGTGAGTTTATTTTCTTTTTTAATTAAAAATTCAATATTATATTTTTATTTTTGGCATAAATGTGTCACAAGTATTTGATGCGAATTTAACAATATTCGTCTGAGTTGAAAAATATTCAGAGTTTTGTGTAATAAAATTGATAAATTATAATCATTTTAAAGTTTTTATAGTGTACATTATATTAAATACAATGGGATCGGGTTAACACATATATGATGTGGTAAGTGGTGAAACACAGGATACAGTTTTGTTTGGAGTGTTGTCATCACTATTATTACTTCAACACAACAAAAAACCATTATTTTACAATTAAATCGCATTAAAAAATATTATTATGTATTATTATGTAACATACAAACCTGTATAGAAATGTATAAATAAAACATTTTTGAAATCAACATATCATACCACTAGATAAGGTACGAGAATTACCACCTCACTCTCTTAATTAAGTATGTAGCATTAATAATTTGATATTAGTGTTAGGGTACATTTGAATGTTCATAATGTAAACAACTTCCCTTTATTTCGACTTTTGTCAATTGAAAATCTATTTTCAATAAAATAATTGACAGGGTATATTTTATTAAGTATACTTTGGAATCGGCCGGTAGATCGCATGCAAACATAATGTAAACATTCGTGTTACAATTCACAACTACGTCTTTCTTCGCCCAAAAATAGCAAGCTATGTAAAACTGCAGGTGACAGGAATAGAAATACAAAAATTACCGCTTAATTTACCAACTACGCTTATACGTTATATTCCAAATATGCTTTTTCAATTAAAGGAACGCAGGCAGTATGACAAAATAGCTTATAATATATGTTACTAAATAGCAGCACAAAAATTCTTAAATCAACAAATTTTAATATCATTGTTATTAAAAATTTCTTAATTAATAAAAATAAATGAAATATTTTAAAAATTATTTTAATAATGAAAAAAATATTATTTAATATTTTTGTTTTTTCGTATATTTTCAGGTTCGTTGAATTCAACTCTTCTATGATATACTCTTCAATCAATTTACAATAAAAAATTTATAATTGAAAAAAATTAATTATAATTTATATTAAATATTTACAAAATATTCTAATCATTGAAATAATATATAAAATAATTACATATATTATATAAATATATTTGTTAGCTATGTTGCATATATGCGTAGAGCAATGTCATCATAATATTACATAATATAATTTATTATTTTAAATGCCAATATAAAATAATTAAAGCATTTTTTCAAATACTTATATAATAACCCTAATATATATACAACAATAACAAAAAAAACGAAAAACAAAATAAAAGAAAAAATAAAAACAAATGATAATAATATTTAATTAATTTATATTTAATTATACAATTTATATAAAATAATACAAAAAAAAATAATGAAAAAACAATTACAACAATAAGAACAACAATAACAATAAAATATTAAAAAAAAATTTCACATTTATTTTTATATTAATTCAATATAATTATATTCAAAAATATACTAAAGAGGTCGCTTACTGTCATTACAACAATTATATATAAATATATAATATATTAAAAACAAAATATCCTAATTACAACAGTTATATAAAATACATAAATATATATATATACATATATATCAAACATATATATATATATATACTTATATAATGTATATATAAACACTAAATACAGTTTATTTAAAGTTTTTACGAATAAAACCACAACAAAAAAAAATTAATAAATAAACAAACAAAACAACATTAAGAAAAGAAGTAACAAACTATATATATATATACCAATATTTATTATATACTTGCATATATATATAAATATATCTGAATAATATATATAAAAACTACAGAACTACATATTTTAACATATTGAATAAACGTCATATTATATAAATTGTATATGTCAACAAAATAACCTCAAAAACAACTTGTCAAATATGTGCGTGTTAAATTTATTTTATTTTATTATTTTGATTTTTTTTTCTTTAATAATTTTTTAACAAATATATACTTACTATATATTTTATATACATATAAATATTAGATGGGTATTAAATTTTTATATATTTTTTTTTTTAAATTTTTGTTTTCAAAACAAAATATTATATTATATATATATATATTTTATATTATACATGAATTATTATATTAGTTATATAACAGTTATTGGTATATATAATAAATATAAATATAAATGCTTTCATTGTCCAACATTATAAACATATTATAAATATTTTCTAATTTTTTTATTATTTTGTTCAATATATAGATATATTTTCTCTTTTATACATATATATATCATTTATAATATAGTTTCTTTTTTTTTATAATATTTAATTAATTTTTTCTTAAATTATAATATTTTGCTACATAAATTTTTTTTTTATGCATTGTGAACTGATTAACAATAATTACAAAATTTATAATATAATAAAATTTTAACATTAATATTAATTAAATTATTTTGAATATATTTTAATGCATAACGCCTATAAATATGCAATACATTTTGTTTTTGAAAAAATTATTATGAAAATAAAAAAGCAGTAAAATGATTTTCTTCTTATTTATGATTGACCACAATGTACAAGTTTCAGTAATATTATATAATATATTTCTTAAATTCATAGACCCTCTGAATGTGATGAAACAAAACCAAAATAATTAATTTTCATATTTAATTTATTATGTATATAATATGTATAAAGCCTCAATGTTAAAATAGAAATTTTCTTACAAAAAATATAAAAAAAATAAATCAAAAGTTTAAACCCTATAAGAGGTTATTTTTATCTTAACTACAAATAGTATTGAATTTAAAACTTTTAAAATATTTTAATTCAATTCACAATGGTTACATTTACTCTATACTGAAATTTATATTTTCTATATAATTTTTTTTTGAAAATATTTTGAATATGTTTGAGTGATTTTTGGTTTTTTTCTTAATAATTTTTTTTTCATTTATATTGCTTAAATTACTTATTATTCCATATATATATATATATAAATACTATAATCTCGCTTTTAATGTTACCATTATTATTATGTTCTCTTCTATATATATGTAAAAACATATATACTTATATATAAGTACAATAATCATAAAAATCTATATAAACCTTATTTCCTAAATAACTTTTTTATATAAATTAAAATTACATATTAAAATATACATATATTATTTAATATATATCAAAAGCAAAATAAAACATTCGTATTTCTTTCTAAAGCTATTTCTATTATTTTCTTATATATATTATATAATTCTCATATATTATTTATAAATAAAAAAATTAATATATAAGAAAAATCTAAATATTTTATATATGTATAATATTATGCTTTGAGTGGTCGTTTTAACTATATATATCCATACATATTACATAAACATTACATATCTTAGGTACATAAATAAATTATATACATTTAATTTATATAAAGTTCTTATTTATATTTATATAAATACATGAAATAATTTTATTTCACTTATAAATAATGCATTGTGATCAATTAACTCTTTTACAGTCTAATAATATGATAGATTTGAATATACTCACCACACTTTATATTTTCAACACATTTAAATAGATAATTCAACTAAATCAGTTATTTTTTATTGTGTTTAGTTTTTTTTTTTATGGTTTTCTTCTTAACAAATATAATTTTTAATATTAAAATTTAATATATTTAATTTTACATAAATTTATTTATTTTAATTTAAAAAACAAAAAAAAAAAAAAATTAAAATTCATTAAAATCAAAATTACTCAAAAATTTTAAAAAAATAATTTGAAATCAAAATTTGAAAATCCATTATTAGTGAAATGTCTCGTGACACTTCACCACGGCATAGTGTTAAAAAATCATCAAATAATATAATTGGCACATCTGATGTTGTATCACCAATATATGAAAATGATGATGATCAAAATAAATCATTACCATTAACAACATCACCAAAATCAACAACATCAACAACAACAGTATCAAGAACAAAATCAAGATCACCAATTAGATCGACAAGTACATTATCATCATCACAATCATCGATATCAGCTATAACACCACCACCACATTCACCAGCTTCAGCATTTGGAAGTGGTGGTATTAGTGGTGGTAGTGGTGGTAGCCCAACAATACCATCATTTACAACTGGAACGGGACCAAGTCGACAAAGATCTTTGCGAGATCGTTTAAAAGATGGAATAACTGGAAGTTTTACATGGCAGTGAGTACAAAAAAAAATAAAAGAAATTTAAAAACAAAAAATTCATAAAAAATAAAGAAACATGTTTATGTTTATTAAACGTAGTTTATATAACAGGATTAGATAGTTTTTTATTCCAAAAAAAAAAAAAAAAATTATAAAAATGGTATATAAAAAAAAACTCAAAAAAGAGTTGGGAATGTTTTAAAATTTTTTTTTCTTTTAAATGAAAATTTTTTATTTTTATTGAAATTTGTTTGTTTTTCACCACTTTATAATTTTTGTGTAAAGTTGAACACGTTATGAAATTTGTAATATCATTGGATTTCTCCTTTTATTTTTATGTTATTGGTAACGTTAAAATTTGTTAAATAATTTTTTTAATTAATTCGTAAGAGTGTAGAGTTTTTTTATAATTAAAAAATCAACAACACCAATTATGCAGAATGGTTTTTCTTTTTCTATTCTGCTAAAAAAAAAAAATGCACTTATTGTCAATGGAAAGTTTTTCTTATATTATTGGACAAAATTGAAATTGCAGCCAACTATATTGCCAATTACAAACCAATAATGCTAAAGCAAAATAAAATTTAGATGACCAATTTTTTTTAATAATAATTTACAGGAATAATTTTTAAATGTGGTAGAAGAAATATTTTAAAAAATCAAAATGGAGCACCTAAAACAATTTAAACACATTGCACATTCTTTAATTTTTCGAATAAAAATGGAAAATTTAATTTTTAAATACAATTCTGTAGAAAAGAATTTTTTCGAAAATTAATTGCTATTAACTTGTTTTTTTTTTATATTTAGGTGTTATTTTTTAAGCTGCATAGTATTTTTAGCAGCGAAATTTTTTAATATGTAGGGTAAATATGTTTGTATTAAATGAAATTTTTTAATTTTTAAACTATGAGTTGAAAAATGAAATTTTATAAATTCTTTATTTTAGTAAGTCAATTTTGAAATTTTAAAATTCCAATAGTCAGTGTTCTTGTTACAAAATTTAAATTTCCAGATTATAAATTGTTATTTTGTTTTCAAAATTGTTAATTAAAATTTTTTTAAAATTCAATTTAATTTTATTTAAAATTTTTTAGAATATTTTTTCATTATTCATAAAAAATCGTAAGTATTTTTTGTTAAAAATATTTCAAATTTCTATTTTATAAAAATTTTGTTGTTCTTAAGTTTAATTAAACTAAAATTAGTAAAATATTGTTGACGGTATTATACGATTCTAAATCATTGAGTATTGTACGACAATTAATTGATTGTTTAAGTTTAGAATGGCTCTGAGTGACCTGTCTGACCTCCTAATTCCTAATCACCACAATTATTTAGTTTTATTATTGCTGCGCCTTGTGAAACTCGATTGTCGCTCTGCATCAGATAATTTATACACTCATCAATAATATGGTGAACAATTAACGTACTGTGAAAACCGTTTGCGAGCTCATTAGCTTCAATTTTTATTAACGTCTAAAATTAAAATTTCATAATCATTAAAACTATTTTGTACTGCTAAACGAAATTAATGAAAACTTAGTCTTTGTAAGTATTTGGTTTATTTTGAGAAAATTTGACTTACCAAAATATGAATGCGATTATCTATATATCTTGTATATACTTCATAAAATTTTGAATAATAAAATTTTGTGTAAATATTTACGTGTATACGAAGTTCATTAAAAAAATTTGGAAAACTATGTATGAAATTTCAACTGAAAAATAAAAATAATAAAAATTTATTTCGATTTTAATTTCGATTGTAAACAATTTTTAAAAAAAATTTTCTTTCGTATTATGTTTGAAAATTTTTTTTCTTAAAATTTTATTTATTTTAAGTCGGTCGAAAACAAAAAAGTTATCAATCATTTTTGTGGCAATAAAATTTTCCAAATAAAATCTGTTTTTCATTATTCAAAGTAATACAAAAAAAAAGATGTTTATTCGGTACATTTTATTACCAAAAAAATGTTTACTATTTACAGATTT
This sequence comes from Condylostylus longicornis, assembly GCF_029603195.1. NCBI lineage: Eukaryota > Metazoa > Arthropoda > Insecta > Diptera > Dolichopodidae > Condylostylus > Condylostylus longicornis. Next base: position 553,154 of record NW_026578112.1, read on the forward strand.
ATTGATTCTTATTTAGTTGGCCAAATTTTATACTTATTTAGGGCTCAAGAAGCTTTTGCGAATTTTCTAAAAATTTAAACAAAAATTTAAAGTTCAAAAGACTATTTTTTAAATGTAATATATTTGTTCTATATTATACCGTTAATTATCTATACTAATTAAGTTCTAATACAGTACAATTCCAGTATAATAAACCGGTTTCCTTTATTACGATATTTTAATTTTATTAAAATAGGAATGAAAAATTTTGATAAGTTAGTGTCTGTTTTAAAGCTAAACAAGACAAAACTATCATACACCTGAAACTAAAGGGTATTAACACCAAAAATACGATTTCTTAAGTTCAAGACCAATAAATAGTTCAAATATTTTATTTATCGCAGTACCCATTTTTCAAGTATGCATTTAAAGTAACCATTTTACAAACTAAAATTATTTTGGATTTTAGAGAATAGCTTTATGTTGATTGAAAATAGTTTTTTGCAGTTCTCCCAAATTCTATTATTTTTTGAGTTAATCCATTTTTTGTTTGAAAGTACTACTCGTAATTTTATATATTTTCTCGAATGACGTCACAAAACATTAAATTCTTTATTAAAGTTAAAATTCTCCATAGTCTTACAAAAAATTTAACCAGAAAATTTTTCTCACCTAAATAAAAAATTTCTTATTTATTTCTTAAACACACAATAAAATTATAATTTTATTGCTATTTTGGGAATTGAAAATAAATATGTGAAAATAAGAAATTTCGCTTTTTTTTTCAACTCTTTATATATTGATGTTATAATCTACAAGATATTTAAAACAAATGTGAATTGGAAAAGGAAACATTTAATGGGTTAAAGGCTATTAAATGCCACACATTAATAAAAATATTCAAACAGGAAACATAAGTTTTTAAAGTACATGTATAGAAGCTAAATTTTGTACTCATATGCCATTGCAAGGCTATAAAAATTTCAAAAATTCGCTTCTTTGCTATTTTCTATTGAAAAATATAAAATTTATTGCTGTTAAAATTATTGCTGTTAATAAAACAAAATCGTACCATTAATATGAAAATTATAGAGAAGTACAAGTAATTAAATAATTCTTTTTAATAAATAAAATAGATTCATATAATTATTATATTGATCTGTTGAAGTGTTACAGAGGAGTTAGTTCAAAAAATTAGTTCAAAGAGTTTGAAGTGAATTGAGATTTTGAAGAGTTGGAAAAATGTAATTTAAATATATGAAAATTAAAAATAATAAGAAACCTCAGTATTCCACAATTAAAGAATGTTCTACATAATCTTATCGATCATAAGATTCTTCTACGCAGAATGTCAAGTATCGGCGTTATACTCAATTAAATAAAGTAATAAATTTGAGTGTTTAAATTTTTCTTCCTAAAACTATCGCGGGACTTGAATGAGTGGTTTATTAGCGAGGTGCAATGACACAAAATTTTTTGTTTTTTCTTTTTTCATATAAATTAATCAAAATTTAATTAATGCCCACCCAAATAAACATCGAACCTATAAACGCAGGTCTCAGCATGGTGTTATATAAAAATATACTGTTATATTTTCAATCTGTTATATTTTAAACCCTGAAATGACGTTTGTATTAATTTGTTCTTTAAATAATTTTATTAATTCTCATTAAATGTAATTGCCTAATATATTTGTAATACAACTGCAACTATGTAAATATTATACAATATTTATTAATATAATTGAGGTATAACAGTTTTTTTTACATTATTTTATTAAAGGCGGCTATACAATATTCTAATTTTAGAATAACCAATTATTTTTAATGAACTTCCCATATATTGCCCCCTCCTTCCTCTCTGTTGTAGTCAAATTATAACAATTTGTGCAAAACACAATATTTAAACATAATTTTTATTTTATATAAAAGAAAAGAAAGGAAAAACAAATTTTTCGTTTTAACAACAATCTCTAATTAAATTTTATTGAATTATGTTCATGACGTTGTGTTTCTAAAATCATATGATCAAAAAAAAAAAAAATAAATATTAAATAATAAAAATTTGTAAACGTTGGCAAAAAAAAAAAGTTTCTGTTTTGTAATTAAATACACAAAAATAAATAAAAATAAAACAAAGAAAAATCTAAAATAAATAAAATTTTGCAATGTTATTTTCAATTTACAGAATTATTAATTATTTATTTGTACAGCTGATCAATTTAAATATGCAATTTTATTGGAATAAATACACACTATATGCACATAACTAATTTAATAACCAATATAATATAATCAACTATTATTACTTACTTAACACTATATTTCAATAATAATATTAATAATCTAGATATTCGTACGTAATATAAAGAAAATTTGCATAAAAAAATATTGGAGTATTAATTATTTTTGCAAAATATTTTTATTTTTAAAATTTTCCAATTACACAAAATTGCATTTAATTAACAAAAATGTTTAACTTAAAAATTACACCTTTTAATTAAAATTTAAATTTTTATGTGTGTATGTTTGCTTATGTAATATTACTTTTAAAAAAAGAATTGACGAAAATTAAAAAAAAAAAAAATATATTTTTCATTGCAATTCCGATAAATTTTTATGAATTTCTCATTCTTTAAAATTTTTTGTTTTCCATACTATTAAGTCGTCACTAGCAACAGAGTCTTGTTTACCTGTAAAAATTAATTAACATATTTAATATGCTAATAAATTTTGGTTTTGAAAGATTTGACGTTTAAACTTCTTATTTTATATAATTAAATATCACAAAAATTGACGTTAGCGAATGCGTTAGCGCTTGTTTTACTGTACTGTATGATAAGTTGGATTTCAAAAATTATGAGGGAAAATGAGTAGATACGAGTATACGTTTGCCGTTATTTCTTTTTAATTGAGGTTTTTGAGCACAAGTGTAACAATTTAAATTTTAAACATATTTTTTTTTCTAAACACTTCTGGTCTTCTAAGCAAAAATGTCATGTTATCCTCTGTCAAGTTGTTCAACATTGCTGTAGTTTTAACGGAGACGTTCCAAAAAAACAACTTTAACCTATTCAATGAATTCGTTGACAGAGCGGTACCAGTAATGGTTTTTTTAATGATACACGTCATAGTTGTTAGTGAATCTGTAAACGAAACACACGTCCATGATATTTCCCGTTAGTTTTTAGAATGATTTCCCGTTAGTTTTTAGAATGTCGAGATTTTCGAATGATATCTTTCAACATTGTCTTATCTTTTTTTGCTGTTGAATAGTGCGTTGCGTGACAGAGACTATTATTCATGCAATTGAAAGCAATTAGTATAGTAGTTTTTGAGTTAAGCTATTTTATGTACAAATTCTTTTTGGAGCCCGAAACGTATAAGGGAGTTCAAACACATCTGCGCTCATAATTTTGAATTCATAATAAAATTTATAAAATTTAATATATTTGATTACAGCCATTTGCGATTATGTAAGTCTCATAATAGTTGTAACTTTTTTAATTTTTCAGCCATTCGAGTTATTTTACAATTTCAATAAAAATCGAAAAATAAAATTTTTTTAAAAAAAAAAAAAATCTAAAAAATAAAAATTTTTGGAGATGCGGGGCATCGATCCCCGTACCTCTCACATGCTAAGCGAGCGCTCTACCATCTGAGCTACATCCCCAACATAATTATCATGTTAAATTTTTTAACAACATTATAAAATATTTTATGAATGATTAAAATTTACAATATTTTTATTAATAAATTCATAAAAACATCCGTAAAAATTATAAATTAAATAAAATTTAACAATATGCAAATTTTAGATATCAAAAAAAAAAAAATTATTTAAATTTATAAAAAAATATTTATTATTGAGCTGTTGAAATTAAAGACAAGCGATTAATACGAAGAAAAATACGAATTTGAAAAAAAAAAAGCAAAAAAACAAAAATAAATGTTGATTTAATGAATTGGCAATGTGATTTTAATGTGATTTGTAGTTTTCCACTCTGAAAAGTGAAAAAATAGTTTTTTTTGTTCTTTCAAATTCCCACTGGTCAAGTAAATAATGTCGTTTAAATGATCGTTTAAATTTTTAATTTTATTTGTGCATTACACTTATATGTGTTATACGAGCATGTTTGTGTTTACATTGGGTATGTTGTGTACGTATAGTTAATGTTGGTGTAAATGCACAGAGGCAGTGAATTTAAAAATAACTGGATATTGTCTAATGTAATATAAATGAGAGTAAATTAAAAACAAAAAAAAAAAAAAAACAGTGTCTTCAAAACGGTTTTATAATATTTAATTTTATTGCACCAAAATTATTTTAAAATATAATTGCTTAATACAATTTAAAGAAACGAAGTATTGCTTAATACAATTTAAAGAAACCCCCATGACATTTGAAATTTTAACAAATAAATTTTCATATTGTAATAAAGAAATTTATTTTTTTGGAAAATTGGAACGTATATCTAAATTAATTACAGTTTTTTTTTAATAATCAAGAGACTTATTGCTGATAGGAGAGACGGCTTATTACATGGCGTTTTACCCTACTATATTAATTGCGTCTCGTAAATTTTGTACCGAGAATTCTTCAAAATTGTTGCAAAATGTAGTTTATTTCTCTTAATGTACTGAAAAATAAACTGCCAACAATTTTCTAATTAATTTCTCTTACTAGTTTAAAATCATAATTACTTTCCAATTTATAAAACTGCTATTTATTATACACAATAAAACCAGAATATGTGCAGGTAAAATTGATTAGTATATGGCTTGATATTGTTTTTACAAAATTGTATGAATACCATTGTTTTCAATATAATTTTTCTTGTTAAATTTGGGAAGTTTTTGGAGTAAACCATAAGTATATGATCATATATGTAATTTAAACATATATTTTCCGAGAATTGTGCCCTACTGATTCTATACTGATTTGTTAATAATTTCAGTATTGTAACCAGAATAGCTCCTTACCTAACCAATCTTAATTATTTTTGTACGATAATAAATTGAATTGTTATAATCACCCTTATGTTCGCCTAATCTTATTTTATTGAACAAGCACAGTTTTACGTATATAGATTATATTTTGTATACAAATTTAGTATGCTCTATTAATATACTAAAAATTATACAAATAATCAATCAATATAAATTTTTTTTTTTATATTTATACTTAGTCATTTTTAGATAAATTAATTCGGAATTTACATTGAAAAAAACTTACTATTAGAGAAAAGTATTTGCTTTATATACAAAGTACACACATGTATGTATACCTAAGTGCAAGTATAAAAGCATACTAACTATGTATTCTTGCTATTGAAATAAAAAAAAAAAACTAGTGCATAGCGCCATATTTAAACAAAAATATTTAATCCAATAGCAAGGTGAACTAATTTTTTTTTTTAATTACTTTATAAATTTTATATGAAAAGGAAAACTTGTTGAACTTAAAAATAAGTATAAAATGTAAACAATTTTATATACATAAGTATATAAACAGGTAAAATGGAAAAATTTCCTACCTTTACGAAATACTTGAATTAATATTGTATGTACTTTATTTTTCAAGAAGAGTATAAAATGTAAATGAAAAGTTTTTATTAAAAAAAAAAGGTAAAACTGTAAAAAAAAAAAAAATTAAAAAAGTTCATAAAGTTATTATTGTTTAAAAATAAGTTTACCTTTTTCAGAAAGTTGTACACAAATGTTAATTTTGATAAAAAATTAAATTGGTACTTGAAAAGTTATTGCAGGCAAGTACCGTACCCTTTGAGTGTGTATTCATTCATTAAGCAATGTAGTTGAAATAATTATTTCATGCGTATACCAATGAAGAAAACCACAAAGTTCATATACACATTGGATTATTATTACAGTTGTTTGTTTGGAATAAAGAACTTATTCGGTTAGAAAACTTTTGAGACTTGCTACAGAGAAAATTTCTGATGTACATAAAATTTGAAATTATTTTGAAATTATTTCAACCTTTACTAGCAATATTCTTTAATTAGTAAATCTAAATTCGAGAAAATTTTAATTTTTAAATTTTCATGATTTTTATTGTCTGCCGTTCGTTTTAAAAGATAGTCATTAGAAGTCATCCTACAATTGCTTTAGTATTTTTAATAATATTCCGATAAATTAGCAGATTGTTTAGTTAACCAAAAGCTAAGATAGAATAGACTCTTATTATTACTATTCAACCTTTCTTCTAACATTTGTTTGATATTAATTACACATTGATAGGGTTTGCAAACATATACAGAATTTATGTATACAGAAAAAAAAATTTAATTTTCAACTCCATAGTAAGGGGAAACTATCATCATAATCTGATTAAATTTTTACCGCTAATAAACGAAGTGATATATTTTTTATATGCAAATGGGTTCTTCAATGAGACCACCTGCATATTCCGTATGCTGGCCACCATATATTTTGTCAATTCCATATTAAAATGAATATTATAATTAACTCTTATCTATATAATGTGGAGCAATTCTATATTGTCACAATTTTTTCTTCCGTCCTAGTGTTTTTGGTAACCTATGGAAGTTTCTCTTTATTTATATGTACTGTGAGTGTCAACGCAAAACGTGCACAAAGCTTGGAAGATGGCAGTCTAAAACTTTTAATTCGTACTGAGAAGAATATTTCTTATATAATAGTAAAGCCATATGGAGATTGGGACTGATTTCCTTTAAACTAAGTTTATTCTAAAATCATTTACTTTATATAAGAAAGGGCGGTACTTGAATTAAATTATTTTATAGTTAAAATTTTGTAATACTATAGTCTCTACCATTAAAGCTTTAAAAAAACAAAATTTTCTAATCATACATTTCTTTTACTTTTTGTCACCCATACTAGATTTAATTGTAGAACAAATTAATAATTCATGTATTTTGTAAACCGATATACAATATTTAAATCCGTATTTATTGTTACATTGTACTTTACTGTATAATTGTGTGCAATACTCATGACTCAAAGCAAATATTTCCCATATACAATTTTCTGAATTATTTTTCACTTAAACATTTTTAAAATATCAATTCAATTATGTCCTAATGTACACTATAAAATGTCATTCTAAATAACATGACAGGTTTATTTTCCTGTATTTTTTTTTCATTTTATTAAAAGCTTATAAAATTTCGGAATGCATTAAATTTAGTACTGCACCACATCTATTTAAAACCTGAATAAAACGTTAAAAGCATGTTTCTAATGACATGCTAAGACAAAATTTAAAAATATCTAAAAAAAAAAAATTTATCACTTAAAGCTCACGCATTCATTTATCAAAAAAAAAAAAAAAAACCACACTTCTATCTAGAATCACTTAAAGAATTTAACATGCTCAACAGTGCCTGGTTACACCTTTGTTTTTTTTTTTGTATACAAATAGAAAAAGAAAATAAAAGTTTAAATTATTTAAAAATAGATTTTTGTTTTTCTCCCACATCATATGTGTTAATTTTTTAACTTTAATTTTTTAAATTCACTTTTTAATTTTAATCTTTGGAATTATTTAGAATACTAAGCTTTAATTTATATTTACTTATAAGACCGTTTTAATTTCATACCTTCAGGTGATAACTTATAATATTTTGTTACACCTTAAATAATGTAAAACCAGCATAAAGCATGAATAAATCAACACTATAAGCAAAACGAACACAAAGTTTACAGGTAGTCTGAGTAACTCTCAGGTATGATGGTAGGAAAATAATTTATAGCAGTAAATTTTTCTAGCGGAGACTTTCTTTTTCTATGATTCAAAAGCTAAAAAAATATAATGGAGTATATAAAGGGAATTATTTTTGAAAAAATATGGTAGCGGTTCCATGCCTGTTGCCTGGAAATTTTTAAAAATATTCTACAATATTTTGATGTTACTGAAATTAAATTACAAATTACAAGATTGATATTATAAATGAGCAAAATTTACTTACTACAACAACTACCTCCCGTTTAAAAATTTGGAAATACTTTCATCCGGCAAACCATCCGAAAAATCAACAACTTTTATTTATTGATATATTAGAAATTCAATCTTATGTAAACCTCAGGTTCCGATAAAACTTTTGACTTGTAGTTATCTCTTTGCCTTTTTGAAAATTCATTGCCTCTTTTTCTCCCACTACTAATTCGGTGCACTTTGTCACAATCAATTGTTGGAGCAAATTATAAGCTATAATAAAATGATGTTAATATCTAATTTCTTTTTAGATTTATTTTCGATAAACTTGAAAAGAAATTTTATATACCATTATACATTTAATAAAAAAATTCCAAAAATATTATACGGTATAAAATTTAATACAGAACAGGTTGCTATAAGCAAATCAAAAATTTATTAAAAATTCATTTTCTTAAAAGGTGTTATTCTTAAAAGTGATTATAAATAATTTATACAGCATGTACTCGTACGTTAAAATCAAATAAAATTAATATGAAAAATCTATATCCAAATATATATACGTACATACATACATACGCGTTATAGGACGGGATATTTTAACTTTATGTTATTAATATTAGAAATTCCAGCTGAGAATCGGCTTTTATATTAATAAAATGTTGTTAATTAATGTTTTACGATTGATTTATAAAATTTTTTAAAAATAGTACCTTTATATAAGGACTTTGTTCTGCTTAAAAGTCAGGAGCTCATGTTATTAATATTGATTGAAACTATTAGAGCTTGGGACTTGAAACTTAAAATCTGTTATCAATTATCAAAGGTAAAGGCATCTTCAGGAAAAAAATTTATATATTTTCGATTATAACACTCTTAAGAATTTCCGCTGTTCATTTTTTCATATTTTATTTTGTATGTATAAGTAAATTTACCTGTAAGGGAAAATATCAATCTAATTTGCATTTTTCAATCTGTTACTAAAATTTTTATTCATTTTTTATTTAAAAAAAAAATTCATTTATTAAATCTCCCCGATTATAATTTTTGTTTATTTTTGTGTTTTATCCGTAAAAATAAATTTTCGATGGGTGTTATAAAATTAACGATCTGTTTGTAAGGCTAACAAATTGATGTCTCAGATAAATACAAGTATATGTTTTTTATCAACGTCCAATTATGAGTCGATTTGATTATGTTCCTGCGCCAGTGATAATTTAAAATTCAATAACGTTAGACTAATCAAATTTTCACAAATTGCTAAGAGTTATTTCCGCAAGAGTCTCTTAATTTTGGTTCGATCATAGAAATGGTTCGAGTAGCTGCAATAAAACTTTAAAATTAATTTCGTCATGGGAATAAATGTTAGCAGTACTTAAAACTAATAGAATAACAGGGTTATTATTTAATTAAAATCATTGGTTATATATGCGACCCTGTAAAATCGACCCTTATATTTAAACTTTGGCATAAACGGGTATCTTACTCAGTTCACTATTCCAGTAAAATTTGGTAGTGTTTGTTAAAAATTCTTACAATAGTTCCCATACAAATTCAAAAATAATTTTTATTAAACTGAAATTATTCAAACCAAGTACGATCAAGGTTAGAAGTAAGACTGTTAGAAAAAGATGCTAGTAGTGAACTTTTTCTGTTAACTATCAGACAGCTTTTAAGAAACATTCGTACGGATATTCCAGTATTGGCATGGTTAACTCTACTTTTTCTCGTTTTACAAGCAAAAATTTTAATTTTTATGAAATTAGCTTAAAAATTTTTTATTTTTGTTCAAAAAAAGAACCCCTAGAAACATTAAAAACCATGAAAATTTTCTTAATATTTGTTAAGAGAAAAAAATCTATACATCCTTACGTTGCTGTATTTTAAGTACTTTTTGTCTTAAAAAAAAAAATATTTCTAAGAATTTGAAAGTTAAATCCACTTTAGATAAAATATTTGTGTTATTTTTATTTTTGTTTTTCAAAGTACACCAATATTATAAACGTAGAAATTTTTTTGAAAAATTTTACTTTAATTATTTCATGCATTCGAGGTGTAATAAATTTTTATAATTTATAATTTATTTAAATTTTGTAATCCGCTTAAGGATATCTTAAGTGGAACCCTGTTTAAAATTTCATATCTTTCTGTTTTTATTTTATCAGTTTATACTATATATACATATATAGTATAAACTGATAAATAAATGTGAGTATGATAGTACCTCTACAAGAAGATCAAATATAGAATTTTATTAAAATGTAAGAAAATTTAATATTAATTTCATTATACACCTTGATTATACTTTGATTATTAGCTTTTATTATAAAATTCTGAATGATTTTTAAAGCTGTTTAGAAGTACATCATTGGAATGTACCCCAAACTATAAGAATATTTTGAGAGCTTGAAAGCAATATTAACATCAAAAAAAAATTACTAAATTAAAAGATACATATTTTGATGAAATGGTGTCTAAGAACGGATAATGTTCTATACAGAATCGAAAATTACGGTATAAGATCCACAAGGTTTCTTAAAACGATTTCCTAATTTTCTTCAGAGATATGTTCATGATGTTTTGTCCTCAGATTTTGAAATTAAAGAATGCAATTAATATAAAAATTATCATACTATAAAAATTCTCTATTCAATATTATCATTTTTCCACTTCCACAAGAATTCCAATTTACGAGAATTCCAGTGTTAATAAACCGTGAAAATACATTAACCTTCAATTCAATTAACTCTTACCATGATTTCAATATATACTAAATGCTAATACAAAATATAACACATGAACCAAGCACATAACATGTAATATTTTGTATAGAAATTTTTAAGCATACTTTCAGGGGTGTAATAACATAATATGAGGGTTAAATTCAGTTTCATGTGAACGTTATATCCTTGAAACTTTGAACAATAGATTTTCCATATTCTTAATTTTTTTCTTTTTTACTTTCTTTGTACTTTCATCCTTTTTCCTCTCCTTTTTTTTTTCTTTTTGTATGTAAAAGTACTTTGAATATGACATTAAACGCTTGCATTTCTTAAGACACTTATAAATTCCTTCGAGCATATTACAATGAACAGATGCATGTGTAAAGTAAATAAAAAAAAAAAAAAAATTTTTTTTTTTATACCCAATACAATTTATGAAAAATATTGTACGAGTATTTGCTTATTATATGGGTACATACATACATGTATGAATTTGAATTTTGGATGTTCTCGTACGTACTATGCATTCATACCTTGTAAGAACGTAAAGAAAGGGTTTTTGTATATGTGTTTATGGTTTTGTTCAAGATGTAACAGATATAGTATAAAGTATAGTGCCTGTTAAAATATACTGTAATATATAGCATATATGCACATATACATAAATTTATGCATATATAATAATTTATAACATAAACGAAAAATGTCACGAATTCTAAATAGTTTTCCTTTTCTTTCTCTTTAAATTTATTTTACTGCGCTTCTGGGTTAAAATAACTTTAGATTTAACAATAAAGAAAATATATTTTTTGTATGTAAAACCAAGATTATATTAAAATCAGATAAAGTTTTTATGTAACATAAAATTCTGTTCATATATATCTTGCATATCAATGCACATTGTTATATGTAATAAAATATTGAAGAAAAAAAAACAACAATAAATGTTAATAATGTTACAAATATAAAAGATTTTTGAGAGTTTGCAATATAAAAAAAAAATCTAATGTGATCAGCACATAATCGACAGAAAATTTGTAATATCTGGCTTGAGGAAATTGCTGTACAAGATTGTTAAAAATTTCCTTTAAACACCTCCTTCAAATTTTGAAAGGGCTAGGGTGATTTTAGTTAATATATTGTACCTACAGAAAAATGTTAATGTGGCTCTTAGTAGAGATTCGCTTTTTGCCGTTTCAATTTCATTAAAAGTTCGTCGGTTGTAGTTCCATTGGAAAACGCAACTCAAATATTCAGTTTCAAGAAATCTCGTCTATTTTTTCCTAAAATATGAAAAGAAATATGAAATCTCGGCCCCTTTAAATTCTCTCTTCGAAAAATCTCTCACAAAAATTACTGATTCATTGTTTTAATATCCAAAATTGATATATTAAATTTCAAGAAAATTTGTGGAATTTGTTTCTTTCGGACCGTCAGTCGCTGACACCTGATTTTTGAAAAAAGTAAATTGATTGTCGCATTGAAAGAGGATGCTCATTTATAAAGTTTCAATTATAAGTGTAGATCAGGTTCTTAACACGCACTTAACACCCCCCAAAACTTGAATAATTCATGATATGCCATAAACAAATTCAGGTATAAATTTTCATTAAAATCAATTCAGTCAGAAATTGGATACACAAGTGCACAAAGAGACAGACCTATAAAAAGTCTATAAACCCACATCTAACTTAAAATAAATTATTTACGTTTCTTTACAACGGTGCAAGCCATTCCTGCTGAAAATTCGAGATGTAAAATTTGATGCCTTGACATAACCTTGCTTATTGTATGCAATGAGGTCGGTAATAATATTTTGACTTAAAAAGCTTCAAGGAAACTTTCAAGTTTTTTCTTCTCTTTTTTTTTTATCTAAACAAGAAGAACATTGAAATATTTGCTTCATGGTTGCTGTATTATTATAAAATTGGAATTATAATCAAAATGTATATATAAGGATTTATTATGAAAAATTTTTAAGGAATTTATTGTAATCGAATCAATGAACGTGTTTTGAACGAATAATAAGTTGTCAATGAAAAATTTTATCATTTACTAATTTGTATGTATAAATACAAGTTGTGTATTTTATAAGACGTTGATTATATTCTTCAGATAAATTGACATTACAATTGTAATAAATTGAGTTCATGTTATTAATACTATTTTGAATCCTTTGCTTCAAATGATTACAACGACAGCATGAGTGAGATATTTTGTTTATTCCATGCGTAAATGTGTCTAGTGTATAACCTGGAATCAAACACGTTATAAATAGTTAGTTAGTTAGAGAGGGAAGGTGGCGCTCTAAACGCTGCCGTCTAGCACTAGGCCAGTGGAAAGCCTATCGGCATCCCTCAACAACACACTCTCCTCAACTAAATCCATTCAAGTCCCTTAAAAAAATTTAGCAGATGACCCACAGGCACATTTAAATAGTGTTTCCTAATCAAACAAAATAAATAATCTGTATGAAATCGTTTAATATGTATGAAACCGCTTTACAACTACAACTTAATACAAAAAGTATGTTACTTTAATTTCAAACATGTTGCTCAGACAGTTACGATGTTTAATACAAAATTTTTTTTGCAATTTTTTTTATTTTATTTCTTCTAAAATTCACACATTTTTCAAATGTGAGTTTTAGTGAAATTTATATATGTATAGCTATTTCATATATATTTATTTAATGATCATATTATTGTACGTATATGTGTTATATTTATAAACTATGCATAGTTTTAAAATAACTTTGTTATTTTTTCAATGCTTCGTAACATTGACCTGATTCTACTATATTTAGCTATATAAACATATGATATATTTATTTTTAATTATATATTTTTATATAGATAATTATATGTTTGAAATTCTATGTACCTATATACCATATATGTATATATATATATATGGAATATAACTGAAAAACACCCTGCTCAATGTACAAATATTGTGCTTGTATAAACGTAATAAGAAAAATTTTATGATCATTGTAACATTTTTGTAATTTTTATACATTTTCTATTTACCGAATTATGTGTCTGTAGTAAACCTTAAAAATAATTCCATGTTTGTGATTTTGAAAAGCGGTATAACATTAAATAAATATTTTCTTTTTCGATATAAAATTGAAATTTACTAACTTTACAGCTGATTATTAACGATATTAGTTTTTGTAGTTAATCAACTAAATCTGGTCTAATAAAAAAATTTTTTTTTCTAAGTCTGTAAAATTGAATTTTTTTACTGTTTGTTTGTTATAATTGATTACAATGCACATAATGTTACATAACATTTTTTTTTTAATAATGTCATCTAAATTCATTATCATTTCATATTAATTTTTATTTATTTTATTAAACTACTGCATTTACGATATACGTTATAATTATGATTGTATATAAATATACGAACACAGATAGTATGTAATGTATATCCAGCTATTTGTTATATTATATAAAAATCAATAATATTTTATTGCACAGGTGAATTAAAGACACATAATATAGGTGAATTTAATATCGAGTTTATGGGTGCATTTAATTCTGATTATGTGATTATAAGAATAATTTTAATAAAATATTGCGGTCTTTTGTATAACAATAACTGATCAGAATATAAATTAATAATGAAATATTAAATTACACAGTAAATAATTTTTTTTACTTTTTTTTTATAATTTCATTGTTTAGATAAGTTAAACACATTAAATATTATTTATATTATATTTACATAATATTCTTTAAAAATTTCTGGAATCAGTTTTGTATACAAACAGTTTTAATTCCTTAAACAGAGAGAATACGCTTCATACAAAAATTGTATGAGTTTTATCGGACATTTAATGTCAACTATAATATTTCGGAATAATATAAAAGTTATATTTTTTTAAATAATTTAGGTAATTGTTCATACAACTTTCTATAACTATTGTCATGCAATTTGGAAAACTTTACTAAAACTAGTGGGGCTTCAAACAAATTGTTGATAATACAAGTATGATATAACAAATTCATATTTCTTAATTAATTCATTTCCATTGTATTATTCAAATTCAAATTAATATTTTATAAAAAAAAATGTAAAATAAAAACTTCTAACTAATTTCAATATACATACCTATTATACTTGGCGACCTCTTCTATTTCATTATAATTCTGTATGAATAAACTCAGTTGCAACAAATCTTAATTTAACACATCGAAACGGAAATAAATTAAAACTTTTTGATTAATATTCGAATTGTTCAATATTTGATTCCAATAAACTTTTATATACGTTATGATTTTTATTATATAAAAAATTAAAAACAAAATCTGTTTTTTTTTTTTTTAAATTCCACTATCGGCTATAGGTCATCCATAATAAAAATAATAACAACAAAAAAAAAATCATAAAAGTACAAAATAATAAAATGTCATTAAAGTTTAATAAATTTGTTATTTCCCGCTATATTTGTTTTAAATATACAATGGCCGAATTAAAGTTTATTTACCGAAATTCCCAGTATAATTGTATTTAGTAGTTTAAATTAAAAATCACAACATCAGCAACATTTTTTTGCCAAGGTCGGGGGTTGTGCAAAATTGTTAAAAATTTTCAATTTTTTGCCGAGGTCGGGGGTCGTCCAAAATTTTTAAAAATTTCCCATTTTTTGCCAAGGTCGGCGGTCGTGCATATGGTGAGGATATAATAAGTTTGGAGTCAATCGCCAATATTTGGGGAACAAATTTCGACTCATAAATTAAGAAGTTATATATGTTGAAATATTTCGAAGAAATTTCCGAATAATTAATATTTAATGCGCTTCTTGACAAATTTCTGAAGCTTATCGAATTATTTGACTTTCTATATGTATTTGAATATTTTTCTTAGTGACCCAAAGTAGTCAAAGGATTAAAAATAAAAACTTTTCCAATCGGGAAAATTACAGAATTTAAATGTTTGCTTTTTTTTTTATTCATGAAAAATATATCAAAAATCTATAGAACGTTCAATTAGTGTCACACTCTTTTATCAAAACAAATTTCGCATATATGTACAAACAATTTATGAACATATATGTGTACTATATACATACATATGTACGTGTAAATACTTGCAGTAAGTTGAGAAACGCTGTGAAATAAAAGTAGAAAATTTATAAGGAATGTCACATATTACAGACGAGCCGCACTTAAATTACATCCGCTGTCGGGGTAAAATTTTGTTTTTTTTTTTATTCCGAGTGTATTTTTTGTTTTTTTGAATCATTTTCAAGGTGGGCACCTTCATGAATATTTTTATAAATAATTTTTAACAGTTTAATATTTAATTGTTGTGAATTTTCTCTCTTTTTTTTTATTTTTGTTAAATTTTTGATTTTAAGTAAAAAAAAATTGTTTTCTCTCAATAATTCAATTTATAAAAAAGTTGAGCTGTGTGTTGGAAATTAATTGATTTAAAAAATTTTTTTTGAAGTTTTAAACGTGGTAATTTTTCATTTACTTTATTTATTCAATTATTTTCTTATATAAATTATAAAAATAATTGAATATAAGAATATTATATTGATTCGCATTATAAATTTGAACTATTTTTTATCTTCATTTTACGGTTTTCGATCTAAGTGGAATAAATTGAAAATAATTTAATTGTCGAAGACTGTAAAAGAAGGATTAAAGAATTTTGACCCTACAGAAATATTTTAATCTGTGTTTAACAGAGATTGCGATATGAGGCAACACACCAAACCGATTATAGATTGTAGATTGAACAATAGCGTGACAATGCATTTCGACCTATTATTAAATGCATCTATTACGACCCCCGACTTAAAACCGACATGACACCTTAAGTGAACCACCGACCTTTCAAATAAATTTGGGTATCTTGTGAGAATTAATTCTTCGAAGTCCTTTCGCTGCCAAAACAGAGCCGTAGAGAAATTTCCTTCTTTTTAGAACCAAAGCTTCACACTGCAGGTACTTTGTACTGTAGGTGAGAAATAGGTACCTCATAGAATTAACAGGTGACACCGCTCTCAAAATCCAATTTTCAAAAGAATCCATTGAGCCGGAAATGCTCGTATAGGAGGCCCGTCCAAATTTTATTTAGGCAACATAGTATAAGTAGTTATTATAATACACAGTTTCTTTATATAGGTACGCACAGAACGCTTCTTTATATAGGTACACACATACACTTTAACGACACAATTGTTAACAATAGGCGTAATAATCAGCCCTTATATAAACCAATAAACAAGTTTGTATTTCGTTTTGACACCAAATTTCATATTAATTTCATATTTTATAATTTATTTATTACGCCTTAAATTCATTTCTCCATTAAATTCAAATTTTAAATTTTTTTTGTGGGTAATTTTTTTTTTTACACAATATCTTACATACATAATATAGATAACTAATTTAGTTACACAATATGAGTAACTAAATCTGGAAATTGTAATTAATACGTTTTTCAAAATTAAATCCAAATGTCAAATTTTTATTAATATATGTACATTACGTGATAAATGATTACTTTTGTTACATTGTGTTATAATTTTTCAATTACCCGCGGTCAATAGTATTCTATATCTGTTATTTTTTTTTAGTGGGTAATATTGTGTTCAGTAAAGTGTTATTCAAGTGTTGCATTCTGATTCTGTTTGAAAATATTCGTCAGAGTTTATTTATTTATTTAAATTAATAGCTGATAATACAATATTTTCAATTTATAACATGAAACATAATTACTTTGATTTTCTTTTCTCCTACAGATTTGTTTAATTTTTTGAAAAAGAATATCAAAGAACTCGTTACTTTTAAAGTTAGATCTGCTAAATAAAGTTAATTGAGACCACATTCACAATTGTTTTAGACAACATTATATTTCTTATTTATTTCGAACTTTTCATTCATTCTACCCTCTTTATGAGCGTCACAATGAAACCAAATCAATTAAATCAATTGATTGTTTTGCATTCTATAATATTACAGTGCAGCCCATATGTCTCCTTTGCATCTCTTGTCATGCCACGTATGTATATATTTTGAACAAAATTTATTATATCACACTTTCACATAAATTATATTAAAATTTTTCGCTTTATTTAATTTCCTTTACACATTAAATGGGATAAATATGTGTAAATTAAATTTTTAATGATGAAAATAATTATAATATTAATTTTAAAATCATTTTAATTATTGAAGCATGCAATTTCATTATATAATGTTATAACATAATATAATTTTGTTATATTATGACTTACAATGAATTTTACATGACACATTCAATAATTTAAAGACAAAACAACATTAACGTTTGTAAATTAGTTCATTATTTTTCTACGAGTTGCGTATGATTTAATATTATTTTCCCGATCACGAAGTGAATGGGATTAAATTTTTAATACAATAAACTTATACCTGCTGTTTTTTTTTTTTTTCCTTCTTCACTCCTAGGAGGAGTATAGGGCTAGTGTATGATATCTATCATGCCTTAGTTTCTATAGTCATAGAGAGTTAGCTAGGTAGGTGACTAGCCTGCCGTAGTTTTATTTATGTTAATTATTTGAGGTTATTAATATTTACTGTTTATTATTCTTAGTTTTTAGTATCGAATATTATGAATATTTGAAAATTACTTGTTTAATATTTATTAGTATTGCATATTAAATTATATAATATTGAATATAATTTTTATAGTGACCTGACCGGGGTTTGAACCCGAGACCCTTCGGTTAAAGGGCCGGTGCCATAACCACTGCACCAATGATCAGATACCTGCTGTAATACTTGCTAATACCTAAACCTTGTATAGTTTGCAAATATCCGAAATTCACAAATATGACAATTAATTGATGATAATTAAAATTTATGAGCCAATAAACTATTTTGAAAGAGAGGTGAAATTTTAAATAAGTCGTTGCGGCTCAAATTTAATATAAAAACGACAATTTAAATTTTTAATCATAATGTTTTCAAAATTTTCTTAATTTCTTTAAGACCTTTTAGTTCTATAAATTATCAAATAATCGAGAAAATTATGTGCACAGCCTGTGTGGCTGATTGTGTTTTTTTAAATATTGAGGTGAATATAGCAATGTTTTTGTCCCTTATTGAGTTGTAAATTTTTTCTTATTATTTTACGAGTATTAACAATTATATACTTTTTTTTTTCTTGCATATTTTGCTTTTTTAATTATTAATATGTATTTCATAATTAAATTAAAATTAATCAGAGAAAATCAGTGCTTGACATAACAGTGTTTCGATTATGAATATTGTTTTCAAAACAATAGAGAGTTCATTATTATCTGCATATGTTTCATATTACAAAATCCTTATATGTACATGTGTGTAATTATAATATTATCTTTTGTTTCGAAAAAGGAAATACGAACAAAATTGGAATAATTGGAAAGTACCTAGAGTAATGAAATAAACAAATTTTAAGTAATTATTGTTTAAAGTAGCCAATGAATGTAAATGGGTTAATTTTTTCGTGCCTTATAAATTAAAGTATGGACATATAATATTGTGAATGCACTTGATATTAAAATTTTTAAAATTATTATTTATTTACAAATATAATAAAATTTACATTAATTTTATAATTACTTATATAGTTCCCAAAAAATTTGATTTTACGAAATTGAATTTTATGAAATTTTTTCGAAAATCCATTAAAATATTTTACGAAAGCAAGTTTTTTTTCGGAATAATGCTAAAGTTAGATTTTATGCAATAAATTATTTACATTTTCAATGTAATTTTCAAAAACTGAAATTGATTTCGGAGAGCCGGAATTTAAATTGAAATAAAGGCGTAAAAATGCATAATATTGGAGATGAATTGACAAAACTTACCCAAAAAAATTGCTTCCGTTCCATAATATAAAATGACAACAGAAATGTTTCGACGTTGTCAACTGCAGTGAACCATTTGTGAAAAGTCAAAAATAAAATCATGAAAAATCATAAGCAACCAAAAACTACTTTTAAATTACTTGCAAAAAATAAAATATTTAGAATATTTTGCAAAATTCATACAAAATATGTTGTACATTAAGATTAAACGTCTTTCTGCAAAATATATACTCGTATTTAATTCACAATAGTGTTCATATTTTTATGCCAAAAAATCACAAAAACAAAAATTTCAATTGTCCCACATTCGTAGGAAATAAGTGAAGGTCAACTTGCGGAAATATTTTGAAATTATTTTTTAATTTTTCTCTTTTGCTTTTTGCTCTTTTGTGTTAAATATAAATAAAATGTTAAACATGATTTATATAGTGCATTTCAACTTATTTTTTTTTTTTTTTGATTAATTGTTTTAAGACATTAAAGATAAAAATTAACTGTTTATGCTCCACTATACAAATTTTTTTTTAGTTTTTGTCGCAAAAAAATCATAAAAATATTAAAAGCATTAAATGTCGTATACCCTGAAGTTAATTTAACAAAATTAATCAATTAAGCTTTAAATGTAAAAATTATAAAAATTAAAAAAAAAAAAACAGTTAAAAATAAAACCGTTTTAACTTTTATCTCTTGTGTAAGGTTTGATTTTATTGGTATTTAATAGAATGTCATTCAGTTTTCATATTAAACCAGGCTTCGCAGTCAGCTGAAATATCAAAGAATGAGAAGAGAGGGTGCTTTCATAAACGTGTGCTCAATATATCACATTGTAGCTGTCAATTTTTTTTTTCCTTAAGCTTAACTGGACAGTTAGTTTTTATTTTATCTTTATAAATTTAATTTTTTCGCTGGAATATTTTAAATCTTAAAGTTTTTTAAAATTATTTAACATTAATTAATCATTATATTGTGTAAATTGTATATAGTTTGTATAAAAACACAGACACACATTCATACAAAAACTTTTCAAATTTATAAATTAATTATTTGTTTTTTTATTATTTCATATATAATAGAAGGTTGATCACGTTACTGATTTTAACCTTGCATTATTACGTTTATTACAAAAAAAAAATTGTAGAGAAAAACGAAAAAACAAAAACAATAAGAAATTTTGAAGTGTCTTACAAAATTTATTTTTAAATGTACAACTTTAGTGTACTTATAATATACTCATTCAATATAATTATATAATAAGTATTAATAAGCGAAAAAGCCAAGTCATTCAAAATAAACAAATGTACGCATGGTGCAAAGAAACCAGAAATTCATTTCATTCATAAAAACAAGAAGAGGAAGGAATAAAAATTGATTTTGTGTAATTTTTCTTGCATATAATGCAATCTTTATATTTAAAATAATAAAAAAAAAAACAAAGAGAATTCCATGCAAAATATTTTCATTGTTATTGTAAAAATTAATATAGACAGCAATATGGATTGCTAGTCGCTCTCAATGTAATTATTATTTTTGTTTTACTTTAAAGTACAATTAAAAAGCAATAAAAATTTTATGAAAAATATGAGGAAAAATGTGGCTGAATGGAAAAATTAGGAGTAATGTGACATTACAATTAAAATTTTATAAAAAAATTTTAATCGAATGTGTTGGGTAAACTATAAATTTAAGTATTTTTATAAATTACTCTTAAGAGTTATTGTCATTTTGTACTTTTCGTTGTACTCAGTAAATCGCAATATGAAGCCAAAACTGCTCTGTATTAATGTTGATAAATAAAATGTTGTTAATCGATTTTGTTCATAATCATTTCGACTTATGAATAGATTGGTGTCGTGAGTATTGTATATGTACTTGTGTTTTGTATGACACTTGTTTTAATCCAACTTGTTTGTCAAAATGCAAATACGTGATGTTTACATACTTCATAATATTGTTTTTGTGTATAATGTTCATGTAAAATTCGTTATGAATAGTGGGTATGTGAGTAAAAATAATGCAATTCATTAAAGTAAAATGAGGAATTTTTTTTAAATTTTCCAAAATGATTTGACTAATTGATAAGGCATAGTGCTAATTTCCTTCTGTTTCCAAATCATTAAATTGATTGATCTTAAATACGATCAACACTCAATTATATTTGCAATTATACAAGTAAAATTTTCGTTTCATTTTATATTTAAGAGATTCAAAATGAAAGATCAATTTGTTTTGTACTTCTAATAATCAATTTGTTCCATTACACCTGAACAAAAAAAAAAAATTAAGTCAAAAGACAAAAATTAAAAATTTTTTTAAGAGAAATCAATAATAAAATTAGAAATAATAAGAAATTAACAAAAAAAAAACAAAATTGCTTGAAATGAATAATTAAAAGTGATTTATCGTCCTAAAATTATTTTATTTTGTTACTTGTATGTATATCGTATGTACGAGTATATGGACGATTATTTATTATTTACAAAATGTTAACTTCAAAGTGAGCACACATCAGGTGCACAGCATGTTAATAAAGTATTTCTAGGGCTCATGTAGTTTTTTTTTTCCAATAAAATATTTTTTTCTTTAATTTTATTTCTCCCATAGATAAACTTTTGTATAACGTAATATTTTGTTCATATAGACATGCGTTTTAGTGTAGCCGTGTAGCTATCTATTACTTTATATTGTGGTCTACACATAAATGAAGTAAAATAAAATGAGCTGCATAAACGCTTAAAATTATGCACAATAAATTTTATACTTGAAATTTTATTTAAATAAGGAAAAGGTAATAAATTAGAAAATTCAAAGAACACAATAATTTTTTTTTTATATTTTTTTTATCAAATGTGTGTAAGTGCAGTTTTGTACTTAACTCAAAATAATTTTGTATTCGAAAATTTTTTCAAAATACAAACGTGATCAAATTGCAAGCAGGATAATTTGCGGATAAAGAAATTCTCTATGCAATATGTGCTATCTACATACATAAGAGTATAGGAACCTTGTTAGAAAGGGTGTTACAGAGCTCTTCTGTAGCAGCGGACCACATACTTTTCGCTAGGAACTAAGAAAGGAGTCAGAGAGGAGGCGTTTAGAGCGCTGGAGAAAATTCCTTGGTCTGCTGCATCTCCCGAAAATTTCTTTGTCTGCTGCACCTGGATCTTCTGAGGGTGCAGCAGACCAAGGAATTTTCGGGAGATTACAACCAGAAGCGTTTTAAGAAAATTATAGGTATGGGCAAGAAGAATCAGGGGAGAATACTTATCAGGGTCTTGTCGGGTCACTGTAGACTGAGGGGGCACCTCAACAGGCTGGGCTTAGAAAGTAAAGATACCTAGAGGTTCTGTGAGGAAGACAGGGAGACTTTAGTGCACCTTCTGGGAGAGTGTATTGTGCCCTCGCTTGCGCGAGAAGGAAGGAGACTTTCCTCTAGCGGACGGCAGAGTTGTGGTCTTCCCTAAAATTGCTCGAGTATATCATGGCGATGAATCTTGAGCGGGTACTGTAGAGCCGTACCCGGCACACTGGGGAAGGGGCACAGTACGTGCCCCTTGGTCCTTTACGTGGTCGCGGTGCACTGTTACAATCTACATAAGAGTATAATTCGATCTTTTTTTCTGAAAATTATGCAAAATGTTGAATAAGTAAAATGGTTTACATAAATTCTTGTATAATTTTTCAATTTTGCTAAATTGAAATTTATAACATGTACACATAATATTGTTTTATATCCTACGAGTATACTTACTGTAACGAGTCGTAAAAATATAAAAATTCCTAATAATTTGACTATGTTTGTTCTCTAATTTATTTATTTTTGAATTCAATCTGATTCAAAATAATTGATAGATATCTAAACTTTAAAAAAGCCCGCCAACATAAATAAAAAATCAAGTGGATTTATACATTTTGTTTATATGTATGTAATTAATATTATAGTCTATAATAAAGTGATAGAAATATGTTTTTTGTATTTTCGTTTAAAAATAATAAATTGGGCAATACAAAATAAAGTGTCAACGCTTTCTGTCAAAGTCAGACTTAATAATGCGTTTATATGTATCATGTTTTATATATGTTCATGTATACAATTATTTCAACAATAAATTTGTTTTGTAAAATAATAAGGAAAGCTGAATATGAAATATGCGAACATTACATGTGTGGTTTAATTTTAACAAAATAATAATTTAAATTGTTACCTACGTACATACCTATGTGGCTATTGCATATAATTAAATACGAATTATTATAGTTAGAGTCAATAAGAGTGTATAAACAGTGTTAAAACAGTTTAGTTAATTTGAGTTCCAAGTGTTATGGAATGTTATGCCTCATTTGTAAGTTTAAGATTGTAGATTGTACAGATAGTGTAATAATGCACTGCAACAAGTATGTCCCTTTCCCCCCCCCTATATGTGTGGCACGCCCCTATAACACCAAGTTTGAGACTTAAAGATGATATTATATGAGTTTGTATTAAAGAAGGATTATCAATTTTGTTGTATCAATTAACAATATCAATTATCAAGTAAAGCAAGTTTTATAATTTAAGTTGAATTTAAATGTGCTATATAAGTTTATCACGCCATTGAAAATCACTTTTGCCGTTCTCTTAAATACGAATGAGTAAATATATTTTCTACTCCCTCAAATCAACACGCATTCAGAGATGTTATATAAAACTATATATCTCAAGTTTTTACGGTACTACATACAGGTTAATCGACGAAGGGTTACAGGTTAAGGGGGAAGCCGGGAATACAATAACCTATTATTACTCTATTATTACCCCTACCCAAAAAGGCCGAAGCTAACAATAATCAGTCAATATATAAGATTTTTTTTTACATTGTTTAAGCTGGTAGGTAGACCAGCTACACCATTATAGATAGATCATTGTACTTATTTTTATTTCAGTACAATATGAGAGACTTCTGCGGTCCTTATATCAATTCGGTTATATTTGCTAAAGCAAATAATAAAACATTTCTTTTTTCAATTCATTAAACTAATTGTTCTTATGCTAGCCTTAATATAGCTGTATAATAAAAGGAGTGCTTGGGAAATATTACCCCATTCCAAATATTATAATGAAGTTGTGAAAGTAAATGGGAAAAAAGTTCAAAAATAGCCGAAAATATTTTAATTGTATGCCGATTAAAACAAAAAAGTTTTTCTTATTATTAATAATTTGCTGGTTTGTTGCTAGTTTTGTTTGCGCGAAATGAAAAAGAAAGAGAATAAAAAATAAATTTCACTTTGTTTTCTTATACCGGTTAAAATGCGGACAATGTCTGCACGCAATTCGAAAAATTTATTCATTGCGTATTTAAATTTTTTTTAACATAGAGAGCATTTTTTTTTTTCGGAATAATTTGCGAAAAACGTTTTGTTTTTTTAATTTTTGTATAGAAAAGGAACCTTTGTATTTTTTGTTCGTCTGATTTACTCTTGTGCTCTCTTTTTTTAACTTTTATTTAAAATAAATCGATTTCAATTAATTTTTGAATAAAAAAATATTTTTTAACTTTCAATTTTGTTGTTTTTTTTTCCCCCCATCTTATCTCTTTCTATATTTCTATTACTGTTATTCGATTTTCTTTAAAGTAAATTTTATATAGCAAAGTATGAAACAAAAAACTTTTTATTACACAACTGGAGGTGTTTTTGACACCTTTAATTTATTGAAGGTAAAACTAATTACGGTCATTTAATAAATAAAATTACCAGTATAACAAAATAAAGCAAAGCAAAAACAAAAAAAAATTAACTAAATACTAAAATTAAAATTACAACAGGTGGAAAAGGGAAATGAAAATAAAAAAAAAAACGGAATATGAAAACAAAAAAGAAGAAAAAAAAATTACAAAAATTAAAGTCCCGCGCTATTAATGGGTACACTTTTAATGTAGATCGAGTTTGTGTATTGACGACAACGTTTGTAAGTGTGTTTGTGAGCAATTGATGTAAATGAATTGAAATTGTACATAAAATTTCATGCATTAAGTTGGAAACAGCGAATATTTACTTTTTATTCTGTTATTTTTTTATTTTTTTTTATTTTATATGAAATTTATTCATACTAGGATGTTACTTGTAATGAATATTTAATTTTTAATTATATTACAAAAATTCTGAGTTTTGTTTTTTTCGTTTTTTGATTTTTCTTTATATTTATTGCATAATTTAAGGAATTATTTAAGTTACAGAATGTTTTTCTTTCTGTGGTTTTTATTTCAATTATATATACCTAGGTACTTATGTACATAATATTGAAATTTTATGAAAATACTGCTTTTAAAAGCTGATTAAGTAAAGAATTAATTTTCAATTTTAATGGAACTCAAAAATAATCGGTTCAATTCATTATATGTACGTAATATCAAATCAATTTCATTGAATTGTAAACATTGTAAATGGAAAAATTATGGTCTACATAATTTAAATATTTAGGTTTATTTATTAAACATGAATATTTCAACTAATTTTCTATTGAGCTCGGCACTTTTCAACTTTATATGTAGAGCATTTAATTGCAATATTTGAATCGAATTTAAGGTGACCTCAGAATGTTTCTAGAGAACTATAAAATATATGTATTTTAAATCTTATATAGTTCATTTCTACATTTGAAATCAGTAAACTTTGAAAATATGCTGTAAAACTGTAAAATATTGTTATACAAAACCTACTAATACAACAACCCTCTCTAATTAACAGGAAATTAATTTATTTTTTAGGTGTAAATAAAATTTAAAAATTTTACAACAATTTTGTTTATTAAGTTTATAACAAAAATTTTTGAACCGCATACATTTTCATATATACATACATATTTATATTTACGTATGTTTTATGTAGATGTACATAATTTGTTACGTGATTTTAATTAAAAGGTTGATAATACGTGGTAGTTTATAATTTTATAATTTTTAAAATTCAATCAATGATACACAAATATTTTATGGTTTATGAATTTTAATAATTAATAATTTCCTTTTTTTTGGGGTATTTTAAGTACTACATTTATTTTTTATATAGAGCAGTTTCATCAAATGAAGGAAAGCTCTATATATACTCGTACAATATTCATATAAGTAAGGAATTTTTTGTTCCAATTCGTACCAAATTCTCGCAAAAAATCTAAGATTTACTACAAATTTTTCTTCGGAAATTTTTGATGAACTTCTTGAGAAAAGTATCATATTACAAAAATTTGAGCGATTTTTATCATGGTACATGGAAAATTTCAAACAGAATCTAATTGGAAATCCTATGAATTAGGTATTTTTAAATGAAACACTTTGTATTTCTCGTATGAATTAAATATTACGGAATTCTTAGCAGAACTACTCTGTTTTATGTTAAGAATTTTTAAAAAATTATACAAAATTCTCAAAATAATTTCATCTGATATTATTCTAGTATATATGAAATGTTGGGGGAGATTTATCACTTGCATAAGCAAGTATAACTGCTAAGTTATATTTTCGTCATAACAGATATACAGAAGACAACTATAATTTCAGTTGTCGGTGACTCGGTTGAAGTTATACCCCGTAAGCATAGGAAATCATTTATCATCAGTTATTTTCAACAATGAAATTTTTATAGTCAATAATTAAAATTTAATTTTA
This sequence comes from Condylostylus longicornis, assembly GCF_029603195.1. Classification (NCBI taxonomy): domain Eukaryota; kingdom Metazoa; phylum Arthropoda; class Insecta; order Diptera; family Dolichopodidae; genus Condylostylus; species Condylostylus longicornis. The sequence continues at coordinate 580,294 of NW_026578112.1, forward strand.
AAAATATTTTTGACCAAAAAACCAAATTACATGAAATTTATAAATTTCTATAATAATTAAACATTCATTATTGCAAACGAAAAACCAATGGAAAAAAAATTGTATCACTTTTTGTTTAAAATGAAATTAAAATTTTAGAATTTTTTCATATTTTTTTTTTTTTCCATCAACCGAAAAATACCATTGTCATAAAAATGTTTACCACAATTCATTTATTTCCGAAAAGAGAAAATTTATTTTTATTTTTCTCTTTATTTTTATTTTCTTTTTTTTTCTCCACCTGAAGTATCTGTTTTACAATTTAAAAATCATTTCTTTTTCACCTTACCCAAATGTTCCCAATGGAATTTCATTATTTATTTTTATTTTATTTTTCGTTTGTTTTAATTTATTTTTTTTGTTATACACACAAGTATATAGAGAAAATGTGAGAAAACTCCATTTCGGATTTAATTGCCTGATATAAAAAGTAATTTTTCAAACGACACATAAAAAAAAAGAATTTTTATAAAATTACCTTCTTCTATTTATACAATTAAAAGGATTATCAAAAAAAGGATATTCGAAGTGTTATTTTTATAGATTTTTTTTTTTCAATTTGCGAAGAAATTTAAAATTTTTGCAAATTGTTGCTTTTTGCAAAAAAAAAAGCTTTCCAGTGAGACTGGGAGCAAAATAAAATGGTTGACAATCATCAGACCAACCATTTACTACTAACTGTAGAACGCTACTTTCTGGTTTATCCTTTGACGAGGCTAGACTCTTTACTAGCAAGAACTGTAAATTCAATGTTGCTCAGCTTGTTTTGCCCCTAGAAACTTTATTTGCAAGAAATTTGACTAAATATTGTTAGAATTATAATGTCGAAAATTGTCGATCTTGATATTAAGTTCCGATTAAAAGTTTTAAGCATATTCGGTTCTCTAAGCGACCATTACTGAATCAGCCTGTATATTTGGCAATTTTATTATTTCAGATTATTTATTACAGGTGTATTTTGCCACTGTCGCAAATTAATTCTGAATCCTTAATGGCGTCTTTCCTGTTTAGTATTAAATTTTTGCTGTTCCTTTGACTCAATCCAAATAAAGAATAGCCTGTCGATTCTATTCAACAAGTCAAATAAAATATAGTGGCTCAAAATTGAATAATATTAAAGCGGAAAAATGAGAATATTTAAAATAAAATAAAAATTTATGTATAACCTTCACTAAAACGAAAAGAAAAGAAATCCGAATAAATTTTTATTTCAAGAATGATTAACCAAGTTAACATGACATTTTATGTAATTATTAAAATTTATTTATAATTCGAAACGGTTTTATACCCTTGTATATGCCCATAGATTTGTACTTGTAAGTACATAAATTTAAATTTTAATGCGTCGTACGTACATAGCTCTGTACATTCTATAAACATACTACTATTTAAATATTTTTTGTTCAAAGTATGTATACAAAGTCCAAAAATAAAAGAACGTTATCTCTTGTATTATGTGATTGTGACTTCCTAAATTGATTTATGACATTTTCATATACACGCGCAAATACACATAAAAATAAACTCTTACAGTTGAATATTTTTCCATTTTTTATTTTGTTTTTTTTTTTTGTTTTAAGATGTTCACCACGAGGGAGAAAATTCTTTATTTATTTTATACTTTTTCAGTCAGATCAGACGACTAACTTATATGACCACAGAGAATTCAAGCAAATATATACAATGAAAGAAACGCAAAATTTAAAAAATAAAAAAAAAGCAAACAAACATTTAAAAGGTGATTTAATCGTAAAAGAAAATCGAGCAAAAAATTTCTTTGTTTTTTACTTTTACTTATCTGTTCAGAAATGGAAAAGAAAAACGAAGCTTAAAAAGACACAAGCAAATAAAGAAACAAAAAAAAAATTTGCAAAACACTAAAAAACAACGGAATTAAAAAATTCTAAAAAAGATGGCAATGTACGAGTACGAAAATGTGGTTATGTTCGCGAATCGCAGATTTGTTTTAAAATCATCCATTTGTTCCATTGTATTCTGAGAATATAGAAAACATTTTTGTTTTACTATATCCCTTGATTACTTTTATATACATACTTATACTTTAGACGAGAAGTGAAATAACTTTTTATAATTTAAATATCGTAAAATAAATGAGATTTAATTAAGTTTTTAAAGGCGCTTTTAAGAAAATAAAAATACCGTCGATCAGAGCCATGATTCGTAACGCAGTACATTTCATTTTACAAATCTCATTCAAATTCTATTGAATTCATTGAGTGAATTTCTATTGAAATCATTTTTTTTATTACCAAGCATATATTGTTGCATATATTTAGGAGAAATTTTAATTTGGTTGCAAATTAATTTAATTATTCCATAGTGTGACTATAATTTTTGATACCAAGAAGATAATTGAAAGATCCTTACTTTGACAGACACTTTTGTAGACACTTTGATAGACATTCCTATGAAACTTTTGGGCAAGTAAACTAAGATTTTCCAAAATTTTAAGTGTAAATATTTCCCAAACTGTGAAGTAACGAAAAAATTCTACTATAATAAAACGTACATATTTACTTTGAAAGAGTAATGCTAATAAAAAATTTGTTTTAGATACGACTAATTTGAAGTGGCTGTTCATTCAATCTTAGGAAATTTGCCCATTAATTTGAAAGGTCGAAGATTAATGAATATATTTTTGCGTGTAATATATTTTGCGTAATTTAAAAATTGAATAAGGCTTTGACATTAAATACCCAATAGCTCTAATTTTCTTTATTTTGATGTTCTATAGCTTGACTAAATGAGAAAAAAATACTTCATATTCTTGTTCTATGGAAATCTAGTTACAAGATTTTAGCTTTATAGCTTTATAGCTAAAATCTTGTAACTAGATTTTTAGGAATGTATAGTAATTTTGTAAACAAACGAACCGAGGGACAGACATATAGTAAAACTAATAAACACACATTTTTTTTCGAATAATTTTTCGAAATGAAGAAAAAAAAAAATAATACAGATGTCAGATTGATGACTAGCAAACGCCATTTCTTTTTGTAATACAAAATTGCAATTATGTTCATTTTTCTAACTTAATAACATTGTCATATAATAAATTGCTTATATAAGATAATCGACTTAATGCGCTATTAAAATATTTTAAAATTATTAACATAATTACATTTAATAATTATTATAATTATAATTAATTGAATGTAATCAATAATATTATTTGGTCATTAAATTGTATATTTTACATAATCGCACACATTAATTAATTACAATATTTTCTTATTAATATATAATTAAGTATATGCTGACAATATTATTAGTTAATGCTTAATATTGTACAGAATGTCTTAATATTCATACTTACCATCTATTTTATATAACAACTTTTTTTCTAAAACTGTTATACATGTGCATATAGATTAAATATATATAAACAGTCGACGAATTAAAAAATAATAAATTACTTAATAATCAATAATCAATCAAAGCATATAATATATAGAAAATCTTGGCCCCTTATATTGTTATTAAAAACTTGAATGAACAAATTAAATTTAAATAAAAATTTAATATCATATTTTTAACATCAATTTTAACTTTTTAATAAAATAAATGATTTATTATAGAATGCAGACTTGAAAAAAAACAACTTGATATATTTATAATAATTATGGTTAGAAACAATCAAGAACGGCAATTATTATTTAACCTAATTGCTCTTATATTAAATGTTAAAATAAATTATATACTATACTTATTACGGAATTTATATAATTAAATTAAATATTATGCTCATATACAAGTTAAAATTGTGACAGATTGATAGAAATTATATTTTTCTTTTAAAATATACCCACTTGCAAACGCATATTATATAAGTTGTATGCATGTATATCATTGTATATTAATATAGTATGTTACTGTTATACTGGTTCTAATTTATTTTTATGAGTCATTTAATTTAATCAAGCTGTCTAATCAAATTATGAAAAAAAAAATTTAATTCATTTGTGGGCTAAGTGCATACATACATACTTATATAAAATTCAACTCTTAAAGTTTCAACTCATGTACCCGACATGATTAATATTTATTCACAAAATTATATAATAAAAAATTTATAAAAAAATTGAACTTTGAATTAATTTTGATTTCCATATGCTTGTACTCAATTTGATTGATTTTCTAACAGTAATTATGATTTTTTTTTGCTACTAATTAAATATCTGTAGCTTAATGTTTGGTCAATTGGACATTATACTTTATATTTGTATTGACTGTATCACATAAGTATGCAAATACATTAATTTGCAATCTTGCAAAATAAAAATTTAAAATTATGTTTATGATCGGAAGATAAAGTCTAAAATATTGGGTACATTTTCAATTAGATATTCCTCCTTTTCGTAAGGTATGCGTAGCTCTTTATTATTCTGCTGAATGTTACATAAAACAAGAGCATTCAAGAATGTTATTTTGTATATTTCCTGGGGCTTTAATTTGAAAAGTATGATTGAATTTGAAATTAAGGGTCAACACAAAAATATATTAAAATCATATTAATTTTTTAGAAATGCTCTACCTGTACTAAAATTCTTATGTATATTCAGTTTTTATACAAAAAATATCATAAAATATGGGAGACATTCGTGAGATATAAGAATCTTGAAAAGTATACCATTCTGAATACTAAAGTTTAATGATTTAATATGGTGAAATTCAATTATAATCGAAATTCGGAATCCTGTATTACTCTCAATTTGAATGCAAGAGCGATTTTATAAAATAAAATTTTACACGTTCTCATTGCATTTATTGAAAGCCATTACCAATAGCTATTTATTCAAAAATAGCTACTTTTATAAAAAAATCGTAATTAACACAAAAATTTTGAGTCAAAAAATTTTTTTATTTGACCATTTGGAATCTAGATTAATCGTTGTTCTTACAATTTGATTTTCCATTTCCGCTGAAATTTTATTATTACAATATTAAACAAATCGAAATTGATCGTAATTTATATTTGATTGTAATAATAAGAATGTAATAATTCATATTTTAATTATGAAATGATCATTTTGCTGAATTACTCAAAATAAGTACCTATTGCATATTTGATTATATTAATTGAACAGAAATTTTACCGTTACATAGAATGTATATTTAGTCACTATTTATTAAGCACACACATGTCTATAAAAAAATTGTTTCAAACTAACTCACTAATATATTAAGAAAATTGCCATATTTTTAACTCATTTTTTGAGTGAATTTACTTATGTGTCTCGAGTAAAGTTAAGTTATAAATATTTATTTCTTATAATTATTTCTTATACATATGCATAGGTGCTTATTATAAAAAAAAAAAAACAAAATTGGTGCGATTTCTTGCTCACTTTCTTTTTAAAGTAAAAACTGGTTAAAAAATATACCATAACAATATTATGCTGAATTAATTTTACGCTCACTTTCAAAAACAAAAATAAAAAAAAAATAATAAATTGAGTTTTATAAAAAACGAAAACAAAAACAACATAATTAATTTAAAAATATGCTGAGACAACAAACAACATTATTAATATACGAGTATACAATAATAATATACTTACTTACCTACCTGTTGATTAGCTGTCTGAATAATAATGATATATGTATGTTGCAATAAAAATAGAAAAAATTATCAACAACAAAATTATAAAAATAAATACATAGGTATGTGTGTCTGTTGATGCATAGTGTTATAAAAATAGTAAAAAATAAAAACGTGATCATGATGTTCCAAATAAAAGAAAAAAAATTATAAGAAAATTATTGAATGAGACAAAAATATTTTTAGTACGTTTGTATGTATGTACAATTGTAAGAGTAATAATAATAATAAAATATAATAGAAATCAAATTTAGTACATAAGCATAAAATTTTTAGTACAAAAATCTTAAACTTATTTTTAAGTGTATATGTTGCAAATTGCATATGTTTTGTATATGTAGGTATACACCAAGTATACACGTACTCTATAATTTTATTATATTCAGCTAATGAAAATAATTTTATTATAAAGCGACAAACAGCTGTTCCTTAATATTAATATTAAGCCATAATATTTTCTAACAAAAAAAAAAAAAAAAACGGGTTGAGTTGAGAAAACGCTGAGCAAAAAATCGATTGAGTAAAGTTTCTTTAAATTAACTTAATAAAATAAGTATAACAAATTGAGAAATGCTTTAAGCTTTTTGTTTTCTTCAACATTTTTATTAAAGTTTTAATTTTTGTTTTTGTATTTTATTACAAATTTATAATGAATTGTACAATGTGCATATGAAAACTAAATTTTAATACTGTGCTATATTTACATGCATGTATATATATAAATATGTGTGTATGAAATTTAGTACATATGCATAATAATTAAATTTATTAGATTTTGTAAGCGACTTGATCAACACGTAAACCGTTTGAGTAAACTTTGTAATAAACGGTATAAAATTGTTTCGTTTCATATTTTTTGTTTTTTTTTTTTTTTTAAATACATATAGTCTTTTCTTTCTTTCCTTTTTTGTTTTCTTATTATTACAACACAAAACAGTGAACAGACAGACAGCAAACTAGTCAGCTATCTTAACAATAGCTTAGTTGACTAGTCAGCTAAGTAAAGATAGTAGCGATTTTTCTTTTCTTATATTTTGATTTTTTTTTTTTTTGTCTTTTTCTTTTACTGTTCGTTGTATACACATTATAATATTTTATTTCATTTAGACTAGATGAATATTATGGTTGTGTTGTATATTGCCTGTTGCGAATTTTATTCGGTATTTTGATTTTTGGTATTTTTTGAGCAGAGAAATTTTAATTTGAATCAGTTTAATATTTTCATTCGTACAAATCGATTCGTTAGTTTGAGAGAAAATAAAAAAATTAATTTTTTTTAAATCAAAATTTTTTTTTTTACGGGAATTTTTAAAGCGGTTTTTCGTTCTTCGATGTTTTCTTTTTTTTTTTTCTGTGTTTAACCTAGTAATTTTTTAAATAAAAGGGGTAATTTAGGAAATATTATTAAATTTATGCTTTAAAAATTTGTTATTAATTGAATTATATTTAAGAAAAAATATTTGTTATACTCAGTAATAAATAATTGTAATCGACATTAAAATTTTAACTATGAGGCAACAGAGAGAGAGAAGAAGAAAAATTACTTAAAGAAACTTAACGTTTTTTCGCGATCATTTTTTTTTTCAATTTGAAATTTTTATTATTTAATAAAATGTTAAAGAAGAAGTTGAAAAAAATTTTTTATATTATAAATTTACCACACATCTATATATAGAAAAAAAATTTTTTTTTTTTTTTGTAAAAATTTACAAACTTTCGAAAGTTATTTTTAGTGTGTTTTTTTTTTTTGTACATTATTTATGCATAAAATATAAGTACACACGTACGTGTAACTAAAAATAATTTTTTTTTTTGGTTCAATATAATTTGGTGGTCCGCCATAACTACCATAATTATTATACAATTAACAACTTTTGTTTATTAATTTCAGTTTTAAATATTCTAAAAATATGAAAAAAAAACTCAAATAATCGAAGATTTTAATTATAATTAAATAAAATAAAATTCTGAGAATAATATTATATCGTAATTATATTACAAGAATTATATTTAAGTACAAGAAGTATAACACTCTCTTATATTCTAGTATATAGGCATGTACATACTTGTATACATATATAATTATTTTCTCACAAAGCGGTTTCTCTACATAAAATATATATTTGTACTACATTACAATTGTACTTATTTATGTTGTATGTACATACATATATATGTATAACATGCAAATCCATATATGTAGGATAAAATAGTATATACCATATTATTATAATAAAATATAAAAATAATTTACCATTTTATACAAAAACTTTTAATTTTTCTACAGTAATACAAATTTTATTTATAGAAAAAATTGATTTGAAATTATTTATATGCACATGCATAAAAAATTATACCATATTTAATTTTTCTATTTAAATTACAAACCAACTTAAAACTGGTATACTACATATATACATATATTATTGCTGATGACATTTTATGTATTTTATGAAGTATATTGTATGTATAATGTACATACAATATCGTGTACATACCAGTTGATTTCAAGTTATTTCCATTAGATTATGCGTATATGTATGTACATACGTATATATTATAATTATAATTATTATAAAAATTCTGCAATTTGTAATATCGAATAAATATATCAAAAAATCGTATACTTAGAGTAGTACAAAATATTTTTAAAGTGCGGTTATTTTTAATATATATACCTAGGTACCTACTTTATTTATATGGATGTTTGAGTTTTATGGCAAGTACATATTATTATAAGTTTGTACATACATGTATATATACAAAATATATAAGTAGGTACCAATTTAGAAAACGTAATATTCCAATGCCATCATAATATAATTGAACTAAAAATAAAATAAAGAGTTAAAAATAAAAAAAAAAATTAATTAAAAAAAATATATTTTTTTTTATCATTAAAAAAAATAAGAGTGTTTAAAAATATTTTAATAATATAAACAAAATATATTTGTTATATTTATGTATATGTACGCAATAGATACAATTATATGTACTTATATACGTATATGTATTATATAAAATAAAAGATTAAATTTAGAAACGTGTTTAAAATAATAATTTCGAAAATATTTATTAATATAAAAATAAAATAAAATAAAATAAAAATACAATTTTATTATTGCTAAAGTTGGTAATTTTGTGGATATTTTATGGGTATAGGAAATTTTTACTTGTATACTTAAGTATACATATATACGAGTGTATAAGAGAATTTATTAAAGAAAAGTTTTTACCTAATTTTTTTATTTTATAATTTTTATTAATTTTTTTTTTTAATATTTATTTTTTTTTATAATTTATAGTGAATATGTAATCTGTGAAAATATAGAAAAATTTTAATTAATTAATGATATACATAATATATATATATACTTACTTAATATTAATATACTTATTATATGATTTAATGGCTATCTATTTGGTGAAATTGTAAAAGTGTAAAATTAAAAGAAAAAAAAAATTGCAAAAAAGAAAAAAACAAAATATTTTTTTGATTTTGTTTTTAATAAATATTTTTTTTATATTTTACTATTATTTGTATAACACAATTTTGAATTTATTATTGAACAATAAACGCGGGCAATTTCAATTATTTTTTAAATCAAAGTAAGTACTTAAAATAATTTTATTTATTTATTAAAAATATTATTTAAATATTTATTAAAAATGGCATTATACAATCGATTTCAATTGAAGGAACACAAAACTTGGTTTCAAAATTCAATCATACGAGTATAACAAAATTAATTTGAAACAAATTTTTGTAATAGAATTAAAATTGTATACAAATGAAATGTATAACAATTCGTATAATATTCATAAACTTGTTTATATTTTTCTGATTTTATTAAGATAAAGGAAATTAACCCGTTAAGGAGCAATTTTATATATTTTTCTTTATTTATGTTTAGTTATATAACGTAATTAATAGTTAATAAAAATATTTGTACATAAAAAAACAAATAAGGAGTATGTTTTGGGTAAGGGGCACATACCGTTCTAGTCTTTCTTGTGAAATTTATTTTTATTTTTCTAAAATGTTTCATTTACTGTTATTGAAACTAAAAAATATAATATAAGATTGAGATTGTAATGTTTTTGAAATTCAAACTTAACATAAGTATAAAAATATATATAGACAACAATATTAAAAGTACATAACTAATATAAAATGGCGATTTGAGAGTTTCGAAATATTTTCAAATTTTAAAGTTTAATTTTCTTATCATAGAAATTACAATATTACTTAATAATTATGCTGCAACATTCACTTAGTCATTCTTACATTCATACAAGGTGTTAATACAACAACTCTCATCAGCTCTCAACAAACAATTTTACTGAATTCTTTCAGTATGCCCTCGATTTTACACTGTAAGTATATTATTGTACTACAGTATATTTATATATGAAGCTGGATTGTGTCATTGTTTAAAAAAACCGTTATATAAAAAAAATATTAATTTTTTTTTCGGTTTCTTTTAACAAAAAATTCTTAAAAAATATTAAGGAAATGCTATCAATTAAATTACGCTTTTTAAGTATTAATGAACATGTATACAGATGCATGTATAATATACACATAGGTATAATATTTTTATTTCCATTTGAATGAGTAAAATAGGTGTTACCAAATGAATGTGATCCATTTGATTTATTTTCAAAGCAACTTCATATTTTTTTCGCAAAAAACAAAGAAAAATTTTCATACCTAAATAACTAATAAAGAAGACCAATAAAGAAGTTCTCTTCTCCGTTACTCTAAGTACTTAGAAACTAGAACCTGGAGTTCTAGTCTATATTCAAGTAAATTTTCATAAGAAATTTTTAAAATGTTATATTTAGCATGATTCGATTATTTCTGGGTTGGGCAAACATTTTATACTTACTTTTAACTTTGTGAAAAAATTTAATAGCTACATGTACTTATTATATTTTCATTTGACCTTATTACCTTAACATTTTTGGTTTACTAAGTCTTTCTGTCCGATCCCCATATTATATACATATATATACACTTTATTTCCAATATGAACAAAATTTCATTCTTGTTCTAGTTGTTATTCTTATTGTTTGTATTGTTGTTATTAGTAATTTGATATTTTTGATGAATTATATATTTTAAATATAACTATAACAAACTAATATATGTATTGTACATATACATAAACGAAAATATAATATTTTTTTTTTATATACCAAAATATTTAGTTTAATTTTTTTGCATAAGTGAGGTTTATTTAGAACATATAATAAGTAAGTCTATATTTTTATTAAAAAAAAATATTAGTAGCATACATAGTATGTACATTTATTATAGCGTGTAGACTAAATTGTTATACTGTATATATGGATGAAAAAAAAAATCACGGTACATAAGCGTATAGCGTATAATAGAGTGAAAACAAAGTTAACGCTATACAATACAGCTTTATTTTCTAGGAAATTGAAGTTTAGAAAATATTTATAAGTATGTAATAAAATTCCAAAGTATAAACAAATATACATTTAAATCACCTTCTTACTAGCAGGTATATATAAATATATTGTACTTTATATAAAATTTATATTATCTACTTTTTAAGTTTCTAGATTAACTTTAAAAATTTTCACATTTTCAATTTCCGAATTTCTTTTTAATTACTGTTCCTTTTTATAATATCTTTATTTTCGAAATCTTTTATATTGTGAATATATTGTATTTGCTTATACATATATACATACATCTGTGAACCAATCTACTACATCTGTATATTAGTACCTACATATTATTTCATGCGTAATTTTTGACCTATGGGGTCATCTTTTTGAAATTAACAAAAATTTTTATTTTTATTTCAGACAAATATAAAATTGACATTCGATTTTATATGTCCATCATTTGGTACATTAATTATTACTTATGTGGCTATATTGTAAATAAAATAAACAAAATAAATAATATTAAATACATACATATGTACGTATACGTTAAATGTGTCTTCAATAAATATGAATGTATGACGTAAGGCTCACTTTAGTTTTAATAATTAATAGTTATTGGAGACAGAAATAATATACTCGTATACGTATTCATACTCATATTATATATTTATATATACTTATGTGTAGAATGTCATTTTTTCATATTAAGTATTATATAAATTAAATAATATAGCATATTCTCATATACAGAATTGGTTTACTATGTATTGTCCTACGTAAAGATGTACAACTTCGAGAGTTATTACTTATTTATAATATTGTAATAATTCCAAAATATTCTCTAAAATATTTTTAAAAATTATTCTGAACACCATGTTTAAAACTTAAAATAATAAATCAATATACTTATGTTCTACATTTATTTTAGAAAAAATATTTATAAGTACTTGACATTTTGGGAAGAAAGTTAGTTCTAAATAAATGTTATCATTTCCTAAAAAAAATTTTTAGGATACATATTAGTCAGGCTTCCTTACATATATATACAAGTATAACAGATTACTTATAATTACATAATGCCCAGTGTAGTACAAATATTTTTCTCACAGAAATATTTTAATTATTTCCAAACATCCTGTATTTATATGTATAGAATATAAAATATACATAAAAGAAATAAAAAATACAAAAAAAAAGAAAATAATTTTCTTATTTAAGAATATAGAAAAAACAAAAAAAATTTGTGCCTTAACAAACGAGATTAGTGCGCTTGAATTATTCGAAAATGGTAAAATTAAGTATATGTGTTTTTAATCTATTATGTCACAATATCACAAAAAAATGATATTATTTAACTGAAATGTTTCAGTTACAATCGGTTATTAAAAATCTAATTCAAAATAGTCAGTCAATGTTAGAAAATCATTTTAAAATGAGGAATTTTGAATATTTTTCTTATACATAGTTGGTTTGCTGTTGTTTTATAATACTGAAATTTTGTTAGAACTTTATTGTCACGTTTATGTTTACAGTATTCTCTATTAAATTTAAAGTAAATTTATTCTCCATTTCCCTCTACCAAGGATAATCAATATAAATACTAAGACATCACCGCCTTTAGCAAAATTTAGCCTTGGCAAATTTGAATGATATCAAACAACTTTTTTTTTTGATATCGTTCAAAACTGTTATATTACAATTTTATTAATGTTATTATTGTGGATTCATAATGGTTTTTAGACTATACAAGGTTTCTAGTTCAGAACAATTACTGTTAGGAAACAGTGACTTTTGGGTAATCGAAATTTTTAGGTATTTGATTAGATACGTTAATTTTGCATAGAGTTTTTTAAAAACAAAATATAAAATTAAAGAAAAACTCATTGAAATTTAGAAAAGCGTAACACAAATGCATGCAAATAGCTCTAGTATAATGAAATTCTACATTATCTTCGTTGATCAAATCCATTTTAGCATTTGCGTATTCATATGACTTTTTAATTATTTTTCTTTTTCTTGTGTCTACCTCTAGTTTTAAGATTGAACTTGGTCCTAATTTTTCCGTCATTATACGGCGTCTATCACGTAGGTCAACCTAAAATTTTTACGATAAACTGCATATTGAATGGATAATATAAATTTTTAACAGTTTTATTTATAAATTTAACGTAATTTTTAAACACTATATAATTGATCACCTTTTACCATATGTCAAATATTTTACATAATATATTATTTAAAATGAATTGTTCATACTTAAGTAAAATGAAGTATATTAATTGTTATTTGTCTGTAATAAGAACTTGAAAAACAAAAAATATTTACTTATTTTAAAATTTTATTTGAAAATTATATAAAGCGCGCACTTGAAAAATTTAATATGTAAGTAGTAAAAATAAAATAATTTTTACGATTAAGTTTACGATAAAACTATTAATTTTAAATAGTTGTAAACATTTTTGTATATTGAGAGAATTTCGAAATTCCGGATATTTTAAGTACAATATTGTAATAAATTTATCTAGCTGTCAAGAAAACAATTTTATTTTTAAACAAAATGTAATAAAAATAATTGATTAAATAACAAAATATTATGAATATTTTGTAAAAAAAAAAAAGTAATAAAATTAAGTATGTACTTATTGTGAATGTATAGTATATAATTGAAAATATTTAAGTAAGTAGTTGAAAAAATCACTACTATTTCGAATATAATTTAAAAAAAAATCGGAGATCGAAGTCAATTGAATTCAATCTTATACAACAAAAATGCAATTAGCAAAATTTTGATTTGGAATTCTTTATGCTGTCTATAATCTAGCTTAAAATGCAAAAGTTTTACATATAGAAAGTATTTAAGGTTTTAAAACAGATGTCCGCTTCTATTTACTTGAAAAAAATTTCCTTGATAAAAATTTATTTATCACCAACATTTCGTACTCATAGTTACAATTTACGAACAATTGCTTACTAATACCAATTGAAATAACCCATTCGTCATACTTGTTATATTTATATATGTATAATTAGAAAATAATTAATTAAGTAAAAAATAATAATAAAATTAGTGTAATTACAAGCTAAGTATAGAAAATTTATTATTTACTTATTCTTTCGTAGAAAAAAATCCCCTTTTCCTATGAAAGAATAAGTATATCAATTTTTGCATTTCTTATCTAGTATTTCCAAAAAATTATGTTCGTCATTTGAAAATAAATATAATATATACGTGCAGTATGCATAAAATTTGAATATTTTTTTTCTATGAAAAATAAAAATTATACTACTTATTTAAATTTTACTATTATTTTTTTCAATTTAATAAAACAATGCAGGGACTTTATCTAATTAGAATGCAAACATCATATAAAATATTTTTATTCGCACAGAATTTTAATTTATTTGTGTAGAATTTGAAGTAAAATTTTTATTTTAATAAAAATATAGAATTATTATGAAAGTATTTTATGAATTTGCATAGATTATAAATGTATATATAAGATGTGTCTGGCTGAAACGCTACTTAAATAATTCAGATTTTGCATAATTGGAAGAAATTTCTAGTATGTATTTTGTTAAAATCAATATATAGCCACTTTTTATTCAATTTATTAAATAAATAACTTTGCAATGTACCTATAAACAGTGGAGCCGGACAAATCCCAATTCTTTAGGTGAACGAATTTATAGTGGAGCCAAATTTTAATATAAATTTGAATTTTCCAAAGCATAATCTGTATTAAATTTTATGATTCGAATTTACATAAAACAAAATTAAACCTGAGACTAAGTATATTTACTAAATCGGACAAAGCAAATTTTTTAATTCCAAAATAGCAATTAATTGAATTGCAAAAATTGCAAAGAAAGAATAAATACTTGGAATAATTATGAACTTAAAATCTGTTTCGAAAGTTGCATTTTGTAATGCGATCTATATTATCGATGTTTCGTCAGTAAAAGTGCTAAGTGTATGTTAATTAATCAATAATAATAAAAATAAATAAAGTTAAACCCATTGAATTCTTTTGCCATAAAAAATTCTAATTTTAAACAAAATTTTAAAAAACAAAAAGTTATTAATAAATATACATATAAGTATGTATGTATCTAGGTAGACGTAACAATTTATTTAAAAATAGACTTAGCCAAATTTTAGTATACATATACTTAAGTATATTAATTGTAATTTAAAGAAATACTTCTTATTTGCAAATACTGAAATAAAAAACTACCCATTTTTACCCACATAAATTGCTTTTACTCAAATAAGTATTGCTGAAATTTATTTTATTTAGGTTTAAATATTTCAAACGGCTTCGGGATAGCTTGTCTTGTATTTCTTATGGAAATATCGCTATATAGAAGTAAAACATAATTTATTAATATTAGAAAATTAAGGATTTGACACTTTTTTGAATGTAAAAATGTGATATTCTGGAATGTATTATGCACGTCACCTCTTCTGGATTGGTATTTTTCTTTGTACAGTTGCGAACATCCCCAATTTGGAACGCAAACATTGTATTCAAATATAATAAAATTAAAATATTGCAAAAATTTTGTAAAAACACATAAGAATTCATTAAATCAGAATATATCGGATTCGGAATTATCTTTTCAAAAATTTTAAGATTTTAATGCAGCATTTAACAAAAAAAAAATTAAGAAACAGAAATAATATCATGCTTTTACAAAATCAAACACATATAATTCCAAAACCATATTTCATAATCATAAAAACATGTGATATACGGTGATATGCAACATACATACTTATATATGAAGTTATATGTAAAGTTTACACATGACACGGAAAAAAATTAATGTAATTTTCCATATTTTTTTTTATAAATTTAATGTTAGTCGCACTTGTTCAGTCAGTTTTATTTAGCAGTGCGCTTTAATAAACATTAAAATTTATTTCAGATTTTCTAATTTTTGTTCCATGACTTTAATTAAAATATATGCGAAATCTTTATAATACACTTAGTTTACGGTATAATTCTATAAAAATCATTCAAGAATAAAATACAATATTAGGCATCATAGGAACTTCATATTAAAATCCCACCTGAAGATCACATTTTAAGAGTATTAACATGGCTAAAATTTTTATGACACTTCATACAATTATGTTGCATTCAGAAAACTTGTTTAAAATTATTAAAAAGAACATTTTACATAAAATTTATTACACTAGTAAATTTCAATTAACCTGATCATTGGTGCGCAGTGGTTATGGCACCGGCCCTTTAACTGAAAGGTTTTGGGTTCAAACCCCGGTCAGGTCACTATAGGCTAGTCAGGGCTAGTCACCTACCTAGCTAACTCTCTATGACTATAACAACTGAGGCATGATAGATATCATGCACTAGTCCTATACTCTTCCGAGGAGTGAAGAAGGAAAAAAAAAAATTTCAATTAAAATTTTTTACTGTGTAACTTAGTTCATACTTGTTAAAAATTTTTCTAACTACATTCATAAATAAATTTAATAATTTTTTATTTCAATATTTTGAAAAGACATTTTTCACTAATAATGAATTTTATTTTAATTCAGTATTTTTTTGTGGTGGTTGGAAAAAATTTTTTCCCACTGAATAATTATAAATATTTTTTTTTTTTTTTTTGGCTAAAATCCAAATGCGCCAGACCATCCAAAATATGATTGTTTTTTGTTTCTTTTTTTATTCTTTTACTGCTGTCTTGCTTCTTTCTGAAGACGATGATGATGATGATCTCAAATGACATTGAATTAAAAAAAAAATTCAAATCAGAAAAAATATAATTATAGGTACTTATTTTGCAAAATATGAGAAAAAATTGAAAATTTCTTAAAATAATTTACAAATAAATAGAAAATTTTTCTTTAGAATTTAACAAAAATAATCAAAAGAGGAAAAATATTTCTAAAACAAAATTACATTACTTACTCTTATTTACATATATTTCAATTGAAATTGCAAAGAATGTACTTGAAATTTCTTACAATTTTACTTTATTAGCAATATTTGAATAAAATTTAATTTAGTTTTAATTAAAAAACTGCGAGCAAATAAATTGGAAGTGAAGAATTTTGGAAATATAGTGTTTTTGACTTTCTCATACACTCTCATTTCTGAGAAATGGCTGTGTATACGTTAATTCTCATATATAGATTATTGAAAAAAATTCCGCTTTGAAATATAATCCAGTTCATTTCCTCAAATACTGCGAGGTGCAAAATTTTTTTTGAAATTACAAAAGTATAATTAAAATTCGTTCTAGATAACTATTCAGTTTCCATACATATGTATATGCAGAATTTCATCGATATTGCCTGAATATCAGTGAAAACAATTTATGAATCACTCATAAATTATCAATAATCACGAACATAATTATAATGAACGCTAAAACATTCATTTTTCGAAATAATCGAACAACATAATTTTAATCATATACGTATAATTACATAATAATATATAGTCTGTGCAGTATCTATATATATGTACATAATTTGTACAGGCTTTTATACATAATATATTAATTATTTGCAGTAATAAACATTTTGAAATTTCAACATTATAAGCATATATTTTTTATGCATATTTATTATGTACAGAAATTTAATATAGCAATACAATGCAAGTTGCTATCTCTGTTGTGATGCAACATGAAATTCCAAAAATTTTCTTTATTAATTAATTTCTATTGAATAAATTAATAATTAATCAAAATTATACATTTATATACGTACATTAAGTATATACTTATACACAAAAATAATTTATTATATACTTAAATTTATAATCGAACAATAACCCACTTAAATAGAATTCAACGTCCATATTATAAACACAAATACGAGTACATTGTAAGTTTTCTTTTATACTTGTAGCAAAGAAAATAAGTTTCAAACAGAAAAAAAAAAAACAAAAATTAATTATAATTAAGTTGTAAAAAAATTAATAATTATGAATATAGTTATGAGCATGCAAAATAAACAGCACGTGATGAAAACAAAAACTTCCAAGTAAAATTAAAATATTAAATTAAATAAGAAAAAAAAAAAATAATAATAAAATTCCAAAATTAGCTCATCGAATAACACGAAATCATTAAATTTCTTATTGTTGTAAAATTTTTCGACCCCGACACATCAAATATAAAGCTATTATATTAGTTAATGTATAAATTCGAGTTTTGTACAGAACATTAATATTGTAAAAAAAATAATTAAATAAATTATGCGCTAGAAATATTTAGTAAGATTAATTTACATCTGGTAGATCTATATTTTTATACTTTGTATACTGCTGCATTATTATTTTGATTTTATGTAAATTAGAATTGATTTTTATTTTAAGAGCGTAAACAGCGTACCTATATGTTTAACCGGACTATGTTTCTCATTCAAATTATCATTATGATTATATGCAATAAGAAATTTAAGTACTCATATTCTTACACATTTGAATGTCGGGAGTCATTTGACGAAAAAATAAAATTGATTTAAGTAAAATCAAGAATTTTCTCAAGAGGTTTATTATACATATAAGTTTATTAAAAGCAAACTAAATTAAATTGTTAGAAGATCCTGACATTATTGTTTTCGATAGAAGAAGGCTATTAACAAATATTTAATTTTTCGGATTCGATTTACACCAAAAAAAAATTTGATGAATTAATTATTAATTCTTAATTCCCTTCACAAATATAACTCAAAAATATGGATTGAAACTGATATATATATAGGGGCGTACGTGGATTGGAAAATGCTTCCGTTGAAATTTCATGAACATGAAAATATTTTTAAAATTCTGCGAACTCAGAAAAGTAGTAGCTGCTTTTTTTTATCGTCGAGAGTTACGCTTTTTTTTTTTCAAATTTTTGATATCTTTTCTATAGTCTTCCGGGTCTTTAAAAATAAAATGTACTTAGTTATTTTTTTTTAATTCACTAATTAATCCGTCCCATTATGTTATGTTAACACTTCTCTTAATTTTTCATAAATTCTTTTGTTAATCCTAAATGTATGCAATAAATCGATATATTTTGATAAATGAATGAAAGCATTTAAATTAAATAATGTCATGATTATAAGCAGTATTTTTTAGTTATTTAGGGGAAAAGTACTCCTCTACGAGCGATTGGGTTGATCTAAATTTATTTTTTAACAATATTAAATAGATGCTGATTATTTGTTCAAATAAAATAAGTAGTAGTGGGAACAAAATTAATTGATAGCACTGTAAATACTTTGTTATTATTTTACATTGTTTTATTTTCAAAAAAAAATTTAGAATTTTATTTAAATAATTCGAAAATTTATGCGTATATTTAAAATTTAATATAATTATACTAGTTTTAAGGTGGACTAGTATGCAAATATATCCAAATTTTTTTTTTTTATTACGTATTTGGTCTCAAGTTTAAGATGTTTTCGTATAGTAAAAAAAATAGTGAATCTTTTTATTGTTTTTTCTACTCTATTATTTTTACTATTATTAAACAGGTTCCAAATTAGACAAAAATCATTTTAAGATTTCAAAATTTTTATTAATGAATTCTATATGAATAGATAAAAGGTGAAAATTTTAAATTATCCAGACTATTTACAAAAATGTTTCGAA